>NW_012098888.1:568579-611569 GCF_000951045.1 Mandrillus leucophaeus | reverse complement strand
ACTAATACCATACAGTTTGCAAATCTGTAAGTTGCCTCTTCACTCAGTTGATTGTTTTCTTTGCTATCTAGAAACTTTTTAGTTTGATGCAATTCCACTTGTCTATTTTTGCTTTCTTTGCCTGTCCTCTTGGGATTGTATTTTTAAAAAGTCCAGACTAGTTCTTACTATTTAACTTTTTTTTAAAAAAAATAAGTTTTTAAAAAAATTTTTGTGGGTACACAGTAGGTATATATATTTATGGGGTACATGAGATATTTTGGTACAGGCATGCAGTGCATAATAATTACACTATGGAAAATGGGTATCCCTTTCCTCAAGCATTTATCCTTTGTGTTTTAAATAGTACAACTATATTTAGTCATTTTTAAATGAACAAATTATTATTCACTATAGTGCCTCTGTTGTGCTATCAAATACTAGGTCTCATTCATTCTTTCTAATTGTTTTTGTAACCATTAATCTCTACCTTCCCTCTTCCCCCTACTATCCTTCCCAGCCTCTGGTAATCATCCTTCTATTCTATATTTCCAGGAGTTCAATTGCTTTGATTTTTAGATCCCACAAGTAAGTGAGAGCATGTGGTGATTGTCTTTCTGTTCCTGACTTATTTCACTTACCATAATGACCTCCAGTTCCATCCATGTTGTTGCAAATGACAAGATCTCATTATTTTTTTATGGCTGAATAGTACTCCATTGTGTATAAGTACCACATTTTCTTTATCCTTTCATTGGTTGATGGACATCTAGGTTGTTTCCAAATCTTGGCTATTGTGAACAGAGCTGCCACAAACACAAGGGAGCAGAAATCTCTTTGATACACTGATTTTCTTTATTTCTGGTATATACCCAGCAGTAGGATTACCCTATTTTTAGTTTTTTGAATTTTTTAGGAAACTCCAAACTGTCCTTCACTGTGGGCATACTAATTTACGTTCCCACCAACAGTGTATGAGGGTTCCCTTTTCTCCACTTTCTCACCAGCATTTCTTATTGCCTGACTTTTGAATAAAAGCTATTTTAACTTGGGTGAGATGATATCTCGTCGTAGTTTTGATTTGCATTTCGCTTATAATCAATGATGTTGAGAACCTTTTCGTATACCTGTTTGCCATTTGTGTGTCTTCTTTTGAGAAATGTATATTCAAATATTTTGCTCATTTGAAAAATCAGATTATTAGATTTTTTTCCAATAGGGCTGTTTGAGCTTCTTACATATTCTGGTCATTAATCCCTTGTCATATGGGTAGTTTGCAAATATTTTTTCTCATTCTGTGGTTATCTCTTCACTTCGTTGATTGTTTCCTTTGCTGTGCAGAGGCTTTTTAACTTGATGTGATCTCGTTCGTCCATTTTTGCTTTGGTTGCCTGTTCTTGTGGGGTATGACTCAAGAAATTTTTGCCCAGACCAATGTCCTAAAGAGTTTCCAGTATTGTCTTGTAATAGTTTTATAGTTTGAGGTATTAAACTTAAGTCTTTAATCCATTTTGATTTGACTTTTGTATAAAGTGTGAGATAGGAATTAAGTTTCATTCTTCTACATATGGATAACCAAATTTCCCAACACCATTTATTAAAGAGAATGTCTTTTCACCAATGTATGTTCTTGGCACCTTTGTCAAAAATGAGTTCACTGTAGGTGAATGGATTTGTTTCTGGGTTCTCTATTCTCTTCCATTGGTCTATGTGTCTATTTTTAATGAGTGTAATATGCTGTTTTGGTTACTATAGCTCTGTAGTGTAATATGAAGTCAGGCAATGCAATGTCTCCAGTTTTGTTCTTTTTGCTTAGGATAGCTTTGAATATTCTGGGTCTTTTGTGATTTCATATAAATTTTAAGATTTTTTGTATATATTTCTGTGAAGAATGGCGTTGGTATTTTGAAAGGATTTGCCTTGAATCTGTAGATTTTTGGGGGGTAATATGGACATTTTAACAATATTGATTCTTCCAGTCTATGAACATGGAATAACTTTCGATTTTTGGAGTACTCTCTAATTTATTTCACTAGTGTTGTGTATTTTTCATTATAAAGGTCATTCACTTATTTAGTTAATTCCTAGGGATTTAATTGTATATGTGACTATTTTAGTGGGGATTTCATTTTTTAAGTTTCTTTTTCAGATTGTTCACCGTTGTCATATAGAAATGCTAGTAATTTTTATGTTAGTTTTGTATCCTACAACTTGGCTGAATTTATTTATTAGTTCTAATACTTTCCTGGTGGAGTCTTTAGATTTTCCCACATACAAGATCATATTATCAGCAAACAGGATAATTTGACTTCCTTTCCAATTTGGATGTCCTTATTTCTTTTTCTTGTCTGATTGTTCTAGTGAAAACTTTTAGTACTATGTTGAAGGACAATCATGAAAGTGGGCATCCCTGTTGTGTTCCAAATCTAAGAGAGAGGGCTTTTAGTTTTTCCCCATTTGATACTATACTAGTTGTGGGTCTGTCATATATGACTTTTATTATGTTGAGGTATGTTCTTTTATACTCAAGTTTTTGAGAGTTTTTATCATGAAAGAATGTTGAACTTTATCAAATGCTTTTTCAGCATCAATTGAAATGATCATAAGGTTTTTGTCCTTCATTCTGCTGATATGATATATCCCCTTGATTTATTTGCATATGTTGAACCATCCATGCCTTCCTGGGATAAATCCTGCTTGGTCATGATGTATGATCTTTTAATTGTGTTGTTGAATTCAGTTTGCTGGTATTGTTAAGAATTTTTGCATCAATGTTCTTCAGAGATACTGATCTGTAGTTTTCTTTTGATGTGTCTTTATCTGGTTTTGCTATCAGGATAATACTGGCCTTGTAGAATAATTTTGGAAGTATTCTCTCTCCTATTTCTTGGAACAGTTTCATTAGGGTTGGTATTAGTTCATCTTTAAATGTTTAATAGAATTCAGCATAAAGCTACTGGCTCTTGGACTTTTTTTACTAGGAGTTTTTTAATTATTATGGCTATCTGGCTATCATCTTGTTACTTATTATGGGTCTGTTAAGATTTGGGATTTCCTTATGTTTCAATCTTGGTAGGTTGTATGTATCAAGGAAATCAATAAATTTATTCATTTATTCTAGATTTCCAATTTATTGACATACAATTTCTTCTATTAGCCACTAATGGTCATTTGGATTTCTGAGGTATGAGTTATAGTATCTCCTTTGTCATCTCTGATTTCATTTATCCAAATTTTCTCCTTTCCCTAGTGTGACTAAAGGTCTGTCAATTTCATTTGTCTTTTTGAAAAAACAACTATCTCTTTTGTTGATCTGTTGTATTTTCTTCACTTCAAATTCATTTGTTTCTCCTTGATCTTTATTATTTCTTATACTAATTTTGGGTTCAATTTTCTCTTGCTTTTCCAGTTCTTTAAGATGCATCACTAGGTTATTTATTTGAAGGTTTTCTTCATTTTTGAGGTAGGCACTTATAGCTATAAATTTTCCTCTTAGGACTGCTTTTGCTGTATCCACTAGATTTTGGTATTCTGTGTTTCCATTAACATTTGTTTCAAGAGATTTTTCAATTTCCTTCTTAATTTCTCTTTATCACCACTGGTCATACAGGAGAATATTGTTTAATTTCCATGCATTTGTATAGTTTCCAAAATTCCTCTTGTATTGATTTATAGTTTTATTTCATTGTGGTCAGAGAAGACATTTGATATTATTTCAAATTTTGAATATTTTAAGACTCGTATTGTGTCCTAACATGAGCTGTCCTCAACATAAGAATGATCCATATGCTGAGGAGAAAAGTGAGTATTCTGCAGCTTTTGGATGAAATGTTCTGTTAATATGTATTAGGTTCATTTGTTCTATAGTGAAGATTAAGTCTGATGTTTTTTTGTTGATTTTCTGTCTGGGAGATCTGTCCAATGCTGAAAGTGGGGTGTTGAGGTCTCCAGCTATTACTACATTGGAACCTATCTCTCTTTTTAGCTCTAACAATATTTGCTTTTATATCTGGATGCTTCAGTGTTAAGTAAATAAATATATATGTTATGTAAATAAATAAATATATATACATATTTACAATTGTTATATCTTCTTGCTGAATTGACCTCTTTATCATTATATAATTACCTTCTTTATCTCTTCTTACAGTTTTTGTCTTGATATCCATTTTGTCTGATGTTAGAATAGCTACTCCTTCTCTCTTTTGGTTTCCATTGGCATGGAATATCTTTTTCCATCCCTTTGTTTTCAGTCTGTGTGTATGTTTGTAGGTGAAGTGTGTTTCTTGTAGGCAATAGATCATTTGATCTTTTTTAAGAAATCTATTCAACCACTCTATGTCTTTTAATTGAAAAATTTAGTTCATATATATTCAATATTATCATTGATTAGTAGGGACTTACTACTGCCACTTTACTTGTTTTCTGTTTTTTTGTGTGTTTTTTTCTTTTTTCTTTTTCTTTTTTTTTTTCAGTCTTCTCTTTCTTCTTTCCTTCTTTCTTGTCTTCCTTTGAGTGAAGATGATTTTCTCTAGTGGTATGCTTTTAATTTCTTGCTTTTTAGTTTTGTGCATCCATTGCATGTTTTTCAATTTGAGATTACCATGAGGCTTGCAAATACTGTCTTATAACCAATTATTTTAAACTGATGACTATTAGTTTATCCTGTACTGTCTTATAACCGATTGTATATATTATTGTATAACCTGCTATTTTAAACTGATGACAACTTAACACTGATTGTATAAACAAACAAGTATGCAAAAAGAAAACTAGCAAAAACTCTACACTTTAACTTCATCCCCCTGCTTTTTACCTTTTTGTTGTTTCTCTTTATGTCTTATTGCACTGTATATTTCGTGAAAAGTTGCTGTAGTTATTACTTTTAATTGGTTCATCATTTAGTCTTTTTAGTTAAGTCAAGAGAATTTTACACACCACAATTAGTGTTATACTATTCTGTGTTTTTCTGTGTGCTTACTATTAACAGTGAGTTTTGTACAGTCAGGTGATTTCTTCATGCTCATGGACATCCTTTTCTTTCAGACTGAAGAAATTCCTCTAGCATTTCTTGTAGGACAGGTCTTGTGTTGATAAAAACCCCTCAGCTTTTGTTTGTCTGGGAAGGTCTTTATTTCTCCTTCATGCTTAAAAGCTATTTTTACCAGATATGCTATTCTAGGGTAGAAGTTTTTTGTTTTTTTTTCCCTTCAGCACTATAAATATGTTGTGCCCCTGAAAAGTCTGCTGTCAGACGTGTTGGAGCGCCATTTTATGTTATTTTTTTCTTTTCTCTTGCTGCTTTTAGGATCGCTTCTTTATCCTTGACCTTTAAGAGTTTGACTATGTTTTTTCTTTTTTTTTATTATTTTTTGAGATGGAGTCTCATTCTGTTGCCCAGGCTGGAGTGCAATGGCACAATCTTGGCTCACTATAAGCTCCACCTCCCAGGTTCACACCATTCTCCTGCCTCAGCCTCCCGAATAGCTGGGACTACAGGCGCCCGCCACCATGCCTGGCTAATTTTTTGTATTTTTTGTAGAGACAGGGTTTCACCATGTTAGCCAGGATGGTCTCCATCTCCTGACCCCATGATCCGCCCACCTCGGTCTCCCAAAGTGCTCGCATTACAGGCGTGAGCCATCACACCTGGCCAGGAGTTTAATTATTAAATGCCTTGAGGTAGCCTTCTTTGGGTTAAATCTGCTTGGTGTTCTATAACTTTGTACTGAAATGTTGATATTTTCTAGGTTTGGGAAGTTCTCTGATGTTATCACTTTTAATAAACATTCCACCTCTATCTCTCTCTTTATCTCTTCTTTAAGGCCGTTAACTCTTAAATTTGCCCTTTTGAGGCTATTTTCTACTTGTAGGCATGGTTCATTATTTTTTACTCTCTTTTCTTTAGTCTCCTCTGTGTATTTTCAAATAGCCTGTCCTCAAGCTCACTAATTCTTTCTTCTGCTTGATCAATTATGTTATTAAGAGACTCTGACATGTTCTTCAGTGTTAGTTGCATTTTTCAACTCTAGAATTTCTGCTTATTTTTAATTATTTCAATTTCCTTGTTAAATTTATCTGATAGAATTCTGAATTCCGTCTCTGTGTTATCTTGAATTTCTCCGAGTTTCCCCGAAATAGCTATTTTGAATTCTCTGTCTGAACAGTAATATATCTTTGTTTTTGCAGGATTAGTGCCTGGTACCTTACTTACCTCATTGGGTGAGGCATGTTTTCCTGGATGGCGTTGATGCCTATAGATGTTCTTCAGTGCCTGGGCATTGAAGAGTTAAGTATTTATTGTAGTCTTTACAGTCTAGGATTGTTTATGTCTGTCCTTCTTGGGAAGGCATCTTAGGTATTTGAAGGGACTTGGGCCCCAATCCCAATAAAGCTGTGGCATTTGCAGACTCATAGAGGTACCACTTTGGTGGTCTTGGATAAGGTCTGGAAGAGTCGTCTGGATTACTAGGAAGATAATCTTATTCTTTTTCCTTACTTCCTCACAAACATAAAGAGTCTGTCTCTCTGTGCTGAGCCACCCTGAGCTGGCTATGAAGAGATGCAAGCACCCACGTGGCCACCAGCACTGGGACTGTGCTGGGTCAGACCTGAAGCCAACACAGCATTGAGCCTTGCCCAAGGCCCTTCCCGTTAGGGTGGCAAGGCCCCTCTGTTCAGAGTGCTATCTTGGAGCCAGGGATTACAGTAAAAAACCTTAGCAATGTACCTGATGTTCTATTCTAATGCAGCTGAGCTGGCACTCAAACCACAGTACAAACTCCTTCCTGCTTGTCCCTCCCTTTTTCCACAGGCAGAGGCCCCTCTCCCTGTTGAGGGGGTTAAACCAGGCCACCACTGATGTTCGCTTGAAGCCCAAGAGCTCTTCTGTCAGCTTGTGGTGAATGCTGCCAGGCCTGGGCAGTGTTACTTGCATTTTCTGCCTTTCAGGGCAGTGGGCTCCCCTCTGGCCCAGAGCAGGTCCAGAAATGCTTTCCCAGAGCCTAGGCCCGGACTTGGGGACCCCAAGAACCTGTTTGTTGTTCTACCCCACTGTGGCTGAGCCTGGTACCTGGGGTGGAAGACAGTCTCCTTTGCCTTTTCCTCTGCTTTTCTCAAATAGAAGAAACCTTTGGAGGCAGCCGCCACAGGTAGGAATGTGCTGAGTCACACCTCTAGTCAGCACATTTCAGAGCCCAAGGCTCCCGGTACTCCCTGGGTGTTGCTGCTTGTTATTCAGTGCCCGGGAGCTCTTTAGTCAGCAGGTAATGAATCTTATCAGGAGAGGGTCCTTCCCTTCAAGGCAGCACCTGCTGCCCTTTTGGCTCAAGATGTCCAGAAATGTTATCCGGGGAGCTAGGGCCTGGAAAGGAGGACTCATGACTCTGGTGCTCTACCCTACTGAGGCTGACCTGGTATCCAAGTTGCATGACAAAGTCCTCTTTATTCTTCCCTCTCCTCTCTTGATTTCTGGTTCTTGTGATGGTGCTTTTCTGTGTGCATACAGTTGTTAGAATTTGGTGTTCTAGTCGGGGAACGAACAGAGTGGGCTTCTATTCTGCCATCTTACTCTGCCAATCCAGTTTTTACTCTTGAAATGTACCTTAAAAGGGAAATTAGAAGAGGTGAGGTCAAGAATACAATTGCCATTTTAAACAGAAATAATCACAGTGGTGTTGTTCTTGTTTTTTCTCCAAGATTAATTTTTTAAACCTCACACATGAAGTACTCTAGTGTCTTTCACTTTTGGCTGCTTTACTTTCCCTCACCTCTCATTACTATTTGTTTTAACTTAACTATATGTATCCACTGTCCTCTCATGTGCCCCTCCACCTTACTGAAAATGGCACCAGCACACTGCTATCTGCTGAAATACGTTTTCCAAGGGGACCCATGGTCTTCTGTTTGCTAATATTTGTTACCTGCCTCTTCTTTGTCCTGATCCCCGCTCACTTTCATTTCGTGAGCTTCCTGGACCTGGTTCCTTATTTCTTATTGACTGTCTATGATCACCCCTTGAGATTTCCCACTGGTGAGCTTCTGCAATCGTGCTCCAAAGCCCCAAGGCTCTCTTGTCCTTCATCTCACATGGTTGTATGCTTGTACCTTGGTGAGCATGCCCATCCTGTCGACCCCTTTCTGCAAATGACTCTTTTGCACTGATCTTGTCTGCAAGCTCCACCCATTTCCAGGTCTCCTTTCCTGCAGTTACACAGAGGGACACTTCCCAGCCCCCTGCTGTTAGGTTAGGTGGGACCATGTGACTAATTCTGTCTAAAGTTATGTGAGTAAAGGTGCCATGTTTCACTAGTAGGCCAAAGTACTTAAAACCCAGTTTTTGTTTGTTTGTTTGTTTTTTGAGATGGAGTCTCGCTCAGCTACCCAGGCTGGAGTGCGGTGGCACGATCTCAGCTCACTGCAACCACCATCTCCTGGGAAAACCCAGGTTTTTAAAAAGTACATTTTAAAAAACTTTAAAATAGTGTTAGATTTATTAAAAACATGGTGAAGATGGTACAGAGAGTTAACCATATACCCCATACCCAGGAACCCCTCTTGCTAACATCTTACATAAATGTGGTACTGGTCACAGTTAATGAAACACTATTGGCATATTATTATTAACTAAAGTCCATACTTTATTCAGATTTCCTTAAATCTTACCTAATGTATTTTTTCTGTTCCAAGGTCTTATCTAGGATCACATTTAGTCACTGTCTCCTTAGGCTCTTCCTGGTTGTGACAGTTTCTCAGAGTCTTCTTTTTTTAAAAACCACTTAACGAGGTATGAATGACATGCAAAAAGCTGTACATATTTAATGTATATGACAGATGAATTTGGAGATAAGTGAATGCACATGAAACCATTAACACAATCGATGCCCTAAACATACCCATCACCTCCCAAAGTTTCCCTCTTTATTTATTATTATTATTATTATTATTATTAGAGACAGAGTTTCACTCTTGTTGCCCAGGCTGTAGTGCAATGGCTCAATCTTGGCTCGCTGCAACCTCCGCCTCCTGAGTTCAAGTGATGCTCCTGCCTCAGCCTCCCAAGTAGCTGGGATTATAGGTGTGTGCCATCATGCCTGGCTAATTCTGTATTTTCAGTGAAGACGGAGTTTCACCATGTTGGTCAGGCTGGTCTCGAACTCCTGACCTCAGGTGATCCACCTGCTTCGGCCTCCTGAAGTGCTGGGATTACAGGCATAAGCCACTGTGCCCTGCCCTATCATTGTTATTGTTTTGAATGGTGGTTGCCAGGGCTGGAGGGAGAAGGAAATGGCGAGGTGGTAGTGAGGCAGTGGTGGTGGTGGTCCAACATTTCAGTCATGCAAGATGAACAAGTCCTAGAGATCTGCCGTTCAGCATGGTGCCTGTAGTTTACAATACTGTGTTATATACTTCAGCATTTGCTAAAGTGCTCTTATGTCAAGTGTTCTTGTCACAAAAATGACTACATTTGAATGACTTTTCTTCATTTTTGAGAATTACTGGTTAGGTGTTTTATGGAAAGTCCCCATGTTGGGATTTGCCTGATAATTTTCTCATGATTAGCCTGGGGTAATGTGTTTTGGGGAGGTGAGGTGCCATTCTCATCACACCATATCATGTCAAGATAAGACTATCAACATGGCCTATCACTGCGGATGTCAACAGGGATCACCCGTGTCTGTCAGGAGCCTTCACTGTAAAGTGACTGCCCATTTTCATGTCGTCTGGGAAGTCACTGTACCCACACCTAGAGAGTGGAGAGTTAGGCTTCACCTTTTGGGGGCGCACGGCTCAGTGTTGTCCATACTCGACTTTTCCCTCGTGCCATGGGCAAGAAATCAACTTTTGTTGTTCCTGACATGGAGGTTTATTTATTATTTCAGCACAGCCTGATCAATCCTGATTAATACATCAATTTTTCCATCTGCCTAAATGGTTGTCCCAGTGGTACTTCAGACTTAGGACACCTGAAACCAATTTTGTCAAACTCCCCAGCAACTCTTCCAAACTCCCCAAGTTTCCTTTTCTTAAAATTAAATAAATCACTCTTATTCTAAATGTCCAAAATTCAGAAGCTTAATACCTCTTTAGCTTACAGAAAGTAGCCCACAGTATATAACATGACTTCATGAATAATACATTTTTCTTATTCGTATTCTGCATTAGTCAGAGTCCTTAGTTCTGGCAAGCAAGAGTAAATGACTGACTATACCCAATCAAGAAGGAAAGGAAGGCTACTGAGTGGCTCCTCACTAAATCAGTGGTAAGGGCAGAGAAGCTGGAGCTCAGGTGGGCCCAGAGGCAATGAAAGGATTTAGGCCATGGCCCAGAATATATGCCCCACTGGACATCTGAAGTCAGTGCCACTGAACTTTGCAAACTTCATTGATCCAATCTTCCCCAAACCACAGCCTCTGCTGGCCTCTCCACTCACTGTTGCCATAAGGGATTTCTCAGATCTTTCAGGCTTGCTTCATTCTGTAAAATTTACAGACCCAAGTGGTACCTTGGTGGGTCAAGCCTGGGTCACAAGCCCACACTTAGTTGCTAGGGGACAGGCTGCGGGGACATCTGGTTCTGCCTTCAAACATGAGCCACATATTTGAAAGTCTCCAAATTACAGAAAAAAAGTATATGGATTCTGAGGAGCACAAAAGGCCCTGGTCTGCTATAATCCTCATTTGACAGTTGAGATTCTTGAGAAGCAGAGGCTAAATGCCTTGTCCAAGGCCACGTGATTAGTTAGTGGCAGGGCCAATTTCAGATCTCAGGAGTCCAGAATTAAAGTCTTTTCATTTTGACCTCTGTGCTGGTCTTTCCTTCCTTATTACCCTCGGTGATAGAGCCCTATTGATGGCTCTTATAACCTGCTGTCTACGCTAAAGCAATCGATTTCTATCTAGTTCCAAAAGTACCAGTGATTCCACAATTACATAGAGAATAGATTCAAACTCCACCTGATCCTATCAAGCTTCTCCACTGTCCTTGCCCCACACTCCACTCCCCTTTACTCTCACTTCACCCTTTAGACATAGCTAGGAACCTGAACCCTTGTGGTTATAGTAGCGTCTCAGGTGGTTCTTACTGAAGACTGAAAACCTAGACCTAGCTCAGTGTCACACCACAGCAATCCCTGTTGCTTGAATGTGCCTCCAAGCTTCCATATCTGTAACATTTTCCATTACTTGATCTGTAATGCCAAGAAAAATAACTTCATATCTTTCCCTACCTCTGATTTAAAGTCATATTATCCTCCAGAAGTGCATTTTCCAGGCCACCTCCTCCAGGAAGCCTGCCCAGCACCCAGGTGAACTGCCTCTGTCCTGCTCAGCACTCTCATGTCCCAGTCATACCACAGGCTGTGGCCAATGGTCCTTCTGCCTCCCTTGCTGCCTTTAATGCCTATGAGGAGAGAAATCTTATCTTATTCATTATCTTAGCCTTTCTACATAGTAGTTCCTCAAAATGATTTTGTTGACTTGAGTTGTATTGAAGTAGCTAGGGATGGAAATAGGAATAAAAAAAAAAAAAAAAGTCACCAAACCGGAAGGAAGCACAGTTGCTGCTGCTGTTCTCTGTGTCTTCTAAGAAGACAAAGAAGAAGTTCAATCGTAAGGCTGCATTTCACTGTGGATACAGAGCCATCAGATCCTCTCCTATTTTATCAGGAAAATTTTCACCCACAAATCCCACTCATGCACACACAAATCATGAGGCATAAAGAAAAATTCTGGACATGCTGTCACTCCCAGGTTTGATGAGCTGCCTCACTTATGTGAGTCTGAAAAGATTCTTATTTCAGGTTTACACTTATGTCTCCATTCATTTTGTTCTATAAATAGCCTGTCTCAAAGCCTGGTGACTGTAGTCATGTCCTGCACTGGACACTCTTCCACCCTTGTTTGCCATAGCGACCAGAGCAGACAAGCAGGACCGACAAGGGGAACCCAGCACAACAAGCAGCAGGAAAGCTTCTTTTATCCCAAAGGTCCATGGACCTGAGGCCCAGAGACTCTCCTTTACCAAGAGGCGTGAGGCTGGCTGGAGAAACCTAAAGACAAACTCAGACACAGAAAGTTGTTAGGCCCAAGAAACTCCACCCCTATCCAGAAGTACGTGTAGAGGCAGGGGGCACCAGTAAGGGAATCCACCAAGGCTCTCCCTGACAAAGAGATGCCAGTCCCCAGGCCTGGGGGAGTCTCACTTGCCCTCACAGGCAGCAGCAGGGAGCAGTGGGAGCTGCTCCATCAACACCAGGAAAACCAATGAGACCAAAATAACTCTGCCAATTGTCTAACCATTCAACATCATTGGAACTATGGCCCACTAAAGCAGGCCAGGACCTGTGTGCTAAGCCTAAACAGATTGTCTGCCTGATCTGCTAAATTGAGAGACTTAATAGGACGCAGAGTCCCTCAGCATAACAGAAAAAGTGTCTAGGATACAATAAAAGATTACCCATCATTCCAATATCCAGGAAAATCACCAAATCAAATGAGAAAAAAGCCATCAATGGATTCAGGTCTTGAGACTCAGGGATTTTGAAGCAGGCATGATAAATATGCTTCAACAAGAAATTACAAATCATAAGACAAGTGAAAAATAGAAAATCTCAGAAAGGAAGTAGAAATTATAAAAAATGAAAACTGTAGAGCTGGAAATTATAAAAAGTGAAAAAAAAACTTGTTGGATGATGTCAGAGTGCAAATGACACAGAACATAGTCAGTGAACTTGAAAATAGATTAAAAATATTATCTGAGCAGCACAGGGAAAATAGACTGATAAAATGCATGAACAGCACCTCAGGGGACTATGAGACCATAACAAAAGATCTAAAATTCTTATCGTTGAAGTTTCTCAAGGAAAGAAAGAAAACAGAGCTAAAGTGCATTTGGAGGGAAAAAAGGCTGTAGACTTTTCATATTTGGCAAAAGACTCAGATTTTTCAATTCAGAAAGCCAAACAAACCCCAAGTGGGATACAAACAAACATATCCATGCCAGGACACATCATAATTAAACTTTTGAAAACTAAAGATAAATTTTTAAAAATCTCAAAATTATAATCTAATTTTTCCACCAGAAACTAGAAAAAGATTAAACCCAAAACAAGCAGAATAAAGGCAAAAGAAACAAAAGACATAAAGATTGAAAAGAAAGATATAGAACTCTTCCTTTTTGCAGATGATTTGTCTATGTAAAAATCCCAAGTAATCTAAAAGAAAATTTAAAGAACCACTCTTAGAATAAGTGAGTTCAGCAAGTCTGCGTTATATACAAAAAGCACACAGAGCTAATCACATTTATATGTATTGACAATGAATACGTGGAAACTGAATTTAAATACCATTTAAGACAATACCATTTAAAATTGCTCTTAAAAAAATGAAATCCTTAGGTATACCTTTAAGAAAACCTACAGAATCGATATGCTGAAAATTACAAAATAATGTTGATAGAAATCAAAGAAGACATAAATAAATATGGAGATATAATATGTTCATGTTTTACAGACTTAACATATTGAAGATGTCAATTTCCCATGAATGGATCTATAACGTACATGGAATTCTTATTAAAATTCTGGCAAGCTTTTTCATACACCCAGACAAACTTACCTACAATTTATATAGAAAGGCATAACCCCTAGAATAACTAAAGCAAACTTGATAAAGAAGAATGAAGTGGGAGAATCACTGTACCCGATATTAAAGTTTACTATGAAGCTACAGTCACCAAGGTCATAGTACTGATGGACTTGACACCAAAAGCACAATTCACAAAAGAAAAAGCTGATGAAGTATCTCTCCTGAAAATTTTAAATTTTCTCAGGTGAAGCCCATATGAAGAGGGTGAATTGACCAGCTGCAGACTGGGAGATGACGTTTGTCTAGCACACATTCAACAAAGGACTAGTATCTGGAACATATAAAGATCTTTCTTTATAATCCGAAAAAGGAATGGAAAGATCTCATGATCTGGACTTGAGAAACCCTGGTTCAATCCTGGCTCCTATTTCTTACTCTGATTTGTGCAGTCAGTGAGGCAGGTGAGCCAGTTAGCATTTGAGGGCATCAGTCTCTGTGCTAATAAAACTTGTTCAGCAACACTCCCTCACAGATCTCATTAGAAGGGTTAAATGACATAATGTGACTGCATTCAGAGTGGATATTTAATAAACCTGATTCCTGCACAGCCCTCTTTCTCTGGCTCAGCATATCCAAGCAGGACTTTAAATGGATGTTTGCAATTGTTCTCTGGCCATTCATTCATCCATATGACAAGTTCTTATTGATCTAGGACTGAAACAGGCATTGTATCCAAAGCGGGGATGCAGCTGTGATCAAGAGACATATAATTCCTGTCCTTCAGGAGACGGACATTGAACATCCAGTTCCTCAAATCAATTCAGTTTTAATATGATGGCGGTAAGCGCTGAGCTCACCATCATCCTGGGTGTTCTCTGGGCATTGATCCTATCAGTTACACTACTCAGTTACACAATTCAGTGCCTACCCTATAGTATGCTGTGGGATGTAATGGAGAAGAAAACATTTCACCATCCTTAACCACCCCGCTGTATACCTCCACATTATCTTCTACCCTTGACCATCCTTTCTCTTCTATGTTATATAAGTTGAAGCTAACCCAAGGTACCTCCAGGGTGCACAGGGGTAGGGCAAGGCCTGATGATGCTGTGCTGAGGCCCTGGGATGTTGCAGGAGGCCGGGGCCAGACAAAGGGAGTCCAGGGAGATGAAAGGTGGTCACTGTGACTTGTCATGGGACATCCCAGGCTCTGTACCAAGCAAGCATTTCTGAGAGCTTTATTCACATCTGTTTTTAAGCAGGGCAGGACTGTAAATCTGGAATCACGCATGCACACTTAGTGTCTCTCATAAAGGGGGAAGGAAACTGGAAAGCACTGAGAAAGCCAGGCTCAGGCTGGGAAGTCAGATTCAGCTCCTCAACCCTCTGCCCATGTGAGATGCAAATGACCATTATTAGTGATGTCAGCCTGTTCCGGGGGAATGATTTTTCCCTTCCCTTTCCTCTCTGCTATATTGTGGTCTCCTCCACCACATTCCCATGGTCTCATTTAAGCTCAGTCTCATTCATTTATAGTTTCCTAAGTAACAACAAAAATTAAAATGACACAACACAAGGGTCCCCAGAATGTGAAAGTAAAATACAAGTGAAAGAAAACTGATGAACGTGGAATGATTATTTCCTCACTTAGGAATTACATATAATTTCTCAAAAAGTTCCCTTAGAGGGACCGCACTTAGAGCACTGCACACACTTCTGGGGAGCTTCCTGCTGAGCCGAGGCCAAAAGGCCCACCTCGGGCTAGTGTGGGCTCCTGAGAGACCCCCTGCAGGAAGGAGAGAGGAGCAATAAAGGTAGGTGGAACAAGGCACGGGGCTACTTCCCCAAGGATATGCATCTCCCTGAGCCTCAGCGTCCTGGTTTGTAAGTGTGAAACTATCTTTCTGGCTGTTGTGAGATTGTACGTTTCTAAAAAATTTATTGCTGTGGCGCAGATGACAGCAGCTGTGTCCTGATGTTAGCTTGAAAATACCTGCAAATGCCTGAGCACCTCAGAGGAAGCCCTGTTACCAGGCAGCCTCCTGCAGCAAATGCCTGTTAACTGTGCTTGCATTCTCCCCTCCTATCCTGCTTTGGCTTCTGGAAATGATGGGCTAGTCACCATAATTAAACATTTTCCTGGGGAGTCTTCTTGGCAATATGTTGACATTCAGACACAGTTTCTGGTCTCAAAAATGAAAAGAGGGAGGAAAGGTGGGGCAAATCAGTTGGTGATGTCCGGCCAGTACCTGGGCACCTCATGCTGCCCCAAACGTGCCCTGTTCCTATAACAGTCCTGCCATGGGATTTCCATTACCCCCATTTTCCAGATGAGGACACCGAGGCTCAGTTCCCTGTGGTCATATTGCTAATAAGTATTTCCCTATAATGAATGTTTGCGAAGTATAGATTTATAAAAATCACATGTAACACAAAATAAGGTTATAAGATGTGATTACTGGCCATGAGATGCTTTCAATAATGTTGCTGGAAGTAAGTACTCCAGTGTCTGAAAGGGAGGCAGCATTGTAGGTGAAGGCGTGCAGAGCTGGCTCCAAGGGAGGTGCACATTTATGTTGCCAGCAGTGTGAGGACTTGAGGTAGTGGAGGTCTAATTTGCTGTGGCTGTGCATCTCCTGCCTCCCTTCTTTCGATGGGTTCCCCGGAAGCAGAGCCTGAGACATGGCCTTGGATGGATGTGGTATATTTAGGAGGCGATTCCAGGAATCAGGAGTAAAGAAGAAGGGAAAGAGAGGGGCAGAAGGAGGAAGAGGGGAGATACAAGGATGTGTAACTGAGGTAGCTGCTGAGGGCTATGGGGATGACTCTACTGCAGTGCATAAGAGGCATGCAGAATGCCTCCTGGGACTGCCCCAGCCCCAGCCCCAGGATGCAGGAGGAGGTGAGGCACTCAGCTCTAGCCCCGACTCCCATTACCTGAGTGTTGCTTCCAGTGGCAGTAACTCCCTCTGGCAGACCCACTTGTTCACCCACCAGCAGAGCTCCCAAGGCTGGGGAAGAGCCTTGACAAGAAAGCAAGAGAGTGTGATGCAGGAGGTGGTTTGATCTTCCGTGAAATCTTCCACTGTAGTAAGGTCTGATGCCAGTGAGGGCTGGGGGGATGCGGCATGGAAACAAGAAGGTCAACCTCATGGGGGAACTGAAAATTGATAAGCCCCTAAATGATGATGACCAGGCTCCCAGGCACCACCCCTTGCCTCCCGCATCTAGCAGAGTCCTTGGTATTTGATAATAACTGTTCAACAGACTCTAGCAATGCCTCCCGGCTGTGAATTGCCATATAAGGGACTGAAAGCAAAATATGCTTTGAGATCCCAAAAGACAGGACTGGGATAAACGAAGTCACAGGGGACAAATTTTCTCACCAGGAGGTGGTGTAAGAAGCAGTGAGTTCCTGTGTGTGCTAGGGAGTGGCTCGAGCTGGGCGGTGCCGTGGTCTGGTAGGGATGTGATAGACTGGATTCCTGCACCAAGAGGAAGGGAAAGAGCATTTCTTGAACCTTGTGCCTGTGAATACCTATATTCTATGTGAGCCAGAAAAATAGAATCCTATACTAAAAGGCAAATAATGAAGTAAAGAGTGACTGGATTCCCACAGGAAAAGCTGGATACACCCTAGTGATAGAAGAGCTGCATGGATTGCAGTTTCCATTTTTGAATGAACTATATGCTCCCCACTGAGGACTCTGCAACTTTGTCCTACACCAAGAGGGGAGAATGAGGACGCTGCCATTGCTGCTAGCTGAGGATGACGATGGGAAGGAGGAGGGGAATGAGCGACACTGCACATGTACGGGAGCTTTGCGAGGCCTCCAGGCCTTTGCATACCTTACTATTCTGCCTCCGTTCTCTCATCTTGTCAATTCTCCTTCCATGGTCAGCTTAAAGGTCCTATCCTGATAGCCCCCTAAAACTCTCCCAGGGATACCCCACATTCTTCCCCAGTCTCTCTATACTCTTTTCATGTAGCTCAGATCACAGTGCAAAATAGAAATAATTTCCCGTCCCATCATCTCCCTTGACTGTCTCTGTCTTTTCCTCTTTGTGTTCGCAGGACTTAGTATATAGGTTTTGAATAAATGAATGTGTTAGTAAACATCTCATCAAACTTTATGACCACTGAACAAGGTGAGCAAAATAGACCCTCTTAACCAATTATACCTAGACAAAAGACTCAGATGTTGAGGTTGAACTGAGAGCCTGATCCCCTGGCAGCCCTTCCTGAGGGCTCTCTTTGAAAGCAAGACCTCCTATTGAGCTGACACTGTTTGGGGTGGTCAGAACTGTCTGGAGCATGGGAGGCAGACATCTGTCACTGTCGTTGGAGAATTCTGTCCACTTTCTTGCACAAAATCAGCTCGAAGGAGAGGTGAAGGGAAAAGCTACTTTCCCCGATTACAGCCATCTCAGATGCCTGTTAGGTTCAGATGCCTCATTAGGTGGCAGGAGTTAATGGGTCCTCACTGGTGCAACTCCTGGCACATGGGGGCACAGACTGCGGCTGCCAGCTGCCTTTCTTCTGGAGAGACAGACCCACTAAGTATCCGTGGAGGCCAGGCTCTAGAAGTGGTGCCAGGGTAGCCTTGTGGGCATCCCAGTGCCTGTTGACAAGCATCTGTCTTTGTATGTGGCTCCTGCCATTGCCCCAGGCCAGCTGGGAGAGGAGCTATGCAGGCTGCATGAGTATCAAGGGTATTCCTAGGCATGGATTCCTGGATGATCTGGGATGCTTTTTCCTATGGACCACATGGAAGCTGCCAGCAATTTGCTTTAAAGTCAGCACACTGTGTCACGGGGCACAGATGTCCAGAAAGCAATTTTCTCACAACTCAAGCAATTATGTGTAAGAGAGGAGAACTGGTTTCAAATTTACAGTGATCCAGATAAGCCACCACTTAGCTCCTATTACTGACACATTGCTTAACCTTGCTAGGCCCCAGTTTTCTCATCAGTAGTGTGAAGATAACAATGTTCGTATCACAGGAATGTTCATAAAACCTAGGAAGAATACACCAATGCCTGTCACATGGTAGATGCTAAGTGAATGATAGTTCCTGCTGCTATTTGGATACAGAACGTAAACTTTAGTGAGAGTTGAGCTGAAGTGTTCTAGTGGCACATAAACATACCAAGAATTACAATACAGAAGTGATGCTTTGGGATTTCTGCCTCCAGCCAAGATCAAGTAACAGGAGCCAGATTTATCCTCCCATCAGAAACAAGAACAAATGGACCAAGTATATGATGTAACGGTGTTTGGGCACGAGGCATTAAGCAAACAAGGACAGAGATCCCTGGCAACCAAAACCCAAATGTGATGAGTCCTATGATTGCCCCAGCTTACTGCCTTGAGAGAATTGTAGGTATTGGGAGAGAGCAGAGGAATGGAGGCAGAGCTTGAAGCTTCCTCCCTGAGTGGAGAAGGTAGAGCTGAATTCCAGGGAGACCAAGACAGCTGGAGTTCATCAGCTGGAGTACCAAAGAAGAGCTGCACACAGAACCACACATGCAGATGTTCAGCTTGATTACTCAGCAAGTGATGAACCATATATTTATGGGAGGAAATTAGCCAAGAACAATGAAAGAATCACCCTAAAACATCCGAGGGCACAGTACCAGCCCTCACATATGGAATAATGCATGTCCACCAGCCAAACTGGAAAACTCATAATTTGTGGGGCATTGAGTAGCGCACTCAGAAGGGTGTTGTCTTAGTATAAAGAATAATTAGGCCGGGTGCGGTAGCTCACGCCTATAATCCCAGCACTTTGGGAGGCTGAGGTGGGCAGATCACCTGAGGTTGGGAGTTCGAGACCAGCCTGACCAACATAGAGAAACCACATCTCTACTGAAAATACAAGATTAGTCAGGTATGCTGGTGCATGCCTGTAATCCCAGCTACTTGGGAGGCTGAGGCAGGAGAATTGCTTAAACCCGAGAGGTGGAGGTTATGGTGAGGTAGAGGTTGCGGTGAGCTGAGATGGTGCCATTGCACTCCAGCTTGGGCGACAGAGCAAAAACTCTGTCTCAAAACAAACAAACAAAGAATACTTAGCCCTAGACAGAGCACTATCAAATTCCTGCCTAACAAATCTTAAAAGCAAGTTGCAAGGGAACAAAAATCTCAGGGATACTTATATAAATACAAAAATTACTCAGCACCCCAAAATGTAAAATTTACAATATCTGACATCCAATCAAAAATTACATAGTATATAATCAATCAAGAAAATACAAATCCTTAATAAGGACAGAAAATATATTCAAGTAAAACTACCCTATATTGACACTAATGATTACCAGACAAGTTTACTAAACTGTAACATGTAACTAAGTTAATATGTAAAATAACTGTATTTCAATGTTAAAAAGATTAAGTAGAGACATAAAAGATATTACAAATATCCAAATTAAACTTCTAGAATTTAAATTACCAACATTTGGGATAAAAAATAGACTAGATGAGATTAACAGCATTAAATATGACAGAAAGCGAAAAGATTATTGAACTTGAAGAAATACTACCAGAAACTGCAAAATAAAACATAAAGAAAAAAACCTCAAGAAATGAAAAAGGTGTCAGTGAGGACAACTTCAATCAGGCTAACAATATACAGGCAATTTGGGTCACTGAAGGAGAGAAAATGTATGATGGGAGGAAGGAAGGAAGAAAAGTGTTTTAAGAAATAAATGGCTGAAAAGTTTTCAAATTTCATGAAATCGATAAACCCGCAGATCCAAGAATCTCAATAAACCTCAAACAAATGAATAAAACTGCATGAAGACACATCATAACTAGATTGTTCATAGTCAGTGATGAAGAAAAATTCTTAAAAGCATGCTGAGTAAGAAAATAGGTTTATTTTCTTCTGTTGTGCACAGAAAGCAAAATAAACATGTATTGCTGTGGTTTGAATGTGTCCCCTTCAAAATTCCTGTTGACACTTAATCACCATTTTGGTGGTATTCAGAGGTACAGCCTTCTGGGAAGTGATTGAGTGATGATGGCTCCACCCTCGTGAATGGATTAGTGCTTTACAAATGGGTTGGAAGGCACTGGCGTAGGCCCTGTTCACTTTCTGCTATGTGAGGCACAGCAACAAGATGCCATTTTGGAAGCAAGAGAGAAGCCCTCACCCAACACCAAATGCTGATACCTTGTTCTTGAATTCCTCAGCCTCTAGGACCGTGAGAAACAAATTTCTGGTCTTTATAAATTATCCAGTCTCAGGTATTTTGCTATTGTAGCACACATAAATTAAGGATAACAACAGATTGCTCTTTAGAAGCAATGTAATCAAGAAGACAGGGAAGCAGAATCTTTAAAGAATTATATACCAACTGATACGGGTTGGCTCTGTGTCCTCACCTAAATCTCATCTCAAATTGTAATCCCCCTGGTGGTAGGTGATTGGATCATGGGGCAGATTTCTCCCTTGCTATTCTCATGATAGTGAGAGTTCTCATGAGCTCTGATCGTTTAAAAGTGTGTGTCACCTCTGGCTCCTCGCACTCTCCTCCTCCACCATAGTTCAAACGTGCTTGCTTCCCCTTTGCCTTTCACCATGATTGTAAGTTTCCTGAGGCCCCCAACTCATGCTTCCTGTTAAGCCTGTGGCACTCTGAGTCAATTAAACCTCTTTTCTTGATAAATTACCCAGTCTCAGGTCATTCTTTATAGCGGTGTGAGAACGGACTAATACACAAGCAAAACTATCTTTCAAAAGCTAACGTGAAATAAATACTTGATGATTCAGGCTGAGAGAAAAGCATGCTACATGATCACATAGGTCTACACAAAGCATTAGGAACACCGGAAGTGGTAATTGCATAGGTAAAGGTGTGAGCGTCTTGTTATTTAAATCTTATTAAATGATAACTGATCATTTAAACAAAAGTGATAACCATGTATTTTATGGTTGATAACATATGTAAAAGTAAAATACATTACAAAAACAGCCAAAGGTGAAGTGGGAGAAGTGGAAGTATTTATTACAACACAAGAAGTGTTATACTGTCACTTGAAGGTAGATTTTGATAAATTAAGGTTTATACTCATCCCTAAAGCAACCATTAAAGTAACAAAACAAGGAATTACCGCTAATGAGCTAATAAAGAAGACTATGGAATCATAAAAAAATCTAAATCCAAAAGAAGGAAGAAAAAGAGAATAGTGAAACAACAAAAACAAATACCAGAAGAAACAAACAAAAAATAGCATTATTATAGATTTAAAGCTAAGTATAACAATGGTTACCTTACATGAAAATGGCTAAGAACCCAAATAATAAGGCAGAAGTTGCCAGACCAGATTTTTAAAAGCAGGACCTAACTATATGCCGCTTGTAAGAATTGCTGGTAGAAAATAAATGTAAAATAACAGTATGAAAAAAAGATGTGCTGTGCTGATACCAAACAAAACAAATTAGTAATGGCTTTATATTTCCAGTTCCATATTTATATCCTTCATTTGTTTCCATGCCAGACTGCTACCCTGTTCTTGGTGCCAGCTTCATGTCTCAAGCCCTCCGAAACCAAGAGACCTACCCTAGAAACTCATACCCAAGACCAGGCCTTTTTCCCCATTCCCCTCACTCTGCCTGCCTACCCTTAGTCCTGCCCTTTGCCAAGCCTTGCTGTAAGCACCTCCACCAACTCCTGCAGGTTCACACCAATTTAAAAGACCCTACCCTGCCATGCCAGGACTTGCCTGAAGATCTTGTTCCATACTGTGACCTCCATGTCCCCATTCTGCTCTTGCCACCATCAACAATTCATAATGGACTTCAATGTCAGGGCTTCATTGGCATTTACCACATGATTGTCCCCACCTTCTGTTATGTAGCCCACACTCCATAGCTATGTTGGTCCTAGACTTGTCTGATTTGCAGGTTTCCATGGATTACGCTCAGTCTCTGACGCTAGCCCCTACCCATATCATTCTTAGAGTTAATGGCTTGTGTGCATCTCTGAGCCCTGGTTCCTACTGACCTATGCCCAGGCTCATTCTTCCCTTCTTGAGGGCACCTGATGTGCTTCACCATGGTTGCACACCAATTAAGTGCTATTATCATCTAGTTAACCAAAGAGGTGTAAAAATTCCAGTCCTGAGAATAGTTCTCATACTGAACTGTGAGAGAAGAAGAGGTAATTTGTTATGACTACTGCCCCACGGCTTGTAAAAATATTCTTTCCCTGGGTGTATTTCTGCCACTGTGGGTCTTTGAGATGTGCACAGGCAAAAGATTGCAAGTCTCTAGGGAGTAAATTCTATCAAAAGAGAAATATCCATATTGAAGGAAGCTGCAGGATACCTGGCTTCTTATATGGCAGAAAATTAGCATATAAATACAGAATCCCAGTTGTCAGCAACGTATCCCTCTGAGGACCACAGACTAAATGCCATAGGTGAGGACCAGAGATCAGCATGGCAAGGTAGCTAGGCTCAAACCCATTTGGGGTGAAAGTGTTTTGAGAGATTCCAGCTGGTGGTGGGTGCAGCCAAGATTGTGCTCAGCCCAGGAATCCTACCCTGCCCCTTTGTGCTGTTCTAAAGATTAGTTTAAGGACATCTGATGAGGCCATGTTGTGCAGGTAGGAAGGTTCTTCCTTCCTGGAATTAGAGTTCTGATGCTGGCAGATATAAATAGAGCTGGTTCTGGTTCCTGTGATAAACCAGGGACCCAAACAAGGCCACAAATCAGACTCAACTGGAAGTTTGTTAAATATACAGATCCCAGCAATCAGAATCTTCAGAGATGCGACCAAGGAGGCCCTTATTTTTAACAAGCTTCTCATGTAGGTCTCATAACTACCAGGTAGAGATTAGGGAGGGAGCCATTGGGCTGAAATGTTATTTAAGCCTAACTCACCTTCTCACTCTGGTCCAGCCAGGGTTGGAGATAGTTCTGCCAACAAAGTGTTTGGTCACACTCTTCCCATTTGGAGGCCATTAAGGTAAAGTATCTGCTCAGTGCCTGAACATAGCAGAAGTGAAGAAGTGGTGCCACTCACCATTGTGTCAGGGTCATTGTTTTGACATGTGATCTCTGAGAAGTTCCCTTTGGTCCTAGCAACAAGGTCCTGAGCTGACAGCACTAGGTAGACACAGCCCATGAATGCTGGTGAAGAGTTTGCTCAGGAAAGTCTGGGTCATGACACCGAACAGCCTTATTGTGACAAGAATCCAGTGTGGAAACAAAAGAGCTGGGTGTCGGAGGCACCAACAGGAAACAGCAGCATGCGTGAGAATTCATTTACCTATCATCTGCTCATCTGTTTGTCCATCCATCATCTAAATTATTATTTCACTCACACACTGGTCCAATCATTTAAAGATTCAACCGACACAAATCAGTGCCATGCATTAGGTGCTAAGGTACCCAGTTACATGGAGCCCTCAGGGAGTACGCAGTCCCGTGAAGCAATGGTGAGTGTGTGACAGATGCACCATCTTCCCGCCTCCCCTTGACCATCCAGACACACATCCGCAGCCTCAGGATTCTTCACAGCAGAGGAAGTGGGCAATCACTACCATCGTTTTGGGTTTTGAGGCAAAATGGAATCTGTTTCGCACTTAATCCAGAAGACGAAACAAGGAGAAATTATACTTGTTGGCATTGGAAACACATTATCTTTTTTAATCCTCAACACTGTCCTCAATAATTCATCTTATTATCTCCTTTTAAGAGGTTTTTAAAAAAGAGATTTGAGAGATGAAATTATTTAACTAGAATTGAGGCTGAATTTCTCTCTGAACTCAGCTGTGTCTGAAACCAGGATATGGGTTCCCCTTCTCAGGAAGTGCTCTGCCTGGTGCATGCTCAAAGATGGCAAGATGGAGCAGGAGGGACGGATGGCTGAAACCTTCTATGCTGAAGCAGACAAGTGCTTGGGAGGCCGGAAGCCACCTGTGATGGGAGCTCAGGGTGACAAGATGCTCCAGTGGGTTTGTGGAGCTTTCTTCCCTCCTGCCCAGTACCAGAGCAGGAGCCATTCTCCTGGGGAAGAAGTCACACCACAAGATAGAAATAAACACATAGTATTTACGACCAGAAAAGGAGTTCAAATGGAGTGAAGTGCTTTTAGGGCTGGAAGGAACTAGAAATACCAAATAGCAACTTGTGCAAATTACTTTTCTGTATAAATAACGTATGGCCTGTTTCTTTTTAACGTTTCTGGATTTTCAAGGCCACTATGGTAAAGCAAGGGCCGAGGCACAGGTGAGGGCTTCACACACAGATCCTCAGGAATAAAACAACAGTGTTGGTGAGAATGGTAGTAGTCCAGATGGAAAAGGGTTGAAACCAAAGCCTCTGCCCAGAAGCTTCCACATGGCCATACGCAGGGCTGGTTGCAGATGCACCAGCCAGGAGCTGGCGATATTTTTGACTTTCATATGAATAATCTAGCAGTGCAGAGGCACAGCTGATGTGCGCTACATGGCAACTTTTTTTTTTCCTTCTATTCCAGAATTTAGAGTTTGCTGGGTAGGTGGAGGTGCCTTGTTTGGCTCTGTTCTGTAAACAATACACTGGGGTAGCTCCCAATTCACCAGAAGCTAAAATAATTGAAAGTTCATCATGTCGGCTCATTACCACAATCTGCTGTCAAGGGAGCCTCATAGGTTTGGAAAATTTCCCCCTTGGGGAAAATTTAGAATGGCATATTCATAAGAATTTTTCTTTTGGGTATTAACTGAATAAACAATAAGTTTCCCTTTTGTCCCAAGAATTTAGATAGATTGGTACATTTAATTTTCATCATAATCCTGTGACTAGGATTTACTGTTCTTGTTCTTTACAGGAAGAAATTGAGGCTTGAGAATCAAAATTCTTCTCCCCATCTCCACCCAAGCAAGAAGCTAAACAGGCAGAAACCTGAAAAACAATTTGTCTTGGTCAGTCCAATCTGTTATCACAAATTACCATAAGCTGTGTGGCTTATAAACAACAGAAGTTTATTTCTCACAGTTTTGGAGGCTGAAAATCTGAGATCAGGGTACCAGCAGGGTCAGATTCTAGTGACATGATTTTCTGGTTTCAACCTGCTGACTTCTCCTTGTATCTTCACATGGAAGAAAGAGAGTAAGAGAGCTATCTGGGTCCCTTTTGCAAGAGCACTAATCCCATCCATGAAGGCTCCATTCTCATGAACTAATCACCTCTCAAAGGCCCCACCTCCTAATACCATCAAATTTAGAGTTAGATTTTCAACATATGAATTTTGGAAGAACGTAAACATTTAGTCCATTGCACAAGTCAAGCCAACTTTCTTTGGAAAGAAAGACCTTTATCCAAAGGTACCTTTCAAGTTTTTGAGGAAAGTGTGCTTTCTGGAGGCAAGATTATTCGGTCTTTGCTATTCCTGTTCAGACCCCTTCCCCCATGTGACTCCCTACACACCCCATTTACAGAAAAGTCCCTTTACACCTGAAAGTCTTATGAAACTCAGGCCCACCCTGGTCCAGCTGCTCAGGAAAGGTAGTGGTGGTGTGGGAGCAGTGCATACACCGGGGGGCTGCTGCGGAGGCACAGTGGGGAACAGCTGGCTGGGGCAGGATCCTGGTGACAACAGAGTGGAAGAGGCTGAAGTGATGGCAGGGGAGGTTTCCCTTCCTACGCCTTTGGTGTAGTACAGGCCTTGCCCCATAGTAGAAGACACTCAATTAGTAGGTAAATAAACATGGATGATAAATGAGTCAATGAATAAATATATCTTTATTTTTCTATTTCTCACTTCTTGCCTTCTCTAAACACATTTCTTTTTCTCTGTTCCCTGTTTTCCAAGTGGAAAGCTAGGAGTTGTGGGTCTGAGTTTCACCATCCCTCCTGGAGCATCTTCAAAATGCATGCCCTGTAAATTGATCCCTTTGAAAGCTGATCCAGCAGAGCTCAATTTTTGAAACTGTATTGGAGAGCCCCATGATATATGATTCTCTGGGAAAAAAAAACAAAACAAAACACCAACTCTCGACTTGAAACACATACACTGAGATTTTTTCCCTTCTATCTTTTTACATCATTGGAAAGTTAACAACCCAATTGTTAACTTCACCTTACCGAGAATTCACCTGACCAAACACCAGCTCCAGTAGAGACATAGAAGAGCGAAGAGCTGTGAGGCCATCCTACCCCACATGCAGGGCCCTGTGAACTTCCTGTGAGTGGCCACTGCTGCTTCACTTCTGAGGCACCACCCCATTGATATTTCAGTGGGATACGGTAACCAGGGTTAAAAATCCTTCTCTCCGACTTTTGTTTCCTGTCAACATGAAGTAACTGAAATCAGGTTTGTCCTCCTCCTTGTTTATATCCTCCTTTTAGTTGTTATTTTTAGAAACAAACAAAAAACAGGGAAAATATATAGAACACTTACTCTCAAGACAATGGTCAGCAAGGCAGTGACAGACAGCAATTCCTGACTGATGGGAAGAAAACCCCTTTCCCTACCATGATCTTGATGTAGGCAGAGTAAACCACCTGGAATTTCACTCCCACTTGGCAGGACCCTATTAGTGTCCTCCCACCGTCATCGACTCTGAGGCAGGCCAGTCTTGCTTAAACCGAAGATTTAAATAAAATACAGAATTCATATGATAATATCCCAAAATATACAGAATGTAATTGAAATCACTAATCATCCCAAGAAACAGGAAAATCTCAACTTCAGTGAGAAAAGACAATTAACAGATGCAAACACCAAGGTGACACAGATGTTGGAATTGTCTGGCAAAGATTTTAAAGCAGCCGTCGTAAAAATGTTTCACTAAACAATTATGAACATGCTTGAAATAGAGTCCTGGAAAATGAGTAGAAGATACAAAGAAGGACAAAATGGAAATTTTATAACTTAAAAATACAAGTGATAATAAAAAACTCGGTGGGTTCAACCACAGAATGAAAAAGACACAGAATCAGTAAGTTTGAAGATAGAAAAATAAAAATTACAATCTTAAAAAAAGGAGAGGAAATAGACTAAAAAAACACAAAGCCTCAGAGAAGACATGTAGGATTCTAATTTTAAAAGTCTAATATTTGTGTCATCACTGTTAGAAAAGAGGAGGAAAAAGAGCACAAGGTTAAGAACATATGGCTAGAAATTTTTCAAATTTGGCCAAAAAATTAATATACATGTTCAAAAAGATGAGTACAACCCAAACAGGATAAACCCAAGGAAATCCATGCCAAGAAACATCTAATCAAGCTCTGGAAACTAAACACACACACACACATGCACACACACACATTATTTAACTAGCAAGAGAGATAAAAAAAGAATGTCAGTTGATTTCTCATCAGAAATCATGGAGACCAGAAGGAAGTAGTACCGGTTTTCTCAAGTGCTGAAATAAAAAAATGTCAACTAAAAATTATTTTGAGTTCCTGAAATTTCCTTCAAGAATAAAAGGAAAATCAAGAAATTTATAAAGAGATAAAATCAATTATGCAAAAACCTAATTATTTTTTAAAAATTAATAAAATTAAAAAAATAATATGAAGGTGGGGTCAAGAGAGAGAATAAAAATTACTAACTTACTGATATCAAAGATGACATAAGAGATCATGACAGACACTGCAGTCACCAAGAGGATAACAAAAATCACTATGAATAAGTATGCAAATTTACAACATAGACAAAATGGGTTAATTACTCAAAAAGCACAAACTACCCCAGTTTACACAAATACAAGCAGATAATTTGAATAGCTCCATAACTTTACAAAAGTTGAATTTGTAATCTAAAATCAGCTGAAAAAGAAGTCTCTAAGCCCAGATAATTTTGCTAGATAATGCTACACAAATTACATCAATTATAGACAAACTTTTCCAAAAATTACAGGACGACAAATATGTTCCAATTAATTTTATGAGCCCATATTGCCCTGATACCAGACAAAGACAAAGATAACATAAAAATAAAACTACAGACAAATATAATTAATGAATATGGTTGCAAAAATCCTTAAGATAATATTCACACATAGAATTCAGCAATGTGCACTCATAATTATACACCATAGCCAAGGAGAGTTTATTCTAGGGATCTAAGCCTTGTTCAGTATTCTAACATCAACCAATGTATTCTACAATATTAACAGGTAACAATAAAAATCACATGAACAGCCAAATTCACACACCCAATAAAATTCAACACCTATTATAATAAAAATAAAACAACAGAAAATTAAAAATCATGGGAAACATCATCAACTTGATGAAGTACAACTACAAAAATCTTAAATAATTGCACTTAATGGTGATAGACTGAATGCTTTTCCATTAGAATGGGAAGATGGTAAATGTGTCTGCACTCCCCACCACTATTCATCTTAATACTGGAAATCCTAGGCAGCAAAATAAAGCAGGAAAAGGGAATAAAAGACACAGAGATTTGCAAGAAAGATACAAAACTGTCCTTACTTCTCAGGTGATGTGATAGTCTATGGAGGATTTCTTAAAGAATCTACCAAAACAGACAAACCCTCAAACTGATAAGTGAGTTCCACAAAGTCATACAAAAATAAACCAGAGTTGTGTATACTACCAATGAACATAGAATGAAATTCTAAAAGTACACCAAAACTTAGAATCACTAAGAAAATAAAATGCTTAGGTACAAAACTAACAAAGAATGTACAGGATTTGCAGCTGAAAACCACAAAATGTTAATGAAAATAATCAGAAAAGAGCTAAATAATTAGTGAGATATATTGTATTCATGAATTGGAGGACTCAATGTAGAAACATAAATTTTCTAAAATTGATGTACAGGTTTAATGCAATTTTTATCAATATCTCAGCAAGTTACTTTGTAGTTTTAGACAATATTATACTAAAATGTATTTGTAAATTCAGAGGAACAAGAACAGATAAAACACTCTCATAAAAGAAGAATAAAACAGGATAAATCAGTGTACCTCATTTCAAGATTATTGTATACTTACAGTAATCAGGACCGTATGGTATTGGTGAAGGGATAGTCACAGACATCAAAGGAGAAATAGAGAACCTGGAAACAGACCCATACAACTATAACGAACTGATTTTCAACAAAAGTGTAAAATCAATTCAATAGAGGAAGAGTGGCCTTTTCAACAAATGGTGCTACATAAAAACTATAGCAATATAAACTATATGAAATTAAATGCAAAGGAAAAGATTGCATGACTGAAGAGTAAACAGGAAACTTGCACATTATACAAAAATTAATTCAAAATAGGCCATACCTCCTACTGTAAAATATACAACTTTTAGGAGAAAACATAAGAGAAAAACCTTTGAATCCTAGGGTTTGCTGAAAAGTTTTTAGACATGATGCCAAAAGCATTATTCATAAAAGAAAATCACAACACATTGGACTTAATCAAAGTTAAAAACTTTTGCTCTGTGAAAGACTCTGATAAAAGGATGAAAAGGCAAACTACATTCTGAAAAGGGAACATTTGCAAACCATGTATTTGACAAGGAACTGGAATATATAAAGAACTGAGCAGTAAAAAAAAAATTCAATTATAAAATGGGCACAAGATATGAAGAGGCATTTCATCAGAAAGGATGTACAGATGGCAAATAAGCACATGAAGAGCTAGAAATCCTTACCCAGAAAAATTTATTTCCAAAAGAAGCATGAAGTACTTTTTTTAAATACACAAAAGCTGGAAGAATTTATCACCAGCAGACCAGTGCTACAGAAATGTTAAAAGAAGACAAATGATATTAGATAGAAACCTGAAGCTAAATGAGGAAATAAAGACACCAAGAATGATAACTGCTTGTGTAAATATATAGTTTGCATTTGTTTAAGAGAGTCTTGGCTGTTTAAACCAAAAGTAATGACAATGTTTTGTGAGGCTTAAGACATACACACAAGTAAGATTATTATGTTATTATACTATAATAATAAAACAAAAACATAAAGAAGAAATATGTGTTCTGTGTTAAGATTCTTATACTATGGATGAAGTAGTGTAATATAGCTTCAAAGTAGACTACAATAAGTTAAAGATGTATACTACAAACCCTTAAGCAACCATTAAAATAATACATCAAAAAAATTTAAAGAGCCTACTAATAAGATAACTCATAATAAATAAGTAATTTTAAAAGAAACAGAAAAACGGGAAAAGGGAAATAAAGTATAGGTGAAAACAGTCCATTAAATGTAAATGGAATAAACACCTATTTAAGCAGCACAGAATTTCAGATTGAGTAAAAAAGCATAACATAAGTGTATACTATGTATAATAAACCCACTTAAACATAAGGACTTTAACAGGTTAAAAGTAAAAGGGTAGAAAAAGACCCTTTTAGCAACTAATCCTAAACAAAGACAGCTGGAGAGACTATATTAACATTAAGTAGATTTCAAAGCAAAAAGGATATTACTAAGGTTAAAGTGGTTCATTTATAATTAAAAGGGAACGAATTCATCACAACGACATAACAATTCTATATGATTATATACCCAACAACAAAACTTCCAAATCCATGACTCACAAATGGATAAAACTGCAAAGAGATATAGACAAATTCACAGATATGGAGGACTTGTTTCAAGTGTAAATGGAGTATTAGAAAAGAAGAATGGTCTCAAGTCAACTTGGAAAATGAGGAAACTGGAAAAAGAATAGAAAATGAAAGCTAGGATAAGCAGAAGAAAGGAAATAATAAAGATCAAAGGAGGAAACAATGAAACAGATAAAAGAAAAACAAAATAATAGAGAAAAGTAATGAAACCAACAGACGACCCTTTAAGAAGTTTGATGAAGTTAACTTCTAGCTAGACTGAAAAGGAAAAAAGGGGAGACAAAATTGCAGCTAATATTAGGAAAGAAAGAAGTAACCTCACTGCAGTGTCTGCAGATACAAATAAGATAAAAAGAAAACAGTATAAACAACTTTTATGCCAATAACTTCAACAACTTAGATAAAATGGATAAATTCCTTGGATAAAATGGGTAAATTCCTTGAAAGACACAAACTAGAAAGTTTGCTCAAGAAGAAGGAGACAACCTGAATAGTCTCATATTTATTAAAGAATTGTATCTATAGTTAAAAAGTGTCCCACAAGGAAAGCTCTCTGCCCAGGTGCCTTCACTAGTGAATTGAATGGAACGTTTATGTAAGAATAAATATGTTAATTCTACACGAACTTTCTCAGAATATTGAACAAGAGGAAATAGTCTATTTTTTTGTTGTTGTTTTCTTTTTTATTCTTATACCCAAACTAGTCTAAGATATTACAAGAAAAGAAAACTACAGGCTAGTAATACTACGGACATAGATGCAAAATTCTTAATGCACTTTTAGTAAATCAATTCCAACAATATGGAATTGGCCAAGTAGGGTTAAATTTCACAAATCAATTTATGTAACTAATTATGTAACTAATTAGAAGACTGAAAAATAAAAATAAAACACATGTCATCTTAGTAAATGCAAGGAAATCATTGACAAGAATTAGTAGTCAATCTTGATTAAAAACTTTCAGCAAACTAGGGATAGAAGGTAATTTTCTCAAGCTGATAAGAGCCATGTTCAAATAACCTATAGCTAACAGTGAATAATGGCAAAACACTGAATGCTCTCCACCTAAAATCAGGGACATGGTGTGGAAATCTGCCCTCACCAGTTCTAGTAACCATCATGGTAGAGTTGCTAGCAAGTGCAATAGGTTAAAAAAAACAAAAAACAAAAAACGGCATTTATATTGGAAAGAAAGAAGTAAAACTATATTAATCTGCAGATAACCTATGACATGATTGTCTACGTAAAAATGAAATCCATGAAAAACTGCTACAACTCATAAGTGACTTAAGCAAAGTTGCAGGGTACAATAACAACATAAAAATTGAATTGTACTTCTACATAATATCAATGAAAAAACGTAAGTTATCATTTAAAACAAATATTCTCTCTACTCCATAGCACTGCACTCCTGAGAAGCGAACAGGTAGCCTCAGCCAGGGATTTCCACAGCGAGCTTCCCAGCTAGTCTTTTGTTACCAGCCCACCTCCAGGGAATAAGTTGCTACGGATGACATAGGGAGGGGAGCACAAATGTCCAACACATGAGTTGGACATCTCTCAGAACAGATACAATTTCATGTCTTCAAAAATATGTTTCCAGCCTACTATTTCATGAGGTAATTTTTAAAACTCTACTATTTCCATCCAACACTTGCATATGCTTTACATTCTGTCTGAAACCTTGTATCTTGAACTTCAAGCTATAAGCTGTAAGGTTACATGATACCTTCCATATTTACCCTTTGGTTTTTGGTAAAACTCCGTGTGGAGCAAGACTGCTCATGCCTCAGTGATCCCTTCCCCAAATGTACAACAGGGTGGATTTAGGGCACATGAGGTCCTGCTTGGTGGTCAATCCCTGGTTATCATGTGACCTGAGGTGGAGCTGGATCTGCAGCTCAGTCTAGAAAGCCATGACAACCCTCAAAGGGTAACCTAGGGTCCTAGTGGACCCTCCTCTCTGAGGTGGTCCTACAAAGATAAAGTTTCAGAAAATGGTGTGCATGTGCTGTGTCTCTTACCCAGCCCCGCCAGAGGATTCCCAGCCCTAAAGAGTTGCCTTAGGTTTGATCTCACGTCAAGCACAGACCCAAGGCTCTGACCCGTCATTATTTTTTGCACTAAAAACTAAAGCACTTAGAGATCTCTGTGCATGAAGTTCGGAGGATCTGGGAGTGGGCTCCCATCCTGCCCTGCACAGTCTCTTTTCAGGCCCCAGTCCATACTCTATCTTCTTTAGGATTGACTGGCACCATGAGGCTCCATCTCTGTTCCAGTGCTTCTCATTTCATAATCCTCAACTCAGTGCCTTAGAGGGTATGTTCAAGTCCCAGCGCTTCTTCTGAATTGAGTCACCCAGCCAGAATGGTCTACCTTGCTCAGTCTCCTCTTGTCTTCATTTATTGCTAACTCTTCCTAGAAACACAAGGCAGGTCAGTGGACTGGGACTCACTGTAGGCTCAAAAATGGTATTTCTTGGGAAGACCTCCTGCTTTCTCTCTAGGAACAACTTGGCTAGGTATAGCTGCCTTTGGCAAGATTACAAATTGGCCCAGGATTCGTTTCCACGGTATCTCAGCCAGGATAGCGCCCACAGGCAATATTAAATTATCTCATCCTCACAGTTAGATCTTTGCAGAGCTTAGCAATGCCATCTGAGAAAGGAGGCATCTGAAGTTATCAGATAGGTAATTCTGAGCAATTCAGCACTCTGCCCGCACTCCAGATTCTGCGGTAGAGATCTGATATGGGGCTTCCAGCTTCCAAACAGCAGCTACATGTTCATAAGCATCACTGGAGGACTTTGGTACATTTTGTGTGGTTTTATTTTTTAAAAATGATATTTTAGGTGTTCTCATCCATTTTCTCTTTTTGTCAAAAAAAAAAAAAAAAATGGCCACAGCATTCAGTGTTTACGTGGTTCAGGAGGACTAGTGTAAGCAGGTGGACTATGGATCGTATCCCCACGCTCTCTCTGAATCCTCCCTCTGAGCCCCACCATAAGCACAGACATACCGGCTACCACATCACCTCATCTTCTCGGGCTTGACTCAGTGTCCATATTAAATTCTCATAGATTTTGCCGACTTCATTGACTCCTTGACACTTTTCCATATAATGAAAACATTCTGAATTAAGGTACAATTTATAAGGCTGTTCAGTATGAATTACTATTGCATAAATTTTCTCTTTCTTTCTCTCTCTTTCTCTTTCTTTTCTTTCTTTCCTTCCTTTCTTTCCTTCCTTTCCTTCCTTCCTTCCTTCCTTCTTTCCTTTCTTTCTTTCTTTTCTTTCTCTCTCTCTCTCTCTCTCTCCTTCTCTTCTCTTCTCTTTTTTCTTTTCTTTTCTTTTCTTTTCTTTCTTCTCTTTCGTTTTTTCTTAGATAGAGTCTCGCTCTGTTGCCCAGGCTGCAGTGCAGTGGCGTGATCTCAGGTCATTGCAACCTCTGTCTCCTGGGTTCAAGTGATTCTCCTGCCTCAGCCGCCTGAGTACCTGGTATTACAGGTGTGTGCCACCATACCTGGCTAAGTTTTGTATTTTCACTAGAGACGGGATTTGGCCATGTTGGCCAGGCTGGTCTTAAACTCCTGACCTCAGCAGTCTGCCTGCCTGGGCCTCCCAAAGTGCTGGGATTACAGGCGTGATCCACTGCACCTGGCCATATTGCATGCATTTTCTTCTGGGGAAAAATCTTGCAAGAAATAGTCCCATTCAAAAAACTGACATACAAATGTTTTGTTTTTTAAAATTAACTGTATTCGTAATAATTTATGTATTGTAGAATGCACTCGTTTAAGTGTAATTAAGTGAATACTCACAAATCTATTCATCCATGAAAACTCTAAAACAATAAAAAATAGACAACTTTTCCATCACCCACAAAGTTCTCTCATGCCCCTTTGATCATTACCTCCCACTCCAAGAAACCACTGATAGGATCCTACACCATGGTTTAGTTTCGTCTGGTCTAGAACTTCACGTAAATATTACTTTACAGTATTCTCTCTCTCTCTCTGACTGGCTTTTTTAAATTTACTACTCTTGGGTTAATATCTAGGGGGAAAGTTACTGGGTTCAATGTTAAATGTATATTCATCTTTATAAGGAATTGGTAAACTGCTTTCCAATGTACTTGCACAATTTTTCATTCCCACCAGCAATATATGACAGTTCCAGGTCCTCTGCCTGTCACTCACATTTGGTATTAAAACCTCCATTTTAATTTTAGTTGTTGCTCCAGATGTGTTACTACATTGTATACTGGTGTTACAAGATCTCTGGGGTGTCGTTTTCCTGGCCAGAGATCTCTGTGGCCAGTGGCGCCTTTGCCTGAGTTTTGTTCAGGCCCACTGGGCTCATTTTGCTCATTCAGCGTGGCAGGCTGCACTCAGCTCACTCTACTGGCCTGGGTTCCAGGCCTGCCGAGGGTGAGTCAAGCGTGGAACAATGAGGGATGTGTGAGCAAGTGTGGTGTCGGGCCACCGCAAACAGTCAGGCACGTCAGCTGCTGCAGCTGGGCAGGCAGCTCCAGGTGCCAGCATGGGCACCTGCTCTCTCTGAGGCTGCAGCCGGACCAGGTGCACCACATGCAACTTCCACAGCTGGTACCAGGGAAGACGGTGGTGCCCAGAAGCTTAGAGACACCAGGAACCACAGGGCCGCAAGGTCTGGACTCCCTGAAGGGCCACAGCTCTTCCTTCCTTATCTTTGCCTGCAACGTGGTGAGGAAGGGGCATGTCTTAGCCCTGTTTGTGTTATAGCTCTTTTAGGCTCACCATTCGGTGGGCCCCAAGTTCTTGTCCTGCAACCAGGAAGAATGAGGTACGCAGACAAGTGGACGGTGCGCAAGGTGAAGAGGAGCTTTATTGAGCAATATCACAGCTCAGAGGAAACCCACAGGGGGCAGCTCCTTCCACAGCCAGGGTATCCCAAGGAGTGTTCAGCTCCTAGCGGAGAGGGTCTCTCCTCTCTGTAGGCAAGTCATCCCGACAAGAGTTCAGTGGGGCGGAGACAGTGGCTCCTCTCTGAAGCTGGTCATCCTGACTGCTCAACTCTGACTGAGCTCAGGGCTTCTATGAGCCTCAGAGGGGAGGAAGTTCTTGCTGACTGGTCCATGGGCAGCCATGGGTAGGCCTGGAAAAGCCACCATATATTCCCATTTTGGTCTGCAGGACTGGCAGTCCTGATGCCAGTCTTCAGGTCTTCCCTGGCCTGAAGGTGGGGCCTCACTGGGGACCTGCCCCCTTCTGCCCAGGAACGTGTTCGCCTCCTGCTGTCATTCATGGTGTCCAGGCTGTAAGTGCCATGGGGTGCCTGCAGGCCAGCGCTGAGCTGCCCTCAGCACCCCTTGGCTTTGCTCCTATGTTCATCAGTGCCCAAGTCAGGAAGGGGCCAAGGTAGCAGGGGGCCGGCATGTCAGCAGTGCCCTGAGCTTGTGCACACCTGGCTGGGCTGCAACAGCTCCCAGGCTCAGCCCTGACTTTGCTCTGAGATCGAAGCAGGTGCCAATGGCAGGGATAAGCCAGGCCATGGGAGCAGGCAGTCTTCCTGGGCCCCCAAGGGTGCAAAGGTGCCTGGATCCACAGTTGCGGTGTGGGCGGCTGCAGTCCGCGCCTGGGAGGGTAGGGCTCCCACCTGCTCCTGGGCCTCAAGAGCACAGGGATGCCTCGGTCTGCAGCCGTGGCTTGAGCAGCTGCAGTGGCAACCGGGAACCCCAACTCAGAAGGAACAGGGCTCCCACTAGTCACCAGCTCCCGTAGGCTCCGTGGAACGTGCAGCCCTGCTGTGTCTCCCTACTGCAGCCGGCATGATGGCAACAGCCAGTCCAGATGGGCTGCCACTGCCATCACTGCTTCCATTTTTCATTTCCTGGTGACTAATGATGCTGAGTGTATCTTTATGTGCTTTTATGCTGTCTATACCTCTTCTTTACTAATTTGTTTCTTCAACTTTTTTCCCATTATTTTTGCGTTCTAGGAATTCTCAATCTATTCTGGATACAAGTTCTTTGTAAGATATATGTATTGAGAATATTTTCTCTCACTCTATGGCTTGCCTCTTCAAAGATACCTTTCAAGACCGAGTCTTTTAATTTTGGCGAAGTCCGATTTACCAACACTAAAAAAGAGACAACTAACATTGATGCAATACTATTAACTATAGAGTTTTTCACATTTGTCATTTGTCCCACTAGGATCTGTTTTTCCATTCAAAGATCCAATCCAGGATGACATTGCATTTCATCACCATGCCTCCTTAGTCTCCTCCCATCTGTGACAGGGTCTCAGTCGTTCCTTGTTTCTTGGTGATTGTGACACATTTAAAATGGCAGGTATTTTGTAGTACGCACTGCAATTTGTGTTTGCCTGATATTTTCTCATGCGTAGATGGGGGATATAGAATTTGGGGAAGAAGACTACAGAGCTGAAGTGCCCATCATATCCTGTCACAGCAGTGGCACATGATATTAGCAAGGCTCATTACTGGTGATGCTAACCTTGACCACGTGGTTAATGTGTTCTCCGCCAGTTTCTTCCACTGTGAAGTTACACTTTTTTTCCTTTCCATACTCTACTTATTAGAAATAAGTCACTAAGACCAGCCTACACTCAAGGTCAGTGGGATTAAGCTCTACCTCTTGGAGGGAGGCATAGGAAATAATTTGTGGACACGTGTTAAAACCATTAGAGTAATTAACACACGTTTGTAACACTTCGAAGCTATAGTACTATCCTGTTTCTTCTTAAAGTTTACCTGTCTAATTTTAGAATTCCTTACTGGATCTTGCCTGCAGCAATTATTACAATTGTAGTCTAATGGTGGTTTTCTATGTCCCTGATTCTTTTTACATTTATTATTTGAAATGCTTCTGTAAGGAAGATTTGTTCCTTGTCTCAATTTATATATTCAATCAATTAAATTAGCACACAGTCATGTGTTTTTATTTTCTGCTCTGAGTTATAACCCCAAAATACGTTACTTATTTTGTTGCCCAAGTTTTTAACTTTGGTCTTTGATTTCAGTTTGGCATCTATGCCCAACCACACCCCTTTTAAAAAGCATTTTCTGAGTTTTTGGCACAAGATGCTTCAGGCTTATTTTGTATTTCTTCAGTTCCACCCCTCAAATCATCTACTTCTCCAAGAAACTCTAACTCCTTTTAGAGGAACATGGTATTTAGAAATCAAGATTTCATTGGCTTATTTGATTTGCTCTTCATTTGCTTATTGTTACTGGGTATCACTGCCTTGAGGCTCTCTGAGCAGACAGAGTTTAGCAGACAGACCTAAAAAATGTATATACCTGTATATTTATTTACGAGTGCATATATTTATGTATCTTGTTATGTGTACATATATTAAAATAAATATGAGTTAATAGTGATATCTATGACTATACGAAAATGCCAAAAGATTCATTCTAGCCTTTTCTGCCTTGCTTGCTTGTAACTTCTTTTCCTGACATAATCTGGCTCTCACTACACACAATTTATTGACTTCTTTTTCAACCCTTGGATACATGTAGTGTCGTTTCAGAATTGCTAACCTGTACTGGTATGAGAAACATTTATCAACTAGAGTACAGCATTTATGTAAATTCTTCTTGTCTTGAATCTCAGAGTATCCAGCCAAACACTATTTTCCAAAGTTATTGAGGCCAGCTCCTTTATCCCCCAAACCCTTCGACCCTTGAGTGAGATTATATCATACATTTCTAATACAGTTACATTCATTTGTCCCAGTCTGCATCCTGCCTGAGAATCTTCTGACACCTTGGTTTGTGGGATTTTTCCCAGTTTGCATACAGAAATTCACTCCTTGTGGTGTACAATTTTATACATTTCCTGCCATCAAGTTTTTTAATCTAAAATTTTATTTTGCAGTAACTGTAGATGAATTCAAATGCAGTTGTAATAAATAATAAAGACAATTCTTGGGTCTACTTTACCCAATTTTCCTCGGTGGTAACATCTTGCAAAACCATAGCACCATATCACAACCAGATATTGACACTGATACAGTCAAAATGCAGAACATTCCATCACCACAAGAATGTCATATAGTCACATCCACATGAGCCGCCTTTTCCTACTCCCCCATAAACACTGGCAACCACCAACCCATTTTCCGTTTACATAATTTTGTTTTTCAAGAATGTTTTATAAGTGAAGTCATGAAGTATGCAATATTTTGGGTTTTTTTTTTTTTTATCTAGAGCAATTCCCTGGAGTTTCATTCAACTTGTTGCATGCATCGATACTTTGTTCCTTTTTATTTCCATTGTACGGACATAGCACAGATTATTTTAATCATTCGCTCATTGAAGAACATCTGGGTTCATCCCAGTTTTTGACTATTAAGAATAAAGCTACTAGAAACATTTATGTATAGACTTTTGGGTGAATATCAATTTCAATTTATTTGGGAAAAACATTGAAGAGGGCAATTACTTAATTGGTAGTTGTTACATATTTAGTTGTTAAAAAAACTACTTAGCTGTTTTTCAGAGTGGCTGCCCTGTTTTACAGTTCTATCAGCAATAGATGTGTGATTCAGTTTCTCTGCATCTTTTTCAGTATTTGATCTGCCATTTTTACATTAGCCATATGAGAGATTTGTAATGATATCTCACTATGGTTTTAATTTGCATTTCCCAAATCGGCTAACTAGGTTAAACATCTTTTCATGTGATTATTTGCTTGTTTCCCATCTTCATACACTCTTTGATGAAATGCATATTCATACCTTTTGCCAATTTTCAAATTGGATTATTTGTTATTTTACTGTTGACTTTTCAGAGTTCTTTATTGAGTCTAGATCCTAGTTCTTTGTCAAGTATGTGGTTTGCAAATATTTTCTTCCAGTCTGTACCTTGTGCTTTCATTCTCTTAACTGAGTCTTTTGCCAGATAAAAGTTTTTAATTTTGATAGTCTTTTAGTTTTCCTTTTATGGGTCATGCTTTTGGTGCCAAGTCTAAGAGCTCTTTGCCTAGCCTTAGATCTGAGATTTTCTACTCTTTTTTTCCTTAACGTTTTATAGTTTTATGTTTTAAGTCTATAATCTAATTTGAGTTAAGTTGTGTATAGATGTGAAATTTAGGCTGCAATTTTGTCTTTTGGTTTTGGAGTTGGGTGTGCTTTGTTTTTTGTTTTTGCCTATAGATTATTCAGTTGCTATACCACCATTTATTTCCTTCTTTGAATTCCTTTGCATATTAAAAAACTGTTGGACATACTTGTGCAGGTCTGTATCTGGTTCTCTGCTCTGTTTTACTAATCTATTTGTGCATCTCTCCTTTAATAGCACACAGATATGATTGCTAGATCTGTATAGTAGCTGCAATTGGGTAGAGTCATTCCTCTCACTTTATTCTTTTTCTTCACAATTTTTATAGCTATTCTAGTTTTTTTCTTTCCATATACATTTTAAAATAACCTCGACTATACTTTCAAGTAGATCTTTCTGTGATTTTTTTGATTGGAATTGTATGGAAATATTGAAGAAACAATATCTTTACTGTATTGACTTTTCAAATCTATGAACGTCATATTTCTCTACATTTATTTAGACATTTGATTTCTTTCATCAGTAGTTTGTAGTTTTCAGCATATAAATTCTGTACGTGTTGTATTAGATATACACCTAAATATTTCCATGTGTGTTAGATTGGCAGATTTACAGTTTTAAGTGCTATTTTAAAATTTTCTTATCATGTGTGCATTGTTCGTATATAGGCATACAATTGGTTTTTGCATGCTAATCTTGTATCCTGCAACTTCGCTTAGTTCCAGAGGGGTATTTTTTTTTTTTCAGTAGATTGTAATTATCTATGTAGATAATCATGTCATCTGGCAAATAGGGACAGATTTACTTCTCATTGTGGGGAGGTTGATGAGGGCATAGTTAGGTATTCACCTTCGCGGGACCACCCAGAACAGTTCCATCACCCTGAAAATTCCATTTTGTAGCCCCTTTGAAGTCAGCATCTTTTTCTTTTTCCAGTCCTTGCCAACCACAGACCTATTTTCCATTCCTATTGTTTTGCCTTTCACAGAATGCCGTATAGATGTAATCATGTAAAAATGCAATATGTAGCCTTTTGGTATGGTGTTTTTTAAACTTAGAAAATGTATTTATTATTCATACTTGTTTTTCATGAGCCAATTTTTTGTACCTTTTAATTGTTTAGTATTATTCTATTTTTTAGAGGTATCATGGTTCATCTATTCACCCTTTGCAGGATAGCTTGGTGCTGTTCAGGTTTTGAAAATTATAAATGAAGCTTCTATAAGATTTGTGTACTGGGTTTTTTGGATATAAACACATGTTTCCAATTCACTAGGGTAAATACCAAGGAAGGGGAGCTCTGGGTCGTATGGTGAGTGTGTACTTCACTTCACAAGCATCTGGCAAACGATTTTCTACTATCACTGCCCCAATTCACGTAACTACTAGCAATTAATGGGTGTTTCTGTTGCTATGCAGTCTCAGCAGCTTTTGGTTTGTTAGATTTTTTCCCCCTATTTGTTAGAATAATAAGCATGTAGTGTATCTCATCCTGATTATAATTTTCTAGAGGTTTCCAATTTCAATGAATTCTATTTTATCTTTCCTTTTCTCTTTTGATGTGTAGTTTTTGGTACTATTTGGAAATCCCTGGGCTGATGGAAAGTCCTAAACATTTTCTCTGCCATTTTCTCCTAGAAGTTTAATAGGTTCAGTTTGCATTTCTACATAAAATTCTTTAAAAATAAATATGGTATATGCTATGAGTTAAGTGTAAAAGTTTATTTCTTCTTCCATATGGATATTCCATAGTCTAGGCATTTTCTAAAAGAGCTATTCTCTCTCTATTGAAATACCTTAAAACCTTTGTTAGAAATCATTCATGATCCACTGAACTGTGTCTATTCTTACACAAAAGTCACACTACTGTTGTTATACAGCTTTATAGTAAGTCTTGAAATCAAGCAATGTAGTCCTTCAACTTTGTTCTTCTTTTAAAAACAGTTTTTGGATATTCTAAGATCCTTGAATTTCCATATAAATTTGGGGGAAAGCTTGTCAGTTTATAGGAAAGTCTGCTGGAATGTTGATTGGGGTTGCAATGTTGAATACATGTGATGATTACAGACATTCTTGCATGTGTTGCCAATTTTAGGAGAAAATTGCTGTCTTTCATTTTTATTAAGTATGATGTTAGCTAAAGGGTTTTTGAAGATGCTCTTCATCAAGTTACAAAAGTCTTTTCTGTTCTCAGTGTTCTGACAGCTTTTATAATGAATTGGTGCTGAATTTTTTAGATTACCCTTTTTTTGCCTCTGTGGTGTGAATTTTCTTTTTATTCTGTTGATAGGGTAAATTACAATGACTAGTTTTAAAATATTAAGCCACCTTTGCATTTCTTCAATAAACTCAAGTTAGTCATGATGTGTCATTAATCTTATTTCCTAATTTTTAAAAAGATTTTTGTGTGTATCTTCATTAGATGCATTGATAATTAGTATTCTTGTCTTCAAATGTTTTATATTAGAGTAATAATGTCTTCATAAAATGAATTAAGTATTTCTTCCATCTTTATTTTCTAAAAATATATCATGTAGAATTGTTAATTATTTCCCCCTTAAATATTTGGTATAACTCATCAGTGAAGTCAACTGATCCTGGAGTTTTCTTTGTGGGAATTCTCTCCGTTTGTCTGTCTGTTTATCATCCAGCCCAAAATGTCATTTGGGAATTTTTAAAATCACAAATATTTACCTCAAATATGTCTAGTCAGCTTTTCTGCTTCATATTTTTGTAAGAATATTTTCAAGGGATTAGACCATTTCATCTGTGTTGTCAAACTTGTCAGCATAACGTTATTAATAATA
>NW_012098888.1:546599-567204 GCF_000951045.1 Mandrillus leucophaeus | reverse complement strand
ATTATCTATGTAGATAATCATGTCATCTGGCAAATAGGGACAGATTTACTTCTCATTGTGGGGAGGTTGATGAGGGCATAGTTAGGTATTCACCTTCGCGGGACCACCCAGAACAGTTCCATCACCCTGAAAATTCCATTTTGTAGCCCCTTTGAAGTCAGCATCTTTTTCTTTTTCCAGTCCTTGCCAACCACAGACCTATTTTCCATTCCTATTGTTTTGCCTTTCACAGAATGCCGTATAGATGTAATCATGTAAAAATGCAATATGTAGCCTTTTGGTATGGTGTTTTTTAAACTTAGAAAATGTATTTATTATTCATACTTGTTTTTCATGAGCCAATTTTTTGTACCTTTTAATTGTTTAGTATTATTCTATTTTTTAGAGGTATCATGGTTCATCTATTCACCCTTTGCAGGATAGCTTGGTGCTGTTCAGGTTTTGAAAATTATAAATGAAGCTTCTATAAGATTTGTGTACTGGGTTTTTTGGATATAAACACATGTTTCCAATTCACTAGGGTAAATACCAAGGAAGGGGAGCTCTGGGTCGTATGGTGAGTGTGTACTTCACTTCACAAGCATCTGGCAAACGATTTTCTACTATCACTGCCCCAATTCACGTAACTACTAGCAATTAATGGGTGTTTCTGTTGCTATGCAGTCTCAGCAGCTTTTGGTTTGTTAGATTTTTTCCCCCTATTTGTTAGAATAATAAGCATGTAGTGTATCTCATCCTGATTATAATTTTCTAGAGGTTTCCAATTTCAATGAATTCTATTTTATCTTTCCTTTTCTCTTTTGATGTGTAGTTTTTGGTACTATTTGGAAATCCCTGGGCTGATGGAAAGTCCTAAACATTTTCTCTGCCATTTTCTCCTAGAAGTTTAATAGGTTCAGTTTGCATTTCTACATAAAATTCTTTAAAAATAAATATGGTATATGCTATGAGTTAAGTGTAAAAGTTTATTTCTTCTTCCATATGGATATTCCATAGTCTAGGCATTTTCTAAAAGAGCTATTCTCTCTCTATTGAAATACCTTAAAACCTTTGTTAGAAATCATTCATGATCCACTGAACTGTGTCTATTCTTACACAAAAGTCACACTACTGTTGTTATACAGCTTTATAGTAAGTCTTGAAATCAAGCAATGTAGTCCTTCAACTTTGTTCTTCTTTTAAAAACAGTTTTTGGATATTCTAAGATCCTTGAATTTCCATATAAATTTGGGGGAAAGCTTGTCAGTTTATAGGAAAGTCTGCTGGAATGTTGATTGGGGTTGCAATGTTGAATACATGTGATGATTACAGACATTCTTGCATGTGTTGCCAATTTTAGGAGAAAATTGCTGTCTTTCATTTTTATTAAGTATGATGTTAGCTAAAGGGTTTTTGAAGATGCTCTTCATCAAGTTACAAAAGTCTTTTCTGTTCTCAGTGTTCTGACAGCTTTTATAATGAATTGGTGCTGAATTTTTTAGATTACCCTTTTTTTGCCTCTGTGGTGTGAATTTTCTTTTTATTCTGTTGATAGGGTAAATTACAATGACTAGTTTTAAAATATTAAGCCACCTTTGCATTTCTTCAATAAACTCAAGTTAGTCATGATGTGTCATTAATCTTATTTCCTAATTTTTAAAAAGATTTTTGTGTGTATCTTCATTAGATGCATTGATAATTAGTATTCTTGTCTTCAAATGTTTTATATTAGAGTAATAATGTCTTCATAAAATGAATTAAGTATTTCTTCCATCTTTATTTTCTAAAAATATATCATGTAGAATTGTTAATTATTTCCCCCTTAAATATTTGGTATAACTCATCAGTGAAGTCAACTGATCCTGGAGTTTTCTTTGTGGGAATTCTCTCCGTTTGTCTGTCTGTTTATCATCCAGCCCAAAATGTCATTTGGGAATTTTTAAAATCACAAATATTTACCTCAAATATGTCTAGTCAGCTTTTCTGCTTCATATTTTTGTAAGAATATTTTCAAGGGATTAGACCATTTCATCTGTGTTGTCAAACTTGTCAGCATAACGTTATTAATAATACCCCCTTATTGTTCCTGTAATACCTGATATATTGATCCTCTTTTCTTCATTCCTAATATTGAAAATTTTTGTTCTTTATATTTTCTTGATTGGTCTAGCTAGATGTTTATCAATTTTAATGATTTTTATAACAAAACATCTGTCATTTGATTTTCTGTATTGTTTATCTCTTTTCTACTAATAGAAAACATTTTTATTATGTTATTATTTCCTTTTCTCTATTTATTTCATGTTTCATGTGCTATTTTTCTAACTTATTAAAGTAGAAGTTTTGGTCATTGCTTTAATACTTTTCTTCATTTCTAATATAACATTAAAGCTATACCTTCCACACTCATGTTTTAAATTCCAAGATATAATCTTCTTGGTGAATGTTTTATTTACTCTTGAAAGAACAGTGAATATTCTGCTATTGTTAGGAGAACACTCTGTATATCTCAAGTGGACCCGCTTGGTAGATACTGTTATGCAAAGCTTTTGTCTCCTTACTATCTTTTTTTCTACTTGTTCTACCAATTCCTAAAAGTGTGGTGTTGACAGGTGCCATTATAACTGAATTTTTCTGTCTCCTTACAGTTATATCAGTTTTTGCTTCCTGGATTTCAAACCTTTGTCATTTGGTGCCTATACATCATGACTTGTTATGTCTTCTTGATAAATTGACCATTATGTCATAAAATCTTCCTCTGTATTTTTGGTAACATTTCTTATTTAGAAGTCTGCTTTGCCTGATGTTAATATTACGGGTCCTTCACAATTCTTATGATCAGTCTTTACCTACTATTCCAGGTTCACATTCTTTTATTTAGTCTATACTCTTTCTTTATATTTAGAGTATATTGTTTCACATAGCATAGAGCTGATCTTGCCCTATTAGTCAATGTTTGAATCCTTTTCATTTAACTGGGATATTGTAACAATTTGCATAGAATGTAATTAATACCACCTTGGTATGTTTTTCTAATCTGCTTTTGAACTCTCCTTGCTCTTTCCCTTCTTTCTTTTGAATTGAGTATTTTTTAACATTCTATTTTATTTATATTAGTGACTTATTGGCTGGACCTCTTTGCTCATTCATTTATTTTAATGTAGTTGTTTAATATTTTATAATATGCATCTTTAATATATCAAAGTCTTCCTTCAAATAAAATGACACCAGTTCATGTATATGTTTTTTTAAATTATATTTTTTTTTCTAAACATTGCAAATTGTTTCAGATATTTTTCTTCTACATATGACATAAATGCTACGAAAGATTATTAACTATTTTTGCTTAAAGCAGTCAGTTATATTTTCTTAAATAAACTTATGAAAAAGTATCTTTTATGTTTGTCTTACATACAGTTTTTTTTACTTTATATACATATTTAGCATTTATGACATTCCTCATTTTTTGTTAAGATCCTAATTTCTCCTTGGAATTATTTTCTTTCAATCTGAAAATTTTTTCAATGTTTCTTGTACTGCAGGTCTACTGACTACAAATTCCTCAGTAGTTTGTTTCTTTGAAAACGTTTTTGTTTCGTTGTTATTTACGACTACGTTTTTCTGTAAATATAATTCCAATCCATTTTTATAACTGGCACTATAAATATGCAATTATATTGTCCTCTGGCCTGCATTGTTTCTGGAGAGAAGATTTTGGTTGTTCTTATTTTGTCCCCCGAAATGTATCTTTTTCCTCTGGCTCCTTAAAAATTTCCATTTCACACTGGTTTTCAGCAATTGTATTATGATGTGCGTTTGTATGGTTTTCCTTGTGTTTACCCTACTTTGGTTTCATCAATCTCCTTGGATTTATGAGTTTATAGTTTTATCAAATTTGGAAACAATTCTGGTTTTGTTTACTGGAGTATAATTTTTTTCTTCCCTTCTTTTTTTCTTAACTTCTAGTTACACGCGTCACACTACTTCAGATTGTCCCCAAGTCACTGAGTCCTTGTTCATGTTTAAAAAAAGAAGTCCCTGTGCTTCATTTGGATAGTTTCTATTGCAACGTTTTAAAATTTTCTAATCTTTTCTTAGATTAGTGTGCATGTTAAGCCCATTTGTTAAATATTTTACTTAATATATTGTACTGTTTTACATCTCCAGACATTCCATTTGCTTCTTTTTTATATTTTCTCTCTCTTTCCTTACTATAGCATGTTTTCCATTAAATCTTGAAGGATATTTGAAGCAGATTTTTAAAAGTATTTTATGCTAATTCCAACACCTATGTTATTTCTAGGTCTGTTTCTTTTCATTGTTTTTTCTCCTGGTTATGAATGACATTTCCTTGCTTCTTTGCATGTCTAACAATTTTATTATTGATGCTGAGCATCTTGTTGAGCATCAGGATTTTTTGTCTTTTTAAAAAGTTTTTTTTACTTTAATATTTTTAGCTAACTGTTAATTTCCTTTGGGTCAATTTGTTTCTGTTGAGGCATGTTTTAAAATCTTGTCCGATCAGGTTTAGAGCAGTCTGTGCTGTGGGTGTAGTTATTATCACTGCTAAGATGTGGTCCTTCTGAGTTTTCACAGAATGTCCTGAATGTTTTACAAAGTATCTGCAATTCAACTGTTTGGAACTCAAATTTCTCCAAGCAGGAGGTAAGATCTAGGAACTTTTCAGCCTTTATCAACCCAGTAGTATTTTTTGTTTGCTTGTTTTGTTTTGTTTTTGGTTTTTGGTTTTTTTTTTTTGAGATGGAGTCTCACTCTGTCCCCCAGGCTGGGGTGCAGTGGCACGATCTCGGCTCACTGCAAGCTACGCCTCCCGGGTTCGTGCCATTCTCCTGCCTCAGCCACCGAGTAGCTGGGACTACAGGCGCCCGCCACCACGCCCAGCTAATTTTTTTTTTTTTGTAGTTTTAGTAGAGACAGGGTTTCACCATGTTAGCCAGGATGGTCTTGATCTCCTCACCTCGTGATCTGCCCGCCCCCGCCTCCAGTCGTGATTTTTAATGGCCTTATGGTATTTTATGCAACCCAGGTGTAGCTTAGTATTCAGCAAAACACTCAGAGCGACTCCATTTATTTTTATAGAGTTCTTTTTATGCCATCTTATCCATTACTTTGCCCTGTGATTTTCAGCCACCTCCACCTTCCAGTTCCATTTCTTATGTTCTCAATACAGTGAAACTGCAGTGTTTTGCCTGGTGTGCCCTCGCTGTGGTGTTTATTATCTGGAAAGTATCTTCATGCAGAAAACTAGAGCAGTCGTAGAGATCATCCAAGTTTTCTTTTTCTTCTTGATCATATTTTTGTGTTGTTTCTTCAATGACTGAAAACACTTTTTCACGTATGTTTCCTGTTTACTACTTGGCCAGTGCTGCAGAAGAGTGGAAGCAGAAATGCAAATTCATTTTTTTGGTTATGATTCTTGTGCTTTTCAACATTTACCTAAAGACAATTCCAAATTCCAGCCTTGAACTGACATGGGTGGTGTAATTTTGAACTCCCGCATATCGGAGAATGCCCTTTCAAATGGAAGCACACCAGACTGGGACCTAGGGCTGGGACCTGGGGCTCCTGACTCCAGCACAGGACCCCATGGCCTGTGCTGTCTTCTCTTCCAGGCGTTGTTGTGCAGAGAGGGCTGGGCCAGCCTCGGTCTTACTCCTCTGGAGGTTATCTGTATTTCCGTGTCTGCCTGAGTTACTGAAGGGATTTTCCTTGCTAAAAATCTTTAACACAAGTGGTTGTCAGAATGTATTCAGGGCCTAGAATTAAAATGCTCTTTTCGATTTGCATGCTCAACCTTTTGTCATTTTAGAAAACTGACGTTGCTTTAGTTATCTGGATTAGTCCTGGGAGGATCTCCGACTGCTGGGTCAGCACTCTGCCCTTTGTCCCGCAGGGCTCTCATCTGTCCCCAGTCATCTCTCTGCATTTGTGCTTTAACTCTTCCTTATGAAAGAGCCAAGCCGGCTTGTTTTCCACATCAAACAGTTTTCCCCAGTGTCACGATCGCTTTACACTCCCTCTAATGTATGTTCTTTGATAACATGTGTCCATTGCTTGGTGCTCTTAAGGATTTCCCCGCTCTTCCCTCTTATCTCATCCTGTTGTTTTAAAAAGGTCAACCTGTTCTCTCTCTGGAATACTTTGTTCAGATCCACAGGATCTCCTTTCGTTCAGCCTATTGAAAAGGTGAACAGGCAGGGAGAGGTGGCGCCTGCCTGTAATCTCAGCACTTTGGGAGGCCAAGGCAGGTGGATCACTAGAGGCTAGGAATTTGAGACCAGTCTGGCCAACATGATGAAACCCTGTCTCTACTAAAAATACAAAAATTAGCCGGGCGTGGTGGCATGCACCTGTAGTCCCTGTTGCTAGAGAGGCTGAGGCACGAGAATTGCTTGAACCTGGGAGGCGGGGGTTGCAGTGAGCCGAGATCGCACCACTGCACTCCAGCCTGGGCGACAGAGTGAGACTCCGTCTCAAAAATAAATAAATAAAATAAAATAAAGAAAAGCTGAATATTTTTCTAAAAGTACCAGTTTCTATTTCCCCCATATCCCTTGTTTTACCATCTTAGGAACTGCATTGTTTTGTAGTTTATCAAACCTTAAACTAGAGGCGATCTAGCCAGTTCAACAGCCAGGTTGTGGGGTCCGCTCGTCCCTTCTTTTGTTTCATCTGGATACTCTCAAAATCCCCTCTTCGTTTGTATGTCAAGGATCCTGGCCCAGTTGTCAGGATGTCGTGGAATGATCCTCTGTGGCTGTGGTCCCTTGTGACTGAGACAATCTTTTCCAAGCCTCACGGGCAGATCTTCTGAAACAATGGAAACGAGCAGGTGCTTGCCCAGTGTGCAGGGACATCAGGATCTCCTGGTCTGCAATCAGCCAATACATTTCTATTGAATATACCTCCCCCAGGAAGCAAGAAGCCATGACTGGCCCTCCCCTCCTCCATGTCTTGTTGGTGAATGGAGACGGCCATCTCAGAGTAAGTAGTGAGAGAGGTGTAATGGTGGTGGACTGGGGCTGGGGCTGGGGCTGGGTGAATGAGCAACGAGAAGAATCGGACTCATTCTTTGTGTCATGGGAGAGGCAGGGCCTGCTCAGCAGAAGGGCATCTGCCCAGTTTTGCCATATGCACAAGTCCTGGGTGTCTAAGCCGAGTGTGGGGAATGCGTTTGTCCCACTTCAGGTAGTGTGTGCCGTGCATCTGCCGGTGAGATGAGAGTCAGCTCCGCTCCCTCAGCCCTGGGGGAGGTCACTCACAGAGGGAGGCGGTCGGTTTCTAGGATTGTGAAATACTTTCCGGAGATCTGCGCTTTTCTAAGGTGAGAATATAAAATTCACATTCAACTTGTGATGGTGCCACCGCCTTCCCCCATGTGGAACTGACCTTCTCCCTGGCTGGGCCTGCAACACGACTCTCTCTAGATAAAGCAAAGTGGGGCAAAGAACTCTCGGCACTCGGGCCTGCCTCCAACTCTAGGGCAGCCCCGGGCAGCACCCAGATGTTGCCTCTTGAAATCTCCTCTTCCCCCAGCCCCGGAGTCCCAGTCCTCCCTCAGGTCCTTTCGTTGCCCCCTCCCTGCTCTGTCTCCTTCTGTTCACAGGCACTTTGAAGCCAGCGTTCTGGCTTTACTCATTTTTGTCCCTCTGTAACTTTTCCCTACGTATGGTTGAGATCATTCATGACTTACATGATTGCACAGAGAATCTTAGCCCATCCATGCATCCCTAGCCCAAGCCTCATAAGCCTACTCAGATGGCTGTGCCAGTCATGCCATGAAGAACCCAGGGAAGGAGGAGGATGGTGTTCAGCAGAACCTGTTTCCTAGGGAGCTGACACATCAGTCTGAGCTCTGATAACAAGACCCTGGACCACATGAGAGATAAGGACTGGAAATATTGACCAAAGAATTGTCCACACTCCAACAGTTCCTTTTTTTTTTTTTTTTTTTGAGATGGAGTCTCACTCTGTCACCCAGGCTGGAGTGCAGTGGCCGGATCTCAGCTCACCGCAAGCTCTGCCTCCCGGGTTCATGCCATTCTCCTGCCTCAGCCTCCCGAGTAGCTGGGACTACAGGCGCTGCCACCACACCTGGCTAATTTTTTGTGTTTTTAGTAGAGACGGGGTTTCACCGTGTTAGCCAGGATGGTCTCGATCTCCTGACCTCATGATCCGCCCACCTCAGCCTCCCAAAGTGCTGGGATTACAGGCGTGAGCCACAGTGCCCGGCCTCCAGCAGTTCTTTAGTTGGAGCTCTGAGAGTGAATTAAATCACCCAGAGTGAAGGAGAAGGGAAGAAGGGTGGAAGTGAAATCCCCAAGAGAGTAAGCATTTCAGAGACAGGCGGAGGAGATGAAAGACGGGCCAGAGAAAAGGTAAAGCAGAGACCATGACGCAGTGGAGCCCAGACAACCAAGGCTTCAAGCAGGAAGTTCAGCCATACTCGCTGTCACAAAAATAGGAAGGCGACTGGTGTCCGAAAGATCCACTGTACTAGGCAAAAAAGAGGTCAGGGAAGACTGTGGCAGGGAGGGCGAGTGAAGGGCCCTGGGGACTCAAGGTGCTGCCCAGAGGAGGCGAGACAGGAATGCTGGGCCACTAAGCACAGACAGCTTCAGGGTGGCCTGAGAGTGGCAGGAGAGAGTGAGTTGAGGATGGTGTGAGGCAGGGACAGAGGGTGCAGGGGCTGGTGGGCCCATGCATCTAGTTTAAAATGGTGTGACTTGAGCTTATGGACTAGAACAAAGAGATAAAGACAGAGACAGAAAATGTAGAATCGGAGCTTGCAAGGAGGGTGGATCCACGGAGAGGCCCTTTCTCTCCCCTTGTGAGGTTAGCTTCTGAAGAGCACGCGGCCTGGTGCCTGGCACAGAACAGCTACTCAGTAAATATTTCCAAAGAGCAGAACAATGAGTATTTCCTCCCTTACTGTGCTCCAGTTTTGCACAAGGCAGGAGTGTTATAGGGAAGGAAGTGTGGCCGCTACAGAGAGGCTGCTTTGCAAAAAGACCCAATAGGTCCACTCCTGGATACAGAGGCCAGTAACAGGCCCTCTGTGCTGCTCCCTGAATGTAGCACCCTTGGAGAGAAGTGGGCACGGTGTGGAAGGTCATAGAGCCGGGCACCCTGCACAGCGTTCCAGCCCGGCCTGTAGCAGGAGCGCCAGCAACACGGACCAGGCCTCCCTCCAGTCAGCTTTGCTTCAAGGAGCAGAGCTTGAGGCAAAAAAAAGCCTGTGGGTAATTTCCAAGTCAAAGTTTAATTTCATTTGCACCTGTTCACCTTTGGAAATAAAGGGTGTAAAGCGTAGGTTTGATAATGCTCTGATTTCGCCTGGCACACTTAAAATGTAAAAATGAACGCCTGTATTGATTTTTCTTCACCACAAAATAAGCCATAAAACACAAATAAGTCAACCTTTCCAAGCAGAGCTCATTTGCAGTGGGGGAGCGTGCAGGCTGACAGAGCTCATCAATTACGGACTCTGAGTGATTTCTGAGCTTAAGTAGAACTTATGGGCGAGGGCTGCAACTCCACAATTGCCTTCTTCTATCATGATTCCTCTCCTGGGCCCCGTCGAAACTGTGGGAAGTCCTTGGTAGTGGCCACACCAGTGGTCCTGGCACTCTCTGGTGGGGGCTTGTGCTCCGCATCTGCGCACGGAGGGAGAGGTAAGAGCCCAGGTTTTCAAGGTCCTTACTGCACAGAGCCAAGGGCAACTGAGGAAACAGCCATGCCCTCCGGGGCCCAGACCTGATTATTGTCTCTCTGTGCAGCTTTAATTCCTTCTTCTACTCCAGGCCCCCCACTCTCACCCAATTACAGAGTTCCCCCATGTTGTATCAGCCAGGGAGTCAATCCAAGAAGCAAAGGCACTAGAGGTGACATCGAGTAAGGGATTTGTCACAGGACTAGGCCTTACGCAGGGTGGGTGCAGACTGGAGAGGGTGCTGCCTCTGCATCCAGCTCTGAGCCTGAGGTTACCCACCTGTAGGTTAGCCAGGCATAGCAGGGGAGGAAAACAAAAAACTGGGTGTGGACGAGGTCAAGGGCAACTGGCACCAGGCAGGACACGCAGGGATGCATGCTTGCCTCCATCACCTCCCGCCTCTATGCTGTGGGTGACCTGTGGGAGAACCCAGCTCTTTGGCTATGGTGCTACATCTGCACCCAGCCCAGGTCTTGGAGAAGTGAAGGAAGACATCTAAGGGAACCAGAGACGTGTAGGTCTGGGCGCTGCCCCGTGCCTGCCAGATGAGCCCGCAGGTTGGTGAAAGCATGTGTGAGCTGCCACAGGGTTACATGCCTGCCTTTGTCTTCAGAGCATAAAAATATGACTAAAACATCCCTTGAGCCAACCTAAGTAGAAACCCTGCAAGGAATGGGATCACCCTGCAAGGAATGGGATCTGAGGAACGTGGTTCCCACCCAGCCACATGCCCCAGGCCTTCCTTGTGCCTTTTCACCTCCACGCCTTCCTTTATGCCTGAAATGTACACCTATCCTCATTAAAGGGGTACGAATTGATGAAAAATCCTCCTCCAGTCCGTATTCTCTGCAGCATGAGATTCACTCTGACTGGCCACATGTTCCCTCTGCTGGGCAACATGGTCCAGGGTTTTGCTTCTGAACCACAACCCTGCTCTTCCCCTGCTCCCTGTAGCCACCTGACAGGAAACCAAAGGTACCTACAAGCCTAGAGAGTAACATGGTCAGGGTCCAAACAGGAGGAGAAACCACTCAATTCTTAAACTCCTGCAACTTAGGAGGCAAGGCAATTAGAGACTGGCAGTGAAGGCAACTGCCTCCTCCACTAGTCTGAAGGAACACAGGAAAGAGGCCGTGTTGTTGGGGCCTTGTGGGGATCACCCTCAGGTGTTGGAGCCACCGATAGGGCTCAGCCAGGGCCGCAGAGCTGGGCACTGCCTGGCACAAGCAGATGGCTGAAACACCCTGGCGTCTCCCTTTCTCTGGCTCTGTGACCTCCAGTGCCTCGCAGCCCACGGTGGCCACCCACCCCCAATACAGAGCTGATCAGGGGAAAGCTGAAGAATCCATCTGAGGGCAAACAGAGGCGCTTCCCAGGGCTCCTGGCGGGCAGAGGGACTTCCCAGGACTCCCTTCTGGGAGCCAAATGCAGCACTAACTGGGCCCAGAAGGAGGTGCTATGGCCCCTGCTTTCAAGAAGCTGTCGTGGTGGGAGGATGGGAGAAGGAGGTTTTGCAGAGAGGAGAACATGGGGCTGTGGGTGGAGGGTAAGTTCCCATCTCAGCCTGGGACAAGCAGGAGCAGGGCATCCATGAGCCGAGGCCTTGAGATGAGTCTGACAGAAGCCCTGAGCCATCCTCAATGTCAAGAAAGGTGACCTGTGGACACGCCTCCATCACTCAGTCATTCAGCTGACGTTTTCTTGGGCACCTACTATGTGCCTAGCATTGTGGTCCTCATAATCATCTCTCCTAGGCACACCTGGCTATTCCTCATTCTGTCAAGATTTCCCAAGACCACCCTCAGGCCCAGTAATTTTCTAAAAGGACCCAAGGACTCAGAAAAAGCTGTTATCCTCATGCTTGCAGTTTATCACAGCAAAAGGATATGGATTGAAATCCACAGAGGGCAAAGGTAAAGACCGGGAGAGCCAGGCACAAGCATCCAGGTCCCCGAGTCACATGGGGACAAGCTTCACTCTCCCAGCAACACTGTGCAACAAGCCGTGTGAAATGCTCCAAGCCCGGGAAGCTCACTGAGCCTTGGAGCCCTGAGTTTTGCTGGGGGTCAGTCACATAGGCATGTGGTGTGGCCCCTGTGTACCCGACAGTAGCTATGCAGACTCCAGCCCCACAAAGGGCTGACTGAAACCACGTGGCCCAAGGCCTCAGGGAAACAGAAACAGGCATTTGTCATCGTTACACTGCTGGCACAAACTTGATCTGATGAAACTCACCGCTAGCCCAAGGTGCCAGGCAAAAGCTCTCTAAATCAGACAAGACTTTGAGGCTATCTGCTGGGAGCCAACCAAGGGGGACAGTCCTGAGCAGGCCCTTCCTTGGAACGAGCAGCGTTCGCCAGCCCATGCCTGCTGAGTGAAGCGCTCTCTGAATACTTGAGACAACCCATTTCGATCCAGTTTTCCCCTGAGCTCTAGTCTTTGCCACCTTTTCCTGTGTTATCCCGCCCCTGACCTCTGGGACTTGGGGTTTCCATGTAGAGTTTCTCACCATCAGAATCACTGAATTATGAATCTTGAGGTCTGCTGTGCAGTGACTCCCTATTCAGAAACATTGGCTTAGGATTGGAGTCTTTAACTTTATTAAGTCAGTACTGAGTGAGCACTCACAGTGTGCCAAGAATTGTAAGCACATTTGTTCCAGTAGCGAACACAGTGGACCCCAGCCTTATCCTAGTAGAGAGTGTGGTCTGCTGGGGTGGGACAGGGGAGAGCAGCATGTGATGATGGCCAGAGACTGGAGGGATGTGTCTACAAGCCGAGGAATGCCAAGGATTGCGAGCAACACCGAAACTGGAAGGGGCGAGGAAGGGTCCTCCCCTGAAGCCTTCAAGAAATGAATGTCCTGTCAACACCTTGGTTTTGGACTTCTAGATTCTAGAACTATGAGAGAATAAATTTCTGTTGCTTTAAACCACCAAGTCTGTGGTACTTTAAGGCAGCCCGAGAAATGAACACAGCGTGGAATGAAAAGAAAGACAGAGCGCTGGGGCCCTGCAGGAGGAATGCCTGTGATCTAGCTCAGGAGGCCAAAGACAGGGTCCAGAGGAAGGCAAACCTTCAGAAGGAAGCTTTTCACAGTGGAGGTTGTAAGGAAAAGTGCATGCACAGGGGAGAGAATTCTAGGCTTAGGAAAGAGCACAGGTAGCAACTTGGAGGTAAGAGAGAGCATGGCTCACTGGAGAAATGAGGAAAAGAGGGAGAACAGAGTCATGGCCTGTGAAACAAGTAGGGAGAAAGATGAGGTAGTGGGATTGGAGCCTCGCGAGGGCATCGCTGAGCTATGAACGCAGTTTCATGTAAGTGGCCTGATGGGGATGCACCTGCATGGCTACCTCACGTATTGGGCCTCAGAAATAATTCTTTTGAGAGATTTGCTATACTTATCTCCAGTTCACATTTCACCTCCAGATCATGGGAAGACGTGACCCTAAATAAAGGGGTTGGGAGGTCAGCATCTTTTCTAAGAAAATTCCATGACTTTGGTACATGTTTACAACACTGATGCCTTGCTGGAAACCTAGTGCCACCACAGCTGTGATCAGTTTTCTTTCCAGTGGACTGCGTTGTAGTTTTCCAGGCTGGCACTGAAACCCTCAAAACATCACTGATGCTGGTGCCACATCTTCCATCCGGATAAGAAGGGTTAGTAACAGGTGGGAGAGCTTCGCCGTCTCCACTTGAACGGAGAGATTGTTCCGTCGTTCTCCACTATTGCAATTAAGGAAACCTGTCGGTGCCATCCAGGAACATGGCTTGCTGTTTATTTCCCTCGGCTTGTCGTCAATGTAGACTTGGGTTTGGGCTTATGGTTTGCTAATCCTATCCTGATACTGCTTTTAATTTTCTCTTAAAACATGTTATGACTGGTCATGTTATATATGTGTCAATTTTTCAAACATTTTACCAAATACCTCTCTGCCTGGCCCTGTGAAAGGTGGTGGGGATACCAAGAAGAATGTTACATGACTCCTGTGCCCAGGAAGCTCAGAGCTCATCGAGGACAATGACAAGAGAAGAAATCTTACTACTAAATGAGTTAAGTTTATAAGGTAGCAATTAAGATGTGTCCAGGGTATTCTGTGAGCAAAGAGAAGGTGTAGATCAAAAGTCAATGAACTCCCACTTATTTGAAAGCCTAATTTTAATGGGACATACTTAGAAGATCACCGGGCTTGGGTTTCTAATTATGTACTGTCTGTTCTGCAGAATGTCTTTCTGTAAGAAAATTAGCTCATACGTGATTCGTGAATAAGACAATGACATCAGTTTAAAGTGGAGTTGCTTTGGTTTGTATGTGATTTTTCCAAGCACTTTATTTTTTTGTTTGTTTGTTTTTTGGCTTTTTTTTTTTTTTTTTTGAGATGGAGTCTTACTGTCTCCCAGGCTGAAGTGCAATGGCGTGATCTCGGCTCACTGCAACCTCCGCCTCCCGGGTTCAAACGATTCTCCTACCTCAGCCTCCTGAGTAGCTGGGATTACAGGCACGCGCCCATGCCTGGCTAATTTGTTGTATTTTTTGTAGAGACGGGATTTTGCCATATTGGCCAGGCTGGTCTCGAACTCCTGACCTCAGGTGACCTGCCCACCTCAGCCTCCCAAAGTGCTGGGATTACAGACATGAGCCTGTACCCAGCCACGCCGCAAGCACTTTATTGTTTTGTGCCACCAAGTAACAGCGGCCGGGCACTTCAGAAATGTGGGTGCTGCTAGTTGTGGGGGATGCATGCCCCCCAGGTGGATGTCCCGTCCACTCCTCCTGGCTAGGTTTGGCCACATGCTTTGTCGTCGGCGTGCTTATAGTGCTCTAAGAAACTGACACCAGACAGTGTGTGGGGTCCCCCATCTCTGGTCTGTGTGCTGTGCAACTGCATTGGTACCAGCATCTTCTGATCACGAGGTTTCCCTCCGCCTCTGACTCCATGTCTCCAGCCGTGGCCTGTTCTTACTCCTGCTGCCGTCATACTAGCTTCACGCATTCTTCTAAAGTAAAACCTTATGGATTGCAGTTCCTTTATTCCTAGGAAGTTGACATGTCCTTAAAACGAGCTGAGTGTTTTCATTAGGATTGCCATCATCTTTTGTAGAGTCTCGTCACACAATAGCATAGGTTTTCAGTGGCCTGACCCAGTACATTTTCACTTTGCACGTGTCATTTTGCAGACTATGCGGTCTTGAAGAATTACACTGTGTGATGTAGAAAACTATTGCCCTTTAACACTCTTGGGCATAGTGTGGTGCAACGTGGTGTTTGGAAGCAGTAACACTGGCCTCAGGGAGGCCTGAGTTTGAGTTCTGTACTCTTCCTTGACTCTGTCCTTCCCCATTGGCTCATGAAATGCTCCTACCAGGTGCCGGGTTTCCAGCTGCAGAGGTTTCCCACCCACAGGCCCTTTATTCTACTCCTGCCTTTGCCTGGATTTCCCTAGTCCTTTGCGGCCTCAGAAGGGAAACCATATTTCTCCCTGTTCCCATTCTGTACTCCCAGAGATGCTGCTTGTCATTTGCTTCCTCAGCCGCTCTGACTTTAACCCGGAAGACGATGGTGGCATGAACACCTTCCAGGCCAGGTCTGTGGAATACAAGACTGTGGCTGAAGTGCTCACTGTCCTCCAGAAGCTGGATAGCTGTCTGGGTTGCATTTCCCTTCCCAATCATAGAAACTGAAGCTTGCATAGACTTAGCTAACAAAAGAGATTCGGTAAAGGGAATTAGTGTTGGGAGGCTGGAAGAAGTAGCAGGGAGTGCTGCAGCCATCTGGAGGCTGATAACTGCAGGAAGCAGCTGTCATGCCCAGGGATTGGGGGGAATAAAAGTAAAGAGATTGGATTACAGAGTCTAGAGAAAGGATGCTTCATGCTGGGCTCGGCATCTAAGGAAGGGCATGGCACTGGAATTGCTGGTGCTGACTGGAGGCTGGTCCTGGAATTAGATGTGAGACCGATTAGTCCTAATTGGCACTTGCATGCTGAAGTCACCTGGGGAGACGTGGTCGTGGCTGGTGACCAGTCATTCATTCCAGCTCTTGGAATCCAAGAAGGAGCAAGTGGATGGTGCCGTGCTGCCCAAGGGCAGGGGCAGGGGCCTTGTAGGGAGGAACTCTGCCCATCACTAGGGTGCAGAAACATTTAGCACCTCAGTAAAATCAGCCAGCCTCTGGGCACATTGATCAAATCATTTATAGGTTCTCTTCTATGGCAGGTTGAACCCTATTACACAGGCATGGTAGGAAAACCTAGTCCTTAGAATAAGAGTAACTTCTCTGAAGAAGTGGAATGGGTTTTCAATTATAGAATGGATTCCTCTGTGCCTTGGTTTCTGGGAAGCTCAGAGCTAAATTTAGTGTGTCATTCCTCAACTTGTCATCTCCTTTTGAGCTGCTATAGTTGTACACCCCTTCATCTTCCTTGATTCTGATATGTGTTTGGTTTTCATTTTTAGTTGCTCTGCATTTGTGCCTATGTAACTGCCTTAAATCTGGGAATTAGATTCTATATAAATTAGAAGCCAATAAGGAAAATAAATTGAGCTCTAATTTGAATTCAAAATATATTAGAGACATGTTTGAAAATAAAGACTAGAAAACAACAAAAGATCAGTTCTCTTCACTGGCTATACACAGAAGCAATTGATTTTGCAAAGCCTCCACTGTAGCCATGCCAAACTATTGGCTGTTTCCCAAAGATGAATCTTTTCCCTTGGAATGCACACTATTCCCTATTCATCCCATCAAACTACCAATTTCTATTTATATTATAAGGCTGAGCTCAAATGTCCCCTCATGCAAGAAGCTGTTCTTGACCAGAGGCTAAACTAGGTTTTCTGTCTTCTTTGTGGAAACACATATCACTTTGTATTGCAATCATTTCTTAACTCATATGTTTTTCTCATTTACTATAAACTTTTGGAGGAATTATTTGGTCCGTCTCTGTATCACTGGTATCTACACCATTGTGGATATTATTATACATATTATTGGATGAATTAATTAAATAGCAAACAAATTACCTTGACTAATGTTTCTCAAACTTTTCAAATGATAATCAATTAATGATATTGAATATCGATGCAAATCACCAATTTTAGATATGTAGTTTAAACACATCTTAAAAATAAGATTAAAACTTTTAAAATTTAAATGTGATAATATTTACATATGTGACAGGTGTACTGAGAGGAAATTCAACATTGCACCAAATTGTGCATACGTGGCTTGATAATGGAGGCATTAATTTAGTGGTTTCACATCCAGCATTTAGCGATTTGATATAACAGGCATTTTTGAATTTTGAACTTCTCCCAAATAAATGATACATAATCTTTTAAAATAACTCATGGAACTTTTTTTTTAAATTGACCACATATTAATTTATAAGACAAGTCTCAAAAATACTTAAAAGCTTTTCTGTGGTGATTGATTGAAGTTTAGTCCAGTACTTCCCCCTGCTTGTATCTTCTGCCACTTCTCCTAGTAAAGAGGCAAACCCAGTTTCACCTCCATTTGGACCCGAGCTGGCGTTGCACCTTGCGTGGATGTCTTTCCACGTGCTCTCATGCCTGCTGCTGTCACCAGGAGGCCATGGCCCACCTCACCTGCTGGGGGATAAAATCCTTGTGGACTTGAGCTGAGTTAGGCTAGTCATCCTGATGAATGCTACTCTAAATAAAGCGATAACCAGAAAACCTCCAGAAATTTGAGAAAGCCCACTAGAGGCCAACAAAGCTTCTCAGCTAACCTGCAGACCCGTGAGCCAAATAAAAGCATATTACTATAAGCCATCGAGTTTTGGAGAGGTTTAATGTATGGCATTATTCTGACATAAATAACTCTTATGCATATTAAGTATTCCCTCAGATTAAAATGAAAGTAAGTCAGAAGTGAGTAATAAAAGTAACTTTAAAAACTTATATGTCATGCCTGTATTCCCAGCACTTTGGGAGGCTGAGGTGGGTGGATCACCTGAGGTCAGGAGTTCGAGACCAACCTGACCAACATGGTGAAACCCCATCTCTATTAAAATTATAAAATTAGCCGGGCATGGTGGTGGGCACCTGTAATCCCAGCTACTTGGGAAGCTGAGGCAGGAGAATCACTTGAACCCGCCAGGTGGAGGCTACAGTGAGCTGAGATCGCGCTATTGCACTGCAGCCTGAGCAACAAGAGCGAAATTCCGTCTCAAAAAAAAAAAAAAAAAAAAAAACCTATATGTAGGAAATTAAGAAATATCCTTTTAAATAATTATAAGTCAATGGAAATTATAATGAAAATTAGAAAACTTTTAGACATAAGAGATATAAAATATGTATCAAATCATATCATTTTTAGGATATTGTTAAAAAGTTATTTTAGCCTTAAATGTACATAGTATAAAAAGAAGAAAAAGTAACAATAAAGTCTCCAATTTAAAGCTCTGAAAAGTAATAAAGAGGAGATGCAATGAAAATAGAAGGAAGGAAATATAAATACCAGAGCTTAGATTAAATATATAAAAAGAAAACATACAACAGAGAGAAACTATAAAGTTGAAAGTGTGTTCTTGGAAAACTAACAAAGATTCTCTGCTTCACCAAACTTCGCTCAGCCTTCTAAACATTGTCCTAGGCCCATCTGTGTACTTCCTTGTAAAAGCCAATTTTAGCAAAAGAACCCTGCTAAGTCACTTTAGCAAGAACCCCACTCCCTCAATACCCGATCATCCTCCACCATCCCCCAGGTGATGTCCAATCACCCTTGCCTGTCTTCAGTAAGAATCCTGTTGGGTCTGTTTAGCCAGAATCCTCCTTAACCCTCATGTTTCTTCTTAGTAATTTTCCACCCGTTGACTTCCACCCTATTCCTTGGCTATAAATTCCTACTAGCCCGTGCCATATTTTGTAGTTGAGTACAGTGTCTCTCCCATTGCAAAATTCCACTGTAGCAGTTTCCATACCCATCACAATAATTCTGAATAAAGCCTTCCTTACCATTCTTTAACAAGTATCACTGAATAATCTTTTACTTTAATAAAACAGCTAGAAAAATGGCTAAACCTCTAGTAAGTCTGATCGAAGAAAAGGAGAAAAGGAACACATAAATGATGTTAGCAATCAAAAAGAGGATATAACGTTAAAAAACAAATATACAAAAAAATCATTCATGAATAATTTCATGTTAATATATCTACAGCTTCACTTAGAAGACAACTGACAAAGTTTTAAAATATGTTACTTTACTAGTATTTTAATAATTATTAGAAATATAATTTAAATATTGACATACATGAGCAAAAACTAAAAATATTTATAACTAGTAATGACACCAATTTTACTATTGAAAATATATCCAAAATAGCTAAATAAGACATTATTGAATAAAAACCAATGTGTAAAAATATATCATTTTTAGAATTATTCCAAAATGCAGTTTTAGTTTCCACTAACAAGTCAGTTGATATAATCTATTACATTAATTATTAGTTTGAAGGAAATCTCATTAAATAATCAACTCAATAGTTTGCAAAAAAAAAAAAAATGGTAAAAGTAAGCATTCATTCACCATAAAAATTCTTTGCAAAAAGAAGAAAAATTTCTGATCTGATAAAAGGTATCTATTACATATGTACAGATTAGGAAACAACAATTTTAAAAAATTACTCAATTGAAAAATGAGCAAAAGATATGAACAGACATCTCAACAAAGAATAGTGAGAACACCTGATGTTCTCACTCGTAAGTGGGAGTTGAACAGTGAGAACAGATGGACACAGTGAGGGAGAACATCACACACCGGGCCCTGTTGTGGGGTCACGGGAAAGGGGAGTGAGAGCATTAGGACAAAAATGTAACACATGTGGGTCTCAAAACCTAGATGACGGGTTGATAGGTGCAGCAAACTGCCATGGCACATGTATACCTATGTAACAAACCTGCACGTTCAGCACATGTATCCCAGAACTTTAAGGAAATTTTTTTTTAAAAAGTTTAAAAAAATTACTTTGAGAGCTTCATCAGACACTATATATAGAAGTCTTAGAGGTCAAAATAGAGTCGCATATTAATTCTTAGTCTCCCTGTAAGATTACATTAAGCTATGGACTGCATTTCCTTGTGATCTCCTGCAGGACTTAGATTTGCTTTTTAATATTTCCCATCAGAAGACATACTCGGCTTCTTTATCAGAAGAGTAAAGCAAGCATTAAATGCTGAGAATGAGCCAAATGCAGCGATTGAGCAATTTGGACCATATTTTAGCTTTCCTACAAAAACCTGATTATCCTGAGCTTTAAAACGTCAGCTCTAAAAGTGATAGTCTGAGGTTTTACAAGTTACTCAATCTACCGATGTGGTATATAGCACTTGAATAAGTCTTTCAAAATCATATAAATGATTTGCTGACATTTTCAGTGTCAGGAGGAGATACCTTTTTATTTCAGTCCTCATTCTAAAGAGTCCTACAGACAGCTGCCTGTCAGACAGTTTTACGGGGGACAGCAGAATTTTATACTCACTGCCCATTTCTCGGAAGAGGATACTGAATAAAAATGCACACCTTTTGTGGCTGCAGTTTGATGTGTTCTCAAATTTAACTATTTTCTGCTTTACTAAATCAAAAGCAGAATACATAATGTTGACTTCTAGATACTGCTAGATTACAAGCCAGGTTTCTGTCACAGAAGACTCCACAATAGGGTTGCTTAAACGAGGTGGAAGTTCACTTTGTAGGAAGGAACAGTTGGGACCGCTAATCCCGGCGACTGTGATGGATCAATAGTGCTGGCTGGCAGGCCCCTTGTACCTGGATCTCTGCCATGCCTGCACATGCACTCATTCCCAAAGCCCATCACGGCTTAGTTCCTTATTCACGTTGCAGCTAGAGGAGGGGGAGGGGAGGAAGGC
>NW_012098888.1:540588-546549 GCF_000951045.1 Mandrillus leucophaeus | reverse complement strand
TTTTCTGCTTTACTAAATCAAAAGCAGAATACATAATGTTGACTTCTAGATACTGCTAGATTACAAGCCAGGTTTCTGTCACAGAAGACTCCACAATAGGGTTGCTTAAACGAGGTGGAAGTTCACTTTGTAGGAAGGAACAGTTGGGACCGCTAATCCCGGCGACTGTGATGGATCAATAGTGCTGGCTGGCAGGCCCCTTGTACCTGGATCTCTGCCATGCCTGCACATGCACTCATTCCCAAAGCCCATCACGGCTTAGTTCCTTATTCACGTTGCAGCTAGAGGAGGGGGAGGGGAGGAAGGCGGGAACTCTAATGCACACATTTTTGGGCAGAGCTCTGTTACATGGCCATGCCTAACTGCAAGGGAGGATGAGGCATGCAGCCTTTAGCTGGGAAACCGTGGACTCAGAGAAACCAAGACTTCTATTTTGTATATTGAGATTAGCAGATCTTTTCAACACTCAAATATCCATGAGTACCCTTGTTCCAGCCAGATACCATACTCATCCCCTCTCCAAAAGACATAACATAAAGCCCTATTCAGCTATTGCTGGGATCCCAGTTTGCAAAAATTACCCTCATTTGGCACCTCTGCAGTGGGGCGCGTTCCATGGACTGTCCGTCTGGCCGCTCCGTGTTTGCCTTCAGGTGAATTCGTGTGTTGATCGTCTTTCATGATTCCCGGCTTTGCCCTCGAGAAGCTGTTCTCTGGCTCTGGTTCTCCAGGGCTTGGCATGCAGTGGACATCAGAAACAAGGCCCTTTTTTGGGGACTGCTTTCCTTTCCTTTCCTTTCGTAGCCAATTCCTAGAGGGGATTGTCAGAGGCTTGGAGACCCTGGACCAGACTCTTCATTCAACATTGTTTCTGTGTCCAGTCTGCTTGCATCTTCAGCCAAAGGGAGCCCCTCCAGGTAGGCTTTTCACGCCTGAAACTTCTGGTCTTTGTTTCATGGCCTCTGTGCTCTGCCCTCTCTCCGTCTCAGCTCGTGGTGTCTGTCTTGAGGCCCTCTGAAACGCTGGCGTGGGGGGGAATTAGCTCTCCTTATCTGATTGATGCCACCACGACAGCCCCGTTGTCCAGTTGAAGGTTCGTAACTGGAATTGCTACATAATCACTTGAAGTCACAATTCAGCCACAGGTAATGTGGTTCTTCTGAGAGATTTCTTCCAAAGCCCACTTTTGTGTTCCCCACAGGCTTTGCCAGGAGCTACAGGAGCACCAAGCATGTGCTGGAGTTCTGAGTTCTCTCTGCAGGCCCCGTGAGCACACAGTCTCCCTTCCCAGCTTAGCCCAGACAGTTTTACCAGCGATTTCCTAGGACATAAGGAAGGTCACCAGATAAAGGAAATTATGTAGGGCTGGGAGTTAGATAGCCTGGGACTGAATCCTATCTCAGCTTCTTCCTTTCCTGTGCTTCTGTCACAAATTACCACAAACCTGGGGACTTAGATACAACACACATTTATTATCTTAACGTCATGAAGGCCAGGAGCCCAGAATAAGTCTGGCAGGGTTAAGACCAAGGTGTGGGCACCTGCTTTCTGGAGGCTCTAGAACAGAACCAATTTATTGTATTTTCCAGTTTCTAGAGGTTACCTGCATTCCACTAAGGGATTGTTACATGTATTTGGCTTTATTTTTAGCAGCAACCCACTCTTGGTAATACATTTTTACTTATCGGGGTACAGACAACCTGGTAGAAGTCTCAAAAAGCAATGACTTAAACAAAATACAAATGCAACGGGCTGACCAGGTAGCTGAGGACCAGTACGATGGGTTCACACCATCCATGACCAATTATTCTGCTTCCATCTTGCTAGTCTGTGTCTCTAGTGCATGGCCCCATCCACACGGTGAGAGGACTCAGCACCACATTCGCACCCCAAAGAAAGGAAGGGAGAGCAAGACCATTCCCTTCAAAGAAATAAACCAGAAGTCTCACTCCTCCCTTCTGGGCATTTATAGTCTAAAAGGAACTGAGAACTGCATATGTTAGCTGTCCATATAAAATTTGGAAGACAATGCTAAAGAAAGAAGAGAAGCATTAGCCAACCGTGGATCCCTGAGTAGAGTTGCTGTTCAGGTGCATCTTCCACATCGCTTCCTGTGCGTGCTTACCTGGCAGTGTAGGTGATAACCCTGGGGGAGTCACAGCGATGGTGAACTAAGATAGGAACCAGTCCTCTGACTAAGGGCTATCATAAAAGCAAAACAAAATAAAAGCCATTTAAAGGCATTGGAGGCCGAGTGTGGTGGCTCACGCCTGTAATCCCAGCACTTTGGGAGGCCGCGGCAGGTGAATTACCTGAGGTCAAGAGTTTGAGACCAGCCTGGTCAAGATGGTAAAACCCCATCTCTACCAAAAATACAAAAATTAGCCAGGCATGGTGGCAGGCACCTGTAATCCCAGCTACTAGGAAAGCTGAGGCAGGACAATTGCTTGAACCCAGGAGGCGAAGGTTGCAGTGAGCCGAGATCGTGCCACTACACTCCAGCCTGGGCAACAGAGCAAGACTTTGTTGTCTCAAAATAAATAAATAAATGTATGTATGTATGTATGTATTGGAGAGATGAAAATAGTGAAGAACTACCATGCAGTACTCTAGGAAAAGACAGAGGCCCAGAAAAGTAAGTACAGCATTTGGGGCTGTTTTTTCGCTAAGACTGTATGTCGATTTCAAAGTGCTGGGTTTTTTGTAGAGTCAGCCAAGGTGTCCCATGATAATCCCGACTCAATTTGGGTTGAAACACCAAGAGAATGGTCCCTGGCAGTGAAGACAAACTAAAAATGTGCTTGGAATGCAGCTTACTTCAAAATAATCTCATATCCTGAAATTGGGTAGAAGTGACCCCATATTACCTGGAAAATGAAAGATGCAAATACCTTCAGGAAGACTATAACACCACCCTAAGCCTCCAACTCGTCTCACAAAGAAACTAACAAAATATATGTCCCATCACTCAAAATAAGCAAGCACATGGGGAGACAATGAATGAATCAGATAGAAACATTAAATTATACTTTATTTGCTAAAAAATGAAAATACCAGCGGTTGAAAATTTAAGCACAGAATTAGAAACTAGCACAGAATTATAAAATATGGCCAAATAGAAATTTGAGAAATGAAAAATGGAATAACTGAAGTGAAGAACTCTAGATGTTTAGACACAATTTTAAAAAATAACTAGAATGAAGCAGAAAGAGAGAAAAAAGGTACGAAAAACAGGGGAGAATTGGCAAAAGACAAGAAATATAGTGAGAAAATATAAAATGTGAGCTATCAGTATCCTATAAGGCAAGACAAAGAAGCGAAACTGAAGACAGAATAAATAAGAACATTGTAAAACTGATGAATAATAGAAATATACATATTTAAGAAGTCTATATTCCAAGCATGCTAAAGAGAAGGAAATCCAGTCTTAGAAAAACTGCTTAAAGCCAATGACAAAGAGAAAATGTAAAAAGCAGTCAGAAAATTCTCTATTTTCATTGAACACACTATAGCTAATCATTCCTGCTCATTACAATTAAATCTTAGGACAGACTACATAAAGCAACTGCCTGAGAACTAACAACAGTAAACGAAAGCAGGCAAAATGTAGAAAGAAGTCAAAATATAGAGAAGAGATCTTCATGGAGGGAAGAATGTCATTTCCCCCATGGCTCAGTCCCAGTGCCAGGCCCCAGTTGTGGAGCCGTGAGGCAATGCAGTAGTGTGTACACTTAACTCAAACAGAAACCTCCTGTGATCTGGAGAATATCAGGGAGGTGGTGCCAGACAAGACAGCACCGAATAGGGAATCCATTATTCTCTGTAGAAATCCACATTAGCCGTAGTGCCACCCCTGAGCTACACTGACAGAGACCAAATAAAAATAGCAAACGTTTTGGGAACTGAACTAATATTTAAACCATAGCACAAGTGTCAGACTCAACCCTCCGTGTTACATGTGGAGGGACAGACTCACAGGTACATAGCAAAAACGAAACACTTTGTGGTATAAACCTGACCTCTAAAAGAGAAAACCCAAAATTATCCAGAGCCTTATAACAGAATCCAGAGGTCACACAATGTAACATTAACAATGTCCAGGACACAATCCAGAATTACACAACAGCCAGCCAGCAAAAGAGACCAATTCTCAAGGAAAAGCACAGTCAACAGAGGCAAACCCTGAAATGCTCCAGATGTTGAAATAAACAGAAAAAAAATATAAAGTAGCTACTATAACTTTGTTCCATATGATAAAAGCAAAAAACAAAGAAACAAAACCCAAAAACCTTGAAATGAGCTAAAGATAAGGCTTCTCAAAGAACAAATAAAAGTCATAAGAAAGAAATAAAGGGAAATGTTAGAAGTCAAAGCTATAGCATTGGAAATAAAAATTTGCTACATGGGCTCAAAAGAAAATGAAGATGAGAAAGGAAAGGATCTTGAAGATAGGTTAATAAAAATTAACACATCTGAATAATACAGCAGTAAAAACAATGGATAAATTGAACAGAAGCTCAGGGATCTGTGGAGTAATATCAGAAAGTCTAACATGCATGGCACTAGAGACCAGGCAGGAGAGAAGAAGGACCACAGTGTAACATTGAAAGCAGGCATGCCATTGAAAATTTTCTGGAAAGTTACATCCAGAAATTCAGATGGAAGCACATAGTGCCACACCAAAACACCGACTGTGTGTACAATCAACTCTTCACATCTAACTTCCAGTTTATGAGAGATTCAGTGAACAGAAGAACATGTTCAGGACAGGAGCGGTGGCTCACACCTGTAATCCCAGCACTTTGGGAGGCCAAGGCGAGCACATCACAAGGTTAGGAGTTCAAGACCAGCCTGACCGACATAGTGAAATCCCGGCTCTACTAAAAATACAAAACATTATCCATGCATGGTGGCAGACACCTGTAATCCCAGCTACTCAGGAGGCTGAGGCAGGAGAATCGCTGGAACTCGGGAGGCGGAGGTTGCAGTGAGCTGAGATTGACTGAACTCCAGCCTGGGCGACAGTGCAAGACTAGGTCTCAAAAAAGAAAAAAATGTTCAATGGCATCACAGGGATGCAATCAGCAAAATTCAGAACATGAGAAACTCAATGGGACTAGTGGCCTACCTTCTTCAAAATGTAAATTGCAAAGAAAAAAGAAAGAAAAGCTGAGGGAAGGAACCTATAGACATACTGACTAAATGCATAATGTGGCTCTTGAGTCAAACTATTCTATTGTGAAAGTATTTCCTATAAGAAAGCCGAGAAAATTTGAACACTGAATAAATATTTGCTGATTATAAAACATTCATGATTTTTAAAAACTTAATAATGGTAGTATGGCTGTGCTTTAAACAAGAGTCTTTATATTTTAGAGATACTAAAATTGTATGGATGAAATACTTTCCTCTAGAATAGTATGGAGGAGAAGGGAGTGTCTAAATAAAATAAGGTCTGGTCAAATGGTGAGGACAGGATTCAAGTTCATTCTCTTGCTTGTGAATATCTAGTTATCTCTACAAAATATAATTATTTTGACATCCTTGTTGAAAATTAAACGTATATGCGAGGGTTTATTTACAGACTCTGGATAATAGTTCATTGATCTCCATGTCTGTCTTTTGGTACTGCCACATTTTTATTGTTGCTGTTTGTTTGGTGACTTTCCTGAACTAATTCTGTGAAGTTTGTATTCTTTCTTGTTTATGTTCACTAAAACCTTAGTGGTGAGCTAAAGATTTTCAGATATCTTCTTAAACATCTTTTGTTTTGTTTTGTTTTTTTGTTTGTTTTTAGGAGGAGTTTCGCTCTTGTTGCCCAGGCTAGAGTGCAATGGCGCAATCTCGGCTCACGGCAACCGCCGTCTCCCGGGTTCAAGCGATTTTCCTGCCTCAGCCTCCTGAGTAGCTGGGATTACAGGCATGCACTACCACACCTGGCTAATTTTTGTATTTTTAGTA
>NW_012098888.1:537006-539113 GCF_000951045.1 Mandrillus leucophaeus | reverse complement strand
ATATTTTTCGGTCCTTACTGTACTATTCTGGAAGTGATCCCCACTCCAAGAAAAAGCTTTTAACACACCATATTTATTATCCAGTAATTCACCAAACGTATTATGATCCAGAAGGTAAATGACTGGCATGTCGTGATGTAAGGGCAGTGCAAACAAGGCTATCTGCTTTAGGTTGCACATTCAGCACCTGCTAACAATTTATCAGCTCTAATATGTCAAGATATTCAAGATATTCAATAATAATTCCTTGTTTTGTTGTTCTAAGAGTATGAAATCAGTCTCTAACTACTGTAATCTTTTCACCTCCTTTAAGAAAGTTGGAGCAAATACCAGACAGGTCACGGAACTCTCTTGTCTCTGAGATTTTTCGGTAGTTATAATGTAGGATATGCAGTCTGTCACAGTGTGCATTTGTGTGAGGGTCTGCATGGTGTTTTTCCTTGCATTTGACAATCAAGACTCACAAAAGATTGAGATTCACTGAATTCTTACGATCTAAATTGACCCTGGTACTTCTCCAGGCTATCCCAGGGGTGAAAAGGGAGGCTGAGATAACATGTAACACTGTCCCCAAACTATCTAATCACACACAACTATATGGGGAATGGCAAACACTACACAAAACCAGACTACTTAAGAAGACTAGAAAGGCCCTCCAAGGTCAGCAACAAATTAGAGTTGCCTTCCTCCATCCGTACCTTCCTTCCCTAATATGAGAGGATTTAAATCCGAAAGAGGAGAAGGGAGAATTGTCACCATAGAAGTGACATTTATGAGGTACAATGGGAAGAAACTTTAAAATCAAAATAGCATTGAGCTCTTTGCTGCATTTACTGTGAAAACAAAAAGTATCTCAGGAACCATCCCAGAACATATCAGTGTCACTCTGAAGGCACACACAATTGTTGTGAAGGGCCCAGAGAAACCTGTGGCAAGACCTCAGTCTCAGTCTCATCATTGTGAGCTCAGTCTCCTTGAAAAAAAAAAAAAAAAGAAAGAAACTTTGGGACAACAAACGCTGGGACAATAGAAATGAAGTGGTTCTAGTTTGCACCCTTTGCAAGTATCACTGTGGGTAGCACTGGGATTGTTCACTGCTGCATCTACATCTTTGCTGCAACACACGTCTCTTCTTGACTACAAAATTTCTTAGGAGAAAGAATATTCACATTAGTTGAATGAGACCAGGTGTGCTAGGTTCAAGACCTCAAGCCCCAGAAAGATGAGTTAAATCTTGAAGGAAATGGCATTTCACATGTGTCAAATCCAGATGCTTTGATTTAGACAAGGTATACAAACAAAAAAGTTGATGGCATTTCTGCCTCTGAAAGAGGAAAGATTTAGCCGACTGATAGATGAGATTTGTCCAGCTTCAGAAACAAAACATGATGAATAATACCTAAGACCCTGTATTTTAAAGTTTGATGTTTAAATTTTTAAAAGACATCTCATTAAAAAAAGAACATTGAGGTTTTAAATCAGACTTAAATGTTAATTTTAAGCAGTGAAATGGTGAAACGTTTATAAGATAAAACAAATTCCAAAGAAATCGTATTTTTTAAAATTTTATTTTTACCCACTAAACTGAGAGAACTCATTAACTATTGAAAAGATTTGTGTGTTTTGTTTCCTTTATCTAAGTTGTATTCTCCCAAATTACTGAGCATCTGTAGGAGAATCGTATTTTCTGTTTCTGTGTCCCCTTGGCTGGTGAATCTGAATGCTGGGTTTCTAAAAGCCACTAAATAAAACCTTGGTAGAATAATAAACATCTATGCCCTAGGAGGTTGCTGCAGCCTGGTCTCTCTCAGACCAAGTGCTCCCTCTTGGTTTCCTGGGAGCGGGATTCTTCTTGCTGGGAGGGGCAGTCTTCTAGAATTCCTCATCCACTTCAACTCTCCGTTCTAAAAGCTCCATTCCAAGCAAGGCCTTCCAAGAGAGCTGCGAGTCCTTCACTCTACTTATCTCCCAACAGGAAGTGGAAGCTCCACCTCAGAGAATGATAACTGAGAAACGTTGGCCCCAGTTCCTTCACAGGGACAGTAAAAGAAAGCCCTAGTAAAACCACGTCATTCCAGGGTGACCGTACGCCTGCCCAAGGCTAAGT
>NW_012098888.1:518897-535831 GCF_000951045.1 Mandrillus leucophaeus | reverse complement strand
CTGTGCAGAAGCTCTTTAGTTTAATTAGATCCCATTTGTCAATTTTGGCTTTTGTTGCCATTGCTTTTGGTGTTTTAGACATGAAGTCCTTGCCCATTTTCTAAAATATCTAGTTTTTAACTAAAACTTTTGAGATATGACAGAAAATAAGACAATGTGACCCATACATAGGTAATTCAAAGAAGAAATTGCCTGTGAGAGGACCAATGTTGGACTTAGGAGATAAAGTCTCAAATGAGCTATTATTAATATATTCAAATAACTCAATAAAATAATGCTTAAAGATGATGTATAATGACAATGTCCCTTTAAATAGTGAATATTAAGAAATAATATATTCTTAAATGAAGATTCTGGAGTTGGAAAGTGCAATAGTATCAATGAGCTATTCACTAGAGGAGCTCAAGAGTTGTCGTGACCTGACATTAAGAAAAAATCCTCACATGCTTGTAATCCCAGCATTTTAGGAGGCCGAGGCAAGTGGAGCATGAGGTCAGGAGTTCGAGACCTGCCTAGCCAACACAGTATAACCCTGTCTCTACTAAAAACACAAAAATTAGCTGGGTGTGGTTGTGTGCGCCTGTAATGCCAGCTACTTGGGAGGCTGAGGCAGGAGAATTGCTTGAACCTGGTAAGCAGAAGTTGCAGTGAGCCAGGATCACGCCACTGCACTCCAGCTTGGGTGACAGAGTGAGACTCCATCTCAAAAAAAAGAAAAAAAAAAAGAGAAAAATCAGCAAACTTAAACGTATATTAATATAGATTATGCAACTGGAATTTAAAGAAAACATAAAAATGAACACAGCCTGAGAGAAATATGGGACACAATCAAGTGCACTAACATATGGATAACGGGAGTTCCAGAAAAAGAGGAGAGAAAAAGAAGGGAGCAGAAAAGTACAGAAAGAAGTGATGTTTTTAAACTTGCCATGTGAAAAACATTAATATGCACATCCAAGAAGTTCAAATGATTTAAAGTAGGACTAACTAAAGAAAACCACATGCAGACACATCACAGTAAAAATATTGAAAGATAAAAACAAAAAAAAAATCTTGAAAGCAGCAAGAGAAAAATTACTTGTCATGTACAAGGAAAATTCAACAGGATTAACAGCTGAATTCTTGTCAGAAACAATGAAGGCCAGAGGCAGTGGGATGACACATTCAAATTGCTGAAGAAGAAAAAAACTTTCAACCAAGAGTCTTATATCTGTCAAATTATCTATAAAAATGAGGTGAAAGAAATATGTTTTCAAATAAAGAAAAACAGAGAATTGATTCCTAGCACGTGTGCCTTACAGAAATAATACAGGAAGATTTTCAGAACTTAATGAAGTGACCCAGAGAGTAATTCTAATCCAAGTGAAAAACCAAAAAGCAACAGTAATAGTAATTACAATTGCTTTGTAGTGTCATTGGATATATACTTCCCTTTCTTCTCTTAACTGATTTATCAAGCAATTATTATTGTGTCTATGACATATACAAAGGTAATATACTTGACAATAGCATTATTGATACAAATGACCAAAAGCGATTCAAATAGAAATAGAAAATCTCAATAAATCTAAATGAGGAAAGCAATTAAATTAGCAATATATTTTTTAAGTTTGCACAAGGAAAATTGAAGACACAGATAGCTTTGCTGGTGATTTCTATCAATTATTAAAAGAAAATTTAACACTAATTCTTCAAAATATCTTCTGAAACTTGGAAGATAATGAAATACTTTCCACTTAATTTTCTAAGGCCAATAATACCTGGCTATCAAAACCAGATAATAATACCACAAAAAATAAAACTATAGATTGATACCCTTATGAGTACAGACAAAAATATCCTCAACATAATACTAGCAAAACAACTCCCGCAACATATAAAAAGGATCATCCACTATTGCCAAGTAGAGTTTATCCCAGGAATGTAAAATTAGTTTAAAAGCCAAAACTCAATTAATGTAATACACCGTAGAAGAATAAAGGACAGAAAACACATGATCATCTCAATAGACAGAGAAAACACCTTTGGAAAAAATCCAACACATTTTCATGGTATGAATGCCAATGAACTGGGTTTAGAAAGATTCTCTGCCTGCTAAAGGGATCTATGAAAGACATAAGCACCATCTCCAAACACAGAATGTTTCCCCCTGAGATCAGGAATAAGATAAGGACTTACACTGTTGCTACTTCTACTCAATGTTTTACTGGAAGTTCTAGCCAAGTCAAATATACAAGAAAAAAATAAAATGTGTCCATATTCGAAAAACAGAAGTAAAGCTATCCCTACTTGTATGTGCCAAGTGTATAATCTTACATACAGAAAATATAAGATAATTCACAAAAAAATGAGAAATAATGAATAAGTTTGGCAAAATTTCTTACATAAAGTCTTAATGCACTGAATTACTATTAGAATTAACAAATGAATTCAGGAAAGAAACAATAAGGGGGCTTAGTAAATTTAGCAATAATTATATTTCTTTGCATTAACAATGAACAATCCAAAAATGAAATTAAACAATTCTATTTATAATAGCATGAAAAGGAATGGAATACTTAGGAATAAATTTACCAAAAGAAGTACAAGACTAGTACATTGAAAAGTATTAAACATTATTGAAATAAAGATGTAAATAAATGGATTAGAATATTTAATAATGTTTAGATAGCAGTGCTCTGAAATAAAGATGTAAATAAATGGATTAGAATATTTAATAATGTTTAGATAGCAGTGCTCTCCAAATTGATCTACAGATTTAATACAATCTCTATCAAAATCTCAGCTGGCTTAGGTTTTTTTCTTTGCAGATATTGACAAGATGATCCTAAGAGTCGTATTTCAAATTCAAGAAGCACGTAGTCAAAATAACCTTGAAAAAAGGATATAAAAATGGGAGTATTACTTGGATGTCAGCAAATGGCAGACTATGAAGTTCCTAGCTCTTGTGCCTACACAGAAATATATATTTTTAGGGACATGAATGAAGCTGGAAACCATCATTCTCAGCAAACTACCACAGGAACAGAAAACCAAACACCGCAAGTTCTCACTCATAAGTGGGCGTTGAACAATGAGAACATATGGACACAGGAAGAGGAACATCACACACACATACACACACACACACACACACACACACACACACACCACGGCCTGCTAGGAGGATGGGAGAAAGGAGAGGGATAGCATTTGGAGACTGGGGCCTGTTGGAGGGATGGGAGAAAGGGGAGGGATAGCATTAGGAGAAACACCTAATGTAGATGATGGGTTGATGGGTGCAGCAAACCACCATGGCACATGTATACCTACATAACAAACCTGCACTTTCTGCACATGTATTCCAGACTTAAAGTATAATTTAAAAAAAGAAAAAGAATGTTTTTAGAGTTGTCAGTACTGACTCTGAAAAATTTAATCAAAGGTTTACAGCAACCTGGAAAACACCCCATGAACAAAACCTATGTTCAAAACCGGAAGAAAGTTATGAGGCATTTTACCATCCCTGCTCCATTTCCCTCCCCAGTGCAGTGGTGGTGGTTTTGGTCTTGAGCAGTGGCAGACTAGTTCTAGACTCCTCCCTTGAACTGGAGGAAAAAGAGGTCCTAAACTGCAAATTCGTACATATGTCTATTCTAAACTGTCTAACCTGTCTGGGAGCTACCTGAAGGACTACTCACTGGTCTCTACCTCACATAACTTAGAATACAGGCAGAAAAAAACGGTGGTGCTTCTCATAAAAGCTACATGGTACTAGAAACCCACAGACTTCTAGGACAAGAAAGTATGGGTGGAGACATATGGTATATCATCTGAGGTCCAGAGGAGAAGCTTGGGTGAGACTCTTTGGGAATTAAGGATGTTCAAAACAGCCATGGAAATAAGAGACTTTAGAATGCAGTGGACCTGTCCAGATAAGACAGAAACTATGCAGAAAAGAATTGATATAATCTTAAACTAACACGTTGGGCTAATTCCTAGGCTTAGAGCTAGCTAGCCAATCAGTGAAGGACTACCCCAGTACAGAACAAATACCCATCATATGGTCCCACTCATATGAAGTACCTAGAAAGGTCACAATTGTAGAGAAAGAAAGAAGAATAGCAGTTACCAGGAGCTGGAGGGAGGGGAGACTGAGAAGTTATTGTTTAATGGGTACCGAGTTTCTGCTGGAGATAGGTATAAAAGTTATGGAAATGTATAATGGTGATGGTTGCACAACCTTGTGAATGCACCTAATGTCACTGAATTATACACTTTAAATTGGTTAAAATGGCAAATTGTGTTTGTGTATATTTTACCACAATAAAGATTTATTGAGAAAAATGTTGGAGAACTCATACTTCCCAATTGACTAAACTTACTGCAACACCATCATAATCAAGATATTGTGCTGTCAGCATAAGGGTAGACCTATGAAACAATGAAATATTATTGAAAATCCAGAAGTAAATATTTAAATTTATGGTTAACTGAATTTTTTTATATAAATTTAAGTGTAAAACAAAAAAACTATAAGTAGAAATCATAATCGCATATATTCATGACCTTGAGTTAGGCAGAGCCATCTTAGCTAAGATGATAAAATCACGCATGAAAAGGGTGATGATATTGTTTGTATGTTTGTTGCTCCAAATCTCATGTTGAAATACAATTCCTAATGTTAGGGGCGGGTCCTGGTGGAAGGTGCTTGGATCATGGAGGCAGATCCCTCATAAACAGTTTAGCACCATCACTGTCTCCTGGGTGGGGAGGGAGTTCTTACCCTGATAGTTGACACCAGATCTGTTTAGAAGAGTCTGGCACCTCAGCCTCACTCTTGTTCCTGCTTTTGCCATGTGACATGCTTGTTTCCCCTTTGCCTTCCACTGTGATTGGAAGCTTCCTGAAGCCTCACCAGGAGCAGATGCCAGTACCACGGTTGTACAACCGCAGAACTGTAAGTCAGTTCAAACTATTTTCTTTATAAATTACCCAGCCTCAGGTATTTCTTTATAGAAATGCTAAAACGGGCCAACAGAGGTGAATAAATACATATATAAAGTTTAAAGAATAGTTCATGCCATCAATGATACTTTTCAAGAAAATGTTTTAAAACTCAGAGAGTAATATTTGAAAATCAAATATTCATAAAGAACTTTAACCTATAATATATAAAGAATACTTACAATTCAATAACAAAATAACCCAATTAAAAGTGGGCAAAGGATACAAATTAACATTTCTCTAAAGAAGACATACAAATGGCAAATAAGCACACAAAAAGATGCTGCCATCATTATGCATTAGAGAAATGCCAATCAAAGCTCCAGTGAGGTACCACTTCACATCCACTAGGATGGCTAAAATTTAAAAAGACATCAAATATTATGTGTTGACAATAATTTGAAGAAATCTGACCCTCATATACTGCTGGTGTGATCGTAAAATAGTGCAATCACTGTTAAACATAGATTTGTAGTATGACCCAGCAATTCCACTCCCAGGTACATACCCAAGAGAAATAGAGGCATATGTCCACAGTAAAGCTCTGTACAGGACATTTTTCATAATAGCCAAAAATTGGAAGAAGGGAAAATGTCCATTAACTTAAGAATTAGTAAATGCCATGGGTTATATCTATACAATTGTGTATTACCTAGCAACTAAAAAGAGTAAAGTACATTCTCTTGAACACATGACACAAAATGGATGAACCTTGAAAACATTTTCTAAATGGCAAGAAGCCAGTCACAAAAGACAACATGTTATGTGATTCCATTTCTATGAAATGTTCAGAATAGTTAAATCTATAGGGAAAAAGATTAGTGGTTGCCTAGGATGGAGAAGTTTGAGGGAAAAATGCAGAATGAATGCTAACTGGCATAATGTTACTTTTTTAAATGATGAAAATATTCTAAAATTGATCATGGTCATGTTTATATAATGTGAATATATTGAAATTATTAAATAGTACACAAATGTATGGGTTGTCTGGTATATGAATTACATCTCAAAAAAATCTGTCTTCAAAATTACCTGTAAGTTCACTGCTCTCTAGAAAGGAAGGAGATGAAGTTTTCTTCTTTTTGGTTTTTCTCAATTTTTAAAAACTTTGAATGAATTTTCTCGACTATATAACTTGCAGGGCGGTGGTGCGAATTAAATAAAAGAATGCGTGTATACCTCTTCCAAAGCCTGGAACTCAATGGTTGCTGATAAGTAATAGCTTCTGTAATGACACCACAATTTGCACAGATCTGGAGGGTGCAAGGAGGAGTATGGGAGAGCAGGAACAAACTTCCTTACGTTCCCCAACATACGCAACTTTCCACCAAGAGCAGAGAGCCTTCTAGAGTTTCCTCAGGAATTTAAAGGGGTGTTTTTCTAAACCCTCACTTAAAATAGATATTTGGATTAACCGTTTCTCCAAGAAAGACATACGAATGGCTAGCAAGCACGCGAAAAGAGTCTCAGCATTGTTAGCCCTTAGGGAAATGCAAATCAAAACCACAATGAAACATGACTTCACACCCTCCAGGATAGCTGCAGTAAGACAAGAAAGTAAAGAACAAATGTGGACAGAGCTGAAGAAACTGTAATCCTCATATACTGCTAATGCGAATGTTAAATGGTGCAGCTACTCTGGAAAAAATGTTTAACTAATATCTAGAATTACAGTAAAAACCAGCAATAGCAACTCCTCAGTAAGTTATATATGGAATCAGAATGGGACCCAGCAATGTCACTCCTAGGTGTACAGCCCAGGGAACTGAAAACAGGTGTCAAAGGAAAACTTATACACAGATGTTCACAGAAACGTTGTTCACAATAGCTAAAGCTGGAAAAAACAACCAAAGTGTCCTTCAACTGATGACAAACAAAATGTGTTCTATCCACACCATGGAGCAGCATTCATCCGTAAAAAAGATGCAGTACTATCATAGGCAAGGTTCTCTGGCAAAACAGAGTCAACAGCACGTGTATATAGAAAGAAGTCGATTCTGAAGTACTGGCGTATGCGATTGTGGAGGCTGGGAAATTCAAAATTTTAGGGCAGGCTGTCAGGCTAGAGACCCAGGGACGAGGTGATATTACAGCTGAAGTCTGAAGGCAGTTTCTGACAGAATTCCTTCTTTGGGAGGTGGAGGAGGCTCACTCTTTTTATTGAGGGTTTCAACTGGCTGGATGAGACCTAGCCACTTTATAGATGGTAATCTGTTTTACTCAAAGTCTATTGACTTAACTACTAATCTCCCCTAAAAATTCATCACAGCAAAATGCATGCAGACGTGTTTCGAATTGGCACTGAAAATTAACCATCACCTGTGTTGATACATGCTACAGTATGGATGAACCTTGAAGATATTATGCTGATTAAAAGAAGCCAGACACCAAAGGTAACATATTAGATGATTCTGTTTATTTGAAATCTACAGAAGAGGCAAATCCATAGATACAGAAAGCAAACTAGTGATTGCTAAGGAAATGGAGAGTGACTGCTCGCAGGTACCGGGCTCTGTTTGGAAGACATGAAAGTGTTCTGGAACTAGATGGTGGTGATATTTGCACAGCATATGAACGTATTAAAGACCGCTAAATTGTACACTTTAAAATGGTCAAAACCGTAATGCAGCACCAGTTCACACCCCTTAGTATGGCTGTTACGAAATAAAAAACAACAAAATAACAAATGTCAGTGAGGATGTGAAGACATTGAAACCCTTGCGCATTGCTGGTAGGAATGTGAAATGCTGCAGAGGCTATAGATAACAGTATATTTTCCACACACCTCAAAAAATTGAAGATAGAATTACCTATGACCCAGCAATTCCATTTCTCGTTATATATTCAAAAGAAGTGAAAGCAGATGCTGAAATAGATATGCGTATACCCATTTCGTAGCAGCATCACTCATAAGAGCCAAAAGGTGGAAGCAACTCAAGTGTCTATTGACAAATGAATGGATAAACAAAATGTGGTATATGTGTACATATATATATAATGCCCCAGTCTCTCTTTACTGAAAACTGTCAGGCCTTCTTGCTCTCCTTCCCAACCCTTTCAGCTGGCCAGAATCAAAGTGCAGGTCCCTTCCCACGGAACTCTAGAAATTATGTCCTAGTCGGTTGCTTTGGTTTCCGTTTTTTCTATTTCCAATTCTTCCTGAATACCACAATAATAAGAGCTAACATTGATGAAGCACTTACAGCTGACGGGACTGTTCTATGAGCTTCCAATGTATCATCTCGGTCCTCTCAACAGCCCTTTGATGTAGATGTTTTTATTCATTTTATGGTACATATAACTGTACGGAGGCACACAGAATTTTAGTCAATTGCCCAAGCTCAAGCTCACAAGTATAGTAAGAGGCAAGGCTGGGATTCAAATCTAAACCGTCCAGTGCTCCTGACCATGAAACATTGAACATTAGCCTTCTTTTAGTTTGACTTTCTTCAGGCCTGTCTTCTACTGAAAAACCCTCCATGGCTACCCACTGCCTGCAGATATCTACCATGAAACACTGTTTAGCCTTAAAAAGGAAGGCTAAACACACACTACAACATGGAAGAACTTCAAAGATGTTATGCTAAGTAACAAAGACAGATATTGTATGATTCCACTTCTATTAGGTACCTGGAATAAGACCAGTCATAGAGACAGAAAGAATGGGGTTTCCAGGGGCTTGTGGAAGGGAGAAACAGGAAGTTAGGAATTAATGGGTGTACAGTTTCACCTGGGGAAGATGAAAAGGTCTGAAAATGGATGGTGGTAATAGTTGCACAATGAATGAGAATTAACTTAATGCCACAAAACGGTATGCCTAAAAATGGTTACAACGGCAAATTTGACGCTACGTGTATTTTACCACAATCAAAAGATGTTTAAAATGTTGAATTTTATGTCATGTGTATTTTACACCTCCCACCAAAAAAACCAGAAGTGACATGAGACATTGTTGAGCAATGCTTGTCTTTGAAAAGCAGTGTCTCAGAGAGCAAGAAGCACCTGGGGATGTCCAGACAATTTGGTGTTCAAGCCTTGGCTCTCTATTCATCTACATCAGCAAGTCAGGTATAGTTTCATGGACTCAGTGCCATCATCTGTAAAATATGTATATGGCCTGTCTGTGCACCTCAGGCCAGCCGTGAGCCACCCATCATAAAAGGCAACGATGACAGCTATGTCTGCTGCGGATGATCATTGCCATCATGATCGTCACAGCGTCGCTGTCACCATCATCTTTGCCACGGCGGTGCTGTCCCCACTGTGAATCCCTTCAAGTGATACAGTATGACATCACACGAGTGTCAGGCGAGACACTCTACAGCAGCTCACGATGTATTCAGCGCACACATTCTGAGTGCCTCCTCTCCACTAGACACATGATGGGTAGAGTCTAGTTTGAGGAAGACAGATGTTAAAAAAAAAATAAGTGGCTAAATTGCTGAGATGAGTGGATGTGACATTATGAGGGCAAAACAAAAAGAACTATCCATTTTTTTCAGGCACCAGGGGGTTTCAGAAAAGGACAATGTTGATGTGAGCTAAGGTTGTCAAAGGCAATTTCAAGAAGGTAGAAAGGAAACTGTGCGCAGCGGGAGAGAGGAGAGGAAGCAAACTAGGTAATGAGGGCCCTGGCTTCGGGGAGGGATTCAGACGGGGCACATGGACACAGGCTAGGAGCGGATGGCCGGCCCAGGTGTGGAGAGCCAACAAGGCCACGAGACATCCACAGGCAATAGGGAGCCATGGAGGGTTTTTCAGCAGAAGACAGGCCTGAAGAAAGTCAAACCGGAGGAAGGCTAAAGTTAAATGTTTCATGAACCAGAGCACTGGACTGTTCCGATTTGAATCCTAGCTCTGCCTCTTACTATACTTGTGAGCTTGGGCAATTGACTAAAATTCTGTGTGCCTCCGTACAGTCATAGGTACCATAAAATGAATAAAAACATCTACGTCAAAGGGCTGTTGAGAGGACCGAGATGATACATTGGAAGCTCATAGAACAGTCCCGTCAGCTGTAAGTGCTTCATCAATGTTAGCTGTTATTATTGTGGCATTCAGGAAGAATTGGAAATAGAAAAAACGGAAACCAAAGCAACTGACTAGGAAATAATTTCTAGAGTTCCGTTGGAAGGGACCTGCACTTTGATTCTGGCCAGCTGAAAGGGTTGGGAAGGAGAGCAAGAAGGCCTGACAGTTTTCAGTAAAGAGAGACTAGGAGAATTATTTCTTCTTTCTCGTTTGTTTGCTCCATCTCTTTTATTTCTTTTCTTTTCTTTTTTTTTTTTTTTTTTTGAGATGGAGTCTCTCTCTCTCGCCCAGGCTGGAGTGCAGTGGTGTGATCTCGGCTCACTGCAAGCTCCGCCTCCAGGGTTCAAGCGATTGTCCTGCCTCAGCCTCCTGAGTAGCTGGGACTACAGGCACCTGCCACCACACCCGGCTAATTTTTGTATTTTTAGGAGAGACGGGGTTTCACCGTGTTTGTCAGGCTGGTCTCGAACTCCTGACCTTGTGATCTACCCACCTCGGCATCCCAAAGTGCTGGGATTACAGGTGTGAGCCAGCGTGCCCAGCCCATCTCTTTATTTTCTTGACCACAGTGGCATATCGCAGAAGAGAGAGGACGTGTTCCTATTCCTCCGGATTTCTTTTATCTTAGCAGTAAAACATATTGGTAATATGTTTGACAAGAAGCAGATTTCCACAGTGGCTGTGCAGGGAGACAAGAGACCTGGGTTATCACAGTGCCATGTCATGCTTTTCCCATGTGACCTTGGCTCCTTCTCAAAGGTCAGGCTGCAGCTTCTCCATCTATGAGCGTTGGTTTGTAACAGTACCTATAACACTCCCTTTCCTGCCACATTGCTTTTAGGAAATGCTGATAGGAGTACCAGAAGATTCAAGGTTCAAATACATGTATGAAATATTTTAATTATATTTTCTTCCTGGAGATTTAAAATGAATGCCAGCATATTAACAGCTTGAGAAATGTCTGCAGGAAAAAAAAATGCCTGTGGAATTACACATATCCCAACATCTCAACTTCACTTGAATATAGAGCTTATATTTATTCCACAGAGCCATGTGCCAAGGAGGCACAGGCTGGGAACCCCTCGATGAGGCCCTTCCAAACTTCCCAATGCTAACACAGCTCTGTCTGTAATGTGGGGGTGTGATGTGGTTGCGAATGGGCTCTGAGTGCTGCAGTGACAGAAGTAGCTCATGTAAGAGTTTTCTCTTACCTCTGCATGTTGCCCCAGCAAGTGAGGAGCAGACAGCATTTAATACTTTCAAAGTGAGAATGCCGGAAAGAGCCCTGGAGGCAAGGCTTAATTGCTGGATTTTGAAAAAGGGAATAAAAGCCCTTCTCTGCAAATGTCAAATACATCCTACAGATATTTTCCCATCATGGAAGGTCTCTGTGTTGGGCAGTTTTCAGAACCTAGACAGACAGGTGAAAGGGGGATCTCTCTAATTTCTTTTCATTTCCCCAGGTAATAACACTCTTGAGCGACACTCAACTGCCTCCTCCGCCAGGCTATTAACCTGCAGCTCTCTTGCCGAGCTTCCCTGGAGCTCAGGGAAGGAAGTCCAGAGGACTAGGTGCTTCCCCCCAGCGAAGAGCTGCTACTGGTATTACTTCTCCTCACCTTTACTCCAAGGGCTTATTTTTTTAAATGAGAAATAGGCTGTGAGAGAAGACCTCTCCAAGAAGGTGAAACAAAGGGGCTTCATTCAATCTGGAGGGTGATAGAAGAAAGAGGGTGATAAAATAACAGTCTGTGAGGGCCAAGAGAGGTTAGGCAGGCGGGGGCTGTTTCTTCTCATTAGGAAATGGAAATGCACTCCTAAGGAATGACTTTAGAGGAAGAAGCATATTAGAGTAAAATGTAAAAAGAAAGTGAAAAGATAACAAGCATTAATGGAGTGACTGGATGGATGGATGGATGGATGGATGGATGGATGGATGGATGGATGGACGGACGGACGGACAGACGGATGGATGGATGGATGGATGGATGGATGGATGGATGGATGGATGGACGGATGGATGGATGGATGGATTGATGGATGGATGGATGGATGGATGGATGGACGGATGGATGGATGGATGGATACATAGATGGACGGATGGATGGATGAATGGATGCATGGAAGATGGAGACCATGTGTCAACCCAATGGATAACTGACTGTGTTCAAGAGTCACAAAGCAAAAGTTTAGGTTAACAGTAAATTTGTTAAAAATTATCACTCAGCACTGTAGGTTTTAGGCTAGTCTGACACACCAATTGTAGATACTCAATGATTATAATATGTAATACTTAATAATAACATCTGTGTTTTGTTGGCATATGTATTATCTCATACATGTTATCTTGCTTCTTCTCTTATGGATTCTGTGAGTTAAGTATCATCTTCAGCATTTTACATACGATAAAATCAAGGCTCAGATTCTGTTTATTGAAATTGACACTGTTAAGTAAGACATCTGTTTTATGAACTGTTAAGAAACAAAAATCATGATTATTACAGAAGAAAGACATATTTCAAACACAGAAAAGGGTGAGGGAGGCAGCGTGTCCGAATGAATGGGATGCTGTAGCTGGGCAAGGTGGCCACACTCACTCGGCAGCTGTGAGGGAGATCCAGGCTACGAAGCTGGGCCCATGGAACCAGCCGTACACCCCTGCAGCACCCTCCCAGCTGCTTCTTCCTAGTCCCACCTGCCTCCCACTCTGGGTCCTGTTTCCTGCCTAAGACAACGTCCTCTCTGGTTCACAGTCCTGCTCCCGGCCTTCCACGTAACTTTTGGCTCCTCCTCCAACCTCAGTGTGTAGTCTCTCCTCACTTCATACCACTTGGGAACCAAACCCCATGACTGATCATGACTGGGGATGATTAAAATGGAATTTGTCAGCCAGTTTCCCCCAAACCTGCATGACAGAATAAAGTTTATAGACAGCTAGCATTAGACATGAAAATCATTAAATATTCACTCCCACACTTACATATAATCATCTATATCATACTTAATATGCTTAAGTATATTAAGTATAGAAGTATATTCATATACTTAACTCTCTTTACTTCTTCAATATACCAGAACATTTCAGCTGCACATGAGTGGATTAGGTTTGGAATCCCCGCCTCTGCATTGAACTGGTCCTGTCAGTTAATACTCCCATGTGTGGGCGGGGCGCATGAGTGGTTTATGTAAGGCCTCACGAGGATGCTCACGACTTCACTGCAACAGCTCAGAGATCTAGCTGACACACAAACAGAATTCTTCTTAACAGCTGCTGATAATTTAGTTCTGAATTAGTTTAGTCAATTAGCTAAATCTCTTAATAGTTTCTAGCTTTTGGCATATCTTGGTTATAAGCATTTTGACAGGTTTGGAACTACCACAGAAACCCTAAGATGTGGGACAAGAAATGAACTTGAAATCCATGTTCTCCTCTTTATGTCCTGCACAATTCTATAATCTTCTTTCCTGCCTCCTCCTTGTGGACTAAATAATCTGAATTCTTTGGTTAGGTACCCACATCTTCTTCCACCACGTCTACAGAAATATTGTGGGGTAGTGAAAAGATCAAAGGGCATCCAACAGAGCCCTCCACTAATTCCCTTTTGGATGTGAGCAGATAAGGAGAACTCTGTGAGCCTCAGAGTTATCACCTGTAAAATGGAACTAGGAATTCCTTCCTGGAGGAGCTGCTGCGTTACCTAACGCATAAGGCACATGAGATATCTGGCATGCGATAGGTGATGAGTAAGTGACACTTACTGATGCTTTCTTCCTTGGGGCTGGAACAAAAGAATTAGATGTAAGTGCTCCAGATTTGCATAAGGCTAGGATTGAGTCTCCTCATTACAAACCAATTTGGGGAATTATAAAAGAAAATCTTTCACATGTGGAAATCTCTTGACTATCATTGGATCCAGTCAATCTTTGAGTTGGGAATTTTTGAACTAAAAGTTGACCTTCCTCCCCTCTCAAGCCACCACCCTACCACCGTGCTCTCCTCTCAGCCAAGCTTCATCTGCATCCTCAGCACCCTCTCCTCATGCCCTTGGCAGTCTGGCTCCCACCCCCAGCAAGCCTCTGCAGCAGCTGTCTTCCACGTCACACAGGACCTCCTGATTCACACAACCCATCATCCCTAACAGACACTGGGTCCCTCCACCTGATGGACGGGCTCTCTCAGGGCCCCAGCGTGACTCAACTCACATGGAGGTCTCTGGCAAGCAGAATTTTAGGAGAACATATGGGGCCATAATGTTGGCTATGCCTTGGGAGTTGAGCAATGCTTTTGTATTCCAATATTTTACCGAAGACCTTCTATGTGCTAAGCAATCTGTTTGTCTCTTCCCATCCATTTTTTACATGAATTCTCACGTCGGCTTGCAAGCTGAATAGAATGTGGTGGTACTGGGTGACTTCCAAGGCTGGGTCATAAAAAGAATTACTGCTTCAGCCTGGCTCTCTCTTCCTTGTGATGCTTACTTTTGGAACCCAGCTGCCAAGCCAGGAGGAAGCCACAGCCACACAGGGAGGGCCCATGTAGGCACTGTACCCAGCGTCCCCTACTGAGGTGCCAGCATCAATGTCTAGACCTGTGAGTCAGCCAGCCTTTTGGATGACTCCAGGCCAAACACCATCTGATGTAAACGGCTCGAGAGACCCAGAGACAGAACCTCTCACTAGGCCCAATTAGTCCACAGAGCTGTGAGGGATAATAATAAACAATTATTGTTTTCCAAGACACGGAGTTTGCGGTGTAGGGTTAGAAAAAGGAATGTTTGGGGATCAGATGGCGGATGGTGCAAACTGATTTGTACACTGTTTCTGCTCTAAGGGTTTTATTTTGTATACATGTAATAACTTGTCTGTAGTTAAGATAGAGTTGGTTAAGGTTATTTATTCTTGATTTTACTACTTGGCGGGTATTGAACCCACAGAGTCCTTCGTAGCCTTCTTTTTGTTGTGATGATGGAGGAGATAAGGCAAAGGAACTTTCAGTCTTTGTCCTTTGTTCTGAAAAGCTCTTGCACGTCTCCGCTTCAGGAAGAAATAGGTGGAATGCATTTCTGACACTACATACTCAGAGTTTGCACAGACGTCACAGGTTAAAGGCTCGGCTCAGAAGACTGCTTTCATTTCAGATACCAGCTGACTTCTGAGAAACGGCTGCAAATTTGGGTGTTCCTACTGCCTCCTAAGGTTTGGTAATACGCTAGAGCAGCTCGCAGAACTCGGGGAAGCACTCTGCTTACGTGCTTAGTTTTATTGTAGCCAAAGGATACAAGCCTGAACCAGGAAAAAGGAGACTGCACGGGTGAACTCTGGAGGGTTCTGAACGTGAAGCTTCATGTCTTCAGGACGTAACCCCTCCCAGCACGACTGTGTACATCACCAACCAGACAAATTCACCTGAGCCTCGGGCCAGTTTTCCTAGCAGTTTAATTACGTGGCCTGACTACATGGACACATGTTTAAACTACATGGCACATGATTAAACTCAATCTCCAGTCCCCCACCTCTCCTGGGAGGTCAGGCCAAGATCAGCTGGCTCAAAACCCCAGTCTCTAATCACATGGTTGGTCTGTCCAGCATGGTCAGCCCGCTTTCTGAAAGTATTTTGATGCCCACTTGAGTCACCTCGTTAACATAAACTCAACTCAGGTGTGATCTGAGGGGCTTGCCATGAATAACAGACACTCCTATCATTCTAAGGACATAGAGGACACCTACCAGGAATTGGGGACAAGGCCAGCCAAATGCTTCATTATAAAACAGAAGGCTCGCGCGTGTAATCCCAGCACTTTGGGAGACCGAGGCGGATGGATCACAAGGTCAAGAGATTGAGACCATCCCGGTCAACACGGTGAAACCCCGTCTCTACTAAAAATACAAAATTAGCTGGGCGTGGTGATGTGCACCTGTAGTCCCAGCTACTCGGAGGCTGAAGCAGGAGAATCGCTTGAACCTGGGAGGCGGAGGTTGCAGTGAACTGAGATCGTGTCACTGCACTCCAGCCTGGTGAGAGAGGGAGACTCCGTCTAAAACAAAACAAAACAAACAAACAACAGAAGACTTCTGTCCTTACCCTGTTCAATAAGTTTTTCTCATTCCTTGATATGCCAAACAGGCTGTAGTTACCCTCTTTGGAATCCCAAGTCAAATCTAGAAAGACCTTAAACCATCTAAACACTGGATAAGTAGTGCCACATTTTAAACTTTTCTTTCCTTGATCCCAGGAGACTGAAAATGGTTTAAAGTAGTGTTTGTGTAATAGAGATATTTATATGCAACTGGCTGAGAATGACGAAGCAAGGAAAGCAGTCAGATATATGTCCTTGCCACTCCAGGGCACCCTACCTTCGGGAGCACGAGGAAGCAGAAGAGGGTCCTGGATTTAATGATTGAGTCGTGGTTCTTCTCATTTGTGAAAGACAGATGTTACAAGGCTGATGTAGAGGCTGAATGGGATGGTGCATGCACGGTCCCTGGTACACAGCCTGTCCTACAGCAGGATATCAGTAACAGCAACTGCTATCATGACTAGACTATCATCGAAGTATGGTGGATAAAAGTGTAGGCTCTAACACAAATTACTGGGGGCATCCTGGTCACCTTCATTTGTGGCATCTAAACATGGACAATTGTTTCTAACTTTCTGTGTTTGAGGTCTCTTCTCTGTGAAATGAGGTTAACACATGTGGTTAGCCTGGTGAGAGAGGGAGACTCCGTCTAAAACAAAACAAAACAAACAAACAACAGAAGACTTCTGTCCTTACCCTGTTCAATAAGTTTTTATCATTCCTTGATATGCCAAACAGGCTGTAATTACCCTCTTTGGAATCCCAAGTCAAATCTAGAAAGACCTTAAACCATCTAAACACTGGATAAGTAGTGCCACATTTTAAACTTTTCTTTCCTTG
>NW_012098888.1:480639-518782 GCF_000951045.1 Mandrillus leucophaeus | reverse complement strand
ACATACTCAGAGTTTGCACAGACGTCACAGGTTAAAGGCTCGGCTCAGAAGACTGCTTTCATTTCAGATACCAGCTGACTTCTGAGAAACGGCTGCAAATTTGGGTGTTCCTACTGCCTCCTAAGGTTTGGTAATACGCTAGAGCAGCTCGCAGAACTCGGGGAAGCACTCTGCTTACGTGCTTAGTTTTATTGTAGCCAAAGGATACAAGCCTGAACCAGGAAAAAGGAGACTGCACGGGTGAACTCTGGAGGGTTCTGAACGTGAAGCTTCATGTCTTCAGGACGTAACCCCTCCCAGCACGACTGTGTACATCACCAACCAGACAAATTCACCTGAGCCTCGGGCCAGTTTTCCTAGCAGTTTAATTACGTGGCCTGACTACATGGACACATGTTTAAACTACATGGCACATGATTAAACTCAATCTCCAGTCCCCCACCTCTCCTGGGAGGTCAGGCCAAGATCAGCTGGCTCAAAACCCCAGTCTCTAATCACATGGTTGGTCTGTCCAGCATGGTCAGCCCGCTTTCTGAAAGTATTTTGATGCCCACTTGAGTCACCTCGTTAACATAAACTCAACTCAGGTGTGATCTGAGGGGCTTGCCATGAATAACAGACACTCCTATCATTCTAAGGACATAGAGGACACCTACCAGGAATTGGGGACAAGGCCAGCCAAATGCTTCATTATAAAACAGAAGGCTCGCGCGTGTAATCCCAGCACTTTGGGAGACCGAGGCGGATGGATCACAAGGTCAAGAGATTGAGATAACTTGTCTGTAGTTAAGATAGAGTTGGTTAAGGTTATTTATTCTTGATTTTACTACTTGGCGGGTATTGAACCCACAGAGTCCTTCGTAGCCTCCCAGCTACTCGGAGGCTGAAGCAGGAGAATCGCTTGAACCTGGGAGGCGGAGGTTGCAGTGAACTGAGATCGTGTCACTGCACTCCAGCCTGGTGAGAGAGGGAGACTCCGTCTAAAACAAAACAAAACAAACAAACAACAGAAGACTTCTGTCCTTACCCTGTTCAATAAGTTTTTATCATTCCTTGATATGCCAAACAGGCTGTAGTTACCCTCTTTGGAATCCCAAGTCAAATCTAGAAAGACCTTAAACCATCTAAACACTGGATAAGTAGTGCCACATTTTAAACTTTTCTTTCCTTGATCCCAGGAGACTGAAAATGGTTTAAAGTAGTGTTTGTGTAATAGAGATATTTATATGCAACTGGCTGAGAATGACGAAGCAAGGAAAGCAGTCAGATATATGTCCTTGCCACTCCAGGGCACCCTACCTTCGGGAGCACGAGGAAGCAGAAGAGGGTCCTGGATTTAATGATTGAGTCGTGGTTCTTCTCATTTGTGAAAGACAGATGTTACAAGGCTGATGTAGAGGCTGAATGGGATGGTGCATGCACGGTCCCTGGTACACAGCCTGTCCTACAGCAGGATATCAGTAACAGCAACTGCTATCATGACTAGACTATCATCGAAGTATGGTGGATAAAAGTGTAGGCTCTAACACAAATTACTGGGGGCATCCTGGTCACCTTCATTTGTGGCATCTAAACATGGACAATTGTTTCTAACTTTCTGTGTTTGAGGTCTCTTCTCTGTGAAATGAGGTTAACACATGTGGTTACCATATAGAGTTTGTTTGTTTTGAGTCTGAGTTTCACTCTTGTTGCCAGCCTGGAGTGCAATGGCGTGATCTCAGCTCACTGCAACCTTCGCCTCCCAGGTTCAAATGATTCTCCTGCCTCAGCCTCCTGAGTAGCTAGGATTACAGGCACCTGCCACCACACCTGGCTAATTTTTTATATTTTTAGTAGAGATGGGGTTTCTCCATGTTGGCCAGATGGTCTCGAGCTCCTGACCTCAGATGATCCACCAGCCTCAGCCTCCCAAAGTGCTGGGATTACAGGCATGAGCCACCACCCCCAGCCTAGAGTTCTTAAAATAACTTACATGGTCTCATAGGTTTAATGCAGTACTCGGAAAAAGTAAATACTTTTAAAATGTTAGCTCTTTTTACTGTTTTCGAGTCTCTTTCCTACATTTGGCGTCTGGAGAGTTGGTTTCCAGACCACATGCCTCACTCAAGTTGGGTAAGTAACCTTGGGTTCTGCATCTGTTGAAAGAGGCCAATGGATTAAATGGTCTAGAAGGTTTCCACGAGTACTCCTATGGCTCACTGGAGATCAGATCAGATGGGTTTTGAGTGTGCAGGCTCATAGGTGGGACGGATTCCCAGCAGCAGTGGTCCTGCTGGCCGGGCCTCCTCTCACTGTGCTTGTCATTTTCTCAGTCATGGTCCCTTAAAAACCTGGAGCTTGTGCAAATCGAAACCACAATGAGATACCATCTCACAACAGTTAGAATGGCGATCATTAAAAAGTCAGGAAACAACAGATGCTAGAGAGGATGTGGAGAAATAGGAACTCTTTTACACTGTTGGTGGGAGTGTAAATTAGTTAAACCATTGTGGAAGACAGGATCTAGAACCAGAAATACCATATGACCCAGCAATGCGTGACTGGGTATATACCCAAAGGATTATAAATCATTCTACTATAAAGACACATGCACACAGATGTTTATTGCAGCACTGTTCACAATAACAAAGACTTGGAACCAACCCAAATGCCCATCAATGATAGACTGGATACAGAAAATGCGGCACATACACCACGGAGCCATATGCAGCCATAAAAAGGATGAGTTCATGTCTTTTGCCGGGACATGTATGAAGCTGGAAACCACTATTCTCAGCAAACTAGCATAGGAACCCCTGAAAACCAAACACTGCATGTTATCACCCATAAGTGGGAGTTGAACAATGAGAACACTTGCACAGGGTGGGGAACATCACACACTGGGGCCTGTCGTGGGATAAGGGGTTGGAGGAGGGATAGCATTAGGAGAAATACCTAATGTAGATGATGGACTGATGGGTGCAGCAAACCACCATGGCACGTGTATACCTATGTAACAAACCTGCATGTTCTGCTCATGTATCCCAGAACTTAAAGTATAATAAAAAAGAAAAAAAACAAACCTGGAGCTTGCAAGCTAGTTTCTCCTCTCCTTCTCTATCCCCTCCCCACACCCACTACCTACCCTGAAAAGGAACACTGTGTCAGTACATTCTTTGTTTTTGTCTCAGTTCTACTTCTGTGGAAAATGTTTTGCAACAAAATCTCCTAAAAAGACGGTGAGAGGAGAGCAGGACCCGGGTAGAAGTTATTAACCAGACGACAGCATGCATAGAGCCTTCATTATCAGGAAGAAGTACCACTTGAAGGCTGCAGTTGCTTTTTTATTACAAATCCCACTTTCCAATGCTCTAGCCCTTTAGCTTGAGAACCGGCATACTCAGCCCCCAAGGAGGTAATTAAGACAAGAAAGACATTTATTCGACTGAAGAATAGACAGAGAAGCTGCCAGCCCAGCCTTGGATGGTACACTGGGTCCCAACACCCTAGAGGACAAGACATGCCAGCTGCCGCCACGCTGGGAGCGCTCAGCCAGCAACTGTCTTTACAGAAGCCTGCGGCAGGGCTCCCACTGCCCGCCTTGCCGTGCAGTGCTCATCACAAATAACAACAGCTCCTGCTTCACAATCCCCTAGGGAGGCATTCAATTCGCAGAAGTCCACAGGCAGACATTAGTATTCTCTCACAGGAAAGCAACCTGGTACTCAGAAAAGTTACGTTGCTTGCCCAGTGCCATAGGTGCTTTCTTTTTGCCATTGACTTTTCTGTCCATAGTCACACTCACACACACACACACACACACACACACACACACACACACGCACATACTTTTAGGCATAGCAAGAAAACAATGACCTTTTCAGCTAGTCGTGTCTACCAGGGACTCAGAGGGAGGGAACTGGCCACACAGGACACAGGCATTTGCTGTTGTTGTCTTAGCAAGCGGCTCCTTTTACTGGGGGAAGTCCTGCCTCGTGAATTAGATTTAGGGTTAGGGAGTTAGGGAATATCGAAAGTGACAGTAGGGATCTGTTCTTTTAGATCTGACTCACATCCTGCTCTCAGACACTGCCAGCCACAACCTTCTTTTCCTCAGGGGTTGCAGAGAACATCAACTCCAACAACCACTTAGCACGTTCTTAGGCTTACTGACCACTGCCCTCGCCAAGGATGCCAGAGGCTCCCTTGTCCCACTCCATGTTGCTGTGAGAACAAAGGCAAGTGGGGAGTGATGTGGACCCCTTTTCGCTTATTAGTGATAGGGACAGTGAGCACAGCACATGCCCAGACAGACCGAGCAGCCAAGGGTGGTGGCTGTGTTTAACAGCATCCCTGCATCCTGTCGAATCTTACAGGAAACACAGCTCTGGTGATAGCTGCAGGTCAGGATCTCTAAGCGTGCACACATTCATTCTCTAAGCATGGACATCCAAGCACCTGCCTCTCTGTGTTGCTTTCCTATGGCGGTACAGTGCATAGGGCTTTTTTAAAAACTGTGATGACTTCACACCACATCTAAAAATTATTTGACATGCCTCCCAGCAAGAAGTGGAGCCTGAGTCCTCTTTCCTTGAGTGTGGCCTGGCCTTGGTAATTCCTCTCAACTGAACAGAATGTGATGGAAGGCACTGGGTGACTTCCAAGGCTGGGTCGTAAAAAGAATTACTGCTTCAGCCTGGCTCTCTCTTCCTCGTGATGCTTGCTCTTGGAACCCAGCTGCCAAGCCAGGAGGAAGCCAGGGCCACACAGGGAGGGCCCATGTAAGCGTTGTACCCAGCGTCCCCTACTGAGGTGCCAGCATCAATGTCTAGACCTGTGAGTGAGCCAGCCTTTTGGATGACCCCAGGCCAAACACCATCTGGTTTAAACGACTTGAGAGATCCAGAGAGAGAACCTCTCACTAGGCCCGATTAGTCCACAGAGCTGTGAGGGATAATAATAAACAATTATTGTTTTCCAAGACACGGAGTTTGCGGTGTAGGGTTAGAAAAAGGAATGTTTGGGGATCAGATGGCGGATGGTGCATGTATTGATTTGTACACTGTTTCTGCTCCAAGGGTTTTATTTTGTATACATGTAATAATTTGTCTGTAGTTAAGATAGAGTTGGTTAAGGTTGTTTATTCTTGGTTTTACTACTGGCGGCGTATATTGAACCCACGGAGTCAATGGCGGGGTATATGTTGGGTCAGAAAGCTGGACTGGGACCTAACCCTGCAAACTCTGACAGACTCAGGGTGGCAGGGTTTTCTTTGGATCAGAAAGCTCTGACACACCACACTGACTGGGGATGTAAGGCTCCATTGCTAGGGTCCCAGCTGCCTGCCTGGAGTGGCATGTCACCAGCCAGTCCACAGACACAGGCTAAAGAAAAAAGCAGTCACTTCCTCACAGTCAGAAAAGACTAAACTCTGACTCCATTCCTGTCCAGCTCTTTCCAGCAAATTCTAGGTGTCCCGGGGAAGGGGTGAGGAGGTAGAGGTGAGTCTAGCTCCCTGCAGCACGGTGGCCCCAGCATCAGAAATAGCCCTGATTTCTATTATGACACACTCTATATTCTGTTGTGGGGCTTTTCATGGAGGCTACATGAATGTGTTTGGAATTTATTTTATCCAAGAAAAATAAAAACATGTCCCCCAAAAAAGCCTTATATAGGAATGTTTGTCACATGTATTCAAAAGAGCAAAAAAAAAAAAAAAAAAAATAGAAACATCACAGGTATCTATCAACAGGAGAGTGAATAAGTAAACTGTAGTCTATTCATAAAATAAAGTACGAGTCAGAAATTAAAAGGAACAAACTGTGTTTACATGCAACAATGTGAAAGAGTCTCAGAACCATAATACTGAATAAATGAAACTGTACACAGAAGACCATGCACAGTATAATTTCTCATGTGAAATTCTGAAAGAAGGAAAACACTCTTTGTTCTGAAAACATCAAACCGTGGAGAACAGCCTTTTTGGAGATGAGGGTGAGGATGGATGCGTGGGGCGGGGGTACTTCCTGGGGTGGAGTCATGTTCTACATCTTGAAGAGGTTTTGTCTTGCACAGGTATGCACATTTTACAGTACACATGCAATGGTACATGGAAGGTCTGTGTATTCCACTTTGTATAAATTGTACCTATAGAAACAAGAACCATGAACTCATGTACCGTGCTAGTTAATAATACACGTGCTGAAGTATTTGGGATGCTCTGTCAGGATGTCTGAAACTTGCCTTGAAAAGGATTGAAAATAAGATGATTTGATGGATGGATAGAAACTGACTAAAACAAAGAAAGCAAACTACTGATTGTGGAGGTTAGGTGATAATGCTATGGTATAAATGTATCTCCCAAATTTCATGTGTTGAAAATGTAATCCCCCAAATCCCATGTTGATCAAAGGTGGGGTTTTGGGGAGTTAATTAGAATTAAATAAAGCCATCAGCATGAAGGAGAGGGACTTGAGTTGACACACATGCATATTCTCTTACTGTTTTGCTTTCAGCCCTATCATGATGCAGCACAAAGCCCTCCCCAGAAGCTGACCAGACAGCCACCTGATCTTGGACTTCACAGCCTCCAGAACTGTAAGAGGTAAACTTTTCCTTTATATCCAGTATCAGTTATTCAGTTATAGCAACAGAAAGCCAACTAAGAAAATTTATAGCAACCTGGCTCTTGCTCTAAATACCTGAAAATGTTGCTGTAAATACCTGAAATGTGGAAACACCTGGAAAACTTTGGAACTGAGTAATTGGTAAAGACTGGAAAAATTTGGAGAAGCAGACTAGAAAAAGTCTGTGTCGTCATCAATGGAGCATTAAGGGCAATTTTGGTGAGGTCTTAGAGGAATATTCCATGACTAGCGAGAGCCTGAATCTTCTTAGAGATTAAGTGGCCATGACCAAAATGTTGATAGGAATCTCGGCAGTACAGGGCATTCTGCTGAGGTCTCAGATGGAACTGAGTAACAAGGTATTGGAAACTAGGGTGAAGGCCATTCTTGCCATTCTTGTTAGACAGTTGCAAAGGCCTTGGCTGCATTGTGTCCACGTTTAAGAGCTTTATGGAATGTAGAACTTAACAGTGATGAACTAGCATATCTGGCAGAACTATCTAAGCAGCAAAGCATTCAAACTGCTGCATGGTTACTTTTAACTGTAGACAGTGAGATGTGGGAGTTAAAAAATGACTTAAAATGGAATGTATAATTAAAAGGGAAGCAGTATATAAAGATTTGGGGGAAAAATGCAGCCTGTCCATGTGGTAGAGAATGAAAGAGCATTTTCAGCAGAGGAAACCAAGAGTGTGACCAAGTGACTGACTGATAAGAAGACTAGTGTAGATAGAACAAAGCCAGAGGCTATTCATCAAAACAACGGGAGAAAAACTCAAAGGCATTTTAGAGATCTTTGAGTGCAACACTGTGCATAATGGCTCAGGTGTCTCCTCCTCTTTTTATGAAACCAGCAGTTCCATCACCAGGGTTTCAGCCTAATGATCTTTTAAAGTCCTAATGACCTCTCAATGGCCCCCCTCCAATCAACATGAATTCAGCCATTAAACTTCCAGCACATGCAATTTCAGGGATTGAACTACAGCTTGAGTCCAGTCCATGCTCCCTGTATTCTGGTGCAGTAATGCTTGGCTGCCCCAGCTGTGGTTCTAGTGAGTCTGGGTGCAGCTCGACCCACTACCCTCCAAGGTACAAGTCATAAATCTTGGTGAAGTCCATGGTGTGCTAATTCTGCAGAATGCAAGAGCTGTGGAGGCACAGCAGCTTCCACTGAGATTTCATAGGATATACCAAACAACCTGGGGGCCCATGCAGAGACTCGTAGCAGGGGTGGAGCCACCCCAGAGAGTGCCTACTAGGGCAATGCCTAATGGAGCTACAGAGTTGGGACCACTACCAAGACCCTGCAACTGTAGAGTTCCCAGCATGCAACACCAGCCTGGAAGCACTGAAGTGTGGACTGAGCCCACCAAAGCCACAGGGGTGGAGCTGCCTAAGGCGTTGAGGGCCCAACCCCTCTACTGGTGTGTCTGGGAGGCAGCACATGGAGTGAAAGAATATTCTTGAGTCTTGAGACTTAATATTGTTTTTCCAATTGGGTTTTGGACTTGGGACCAGTTATCTGTTCTTCTTGTTACTCCATTTTGAATGGTGACATCTATCCCATGCCTGTCCCATCATTGTATTTTGAAAGTAGACAGCTCCTTTTGATTCCAAAGGCTCACAGCTGGATGGGATTTGCCATGGGATGAATTATGCCTTGAGTCTCACACGTATCTGACTCAAGTGAGATTCTGAACTTTGAACGTTTAAGTTGATGCCAGAAAGAGTCAAGACATTGGAGCTATTGGGATGGGGTGAATGTATTTTGCATGTGAGAAGGATGTGAATTTTAGGGGTGAGGGAAGAATGCTCTGGTTTGAATGTGTCCTCCAAGTTTTATGTACTGGAAATTTAATCCCTGAAATCAAATGTTGATTGGAGGTGGGGTCATGGGAGGTAATTAGGATTTAAAAAGGTCATCAGAACTGATGGCTTTATAAGAAGAGGGCGAGACAGCTGAGCTGTCATGCATGCTGTTCCTCTCTAGTCAACTGATACTTTCTGCTCTGTCATGACTCAGCAGGAAGGCCCTCACCAGATGCCAGCACCATGATCCTGGACTTGCCAGCCTTTAGAATCATGAGCTATATAAATTTATGTTCATTGTAAATCACCCGGTCTGTGGTATTCTGTTACAGTGGCAGAAAATGAACTAAGACAGGTATCCAGGTGTTTGCTTTCAAGTTCTTTCCACTTTTCTCTCTTTGAAAGTCCTTATATAGGAGTTAGAAAATAGAGTGGGGGGCACAACCTTGGCATGCTCCCATCCCCTACCTCTGGCATAATTTGTGGAAATAAATAAATCGTCACTTACTTATTTATTTATTTAGAGATGGGGTCTCACTCTGTCACCGAGGCTGGAGTGCAATGGCACAATCTTGGCTCACTGCAACCACCGCCTCCCAGATTCAATCATTTATCCTGCCTCAGCCTCTTGAGTGGCTGGGATGTCAGGTGCACACCACCACGCCCAGCTAATTTTTTGTATTTTTAGTAGAGACGGGGTTTTACCATGTTGGCCAGGCTGGGTTTGAACCCCTGACCTCAGGCGATCCATCTGCCTTGGTGTCCCAAAATGCTGAGATTACAGGCATGAGCCACTGTGCCCAGCCCACTTACTTTTTTTTTCTTTTTTTAAATCTGAGAAGGGAGGCATTTTGTGCATAAAATGTAAGTTCTGCGGTCAGATCTCTGCATCTCTTGTACATTGCAGCCTTGTGCTTGGCTGTGAAGATAGAGGTGTGCTTTCTTTTTGTGTATCTTGTATCATAATTAGCTCTCCTGCCAAAATCCTGAGCGACAGTGACATCTGAATCCACACACAGGTTCTAGAAGGCAGCAACCCATGCCAGGATTGCCCCGACAGCATTCTCTGAACCTGCCCAGTGACTGGCAGAGTCCACGCTTTCATTCCTGTCGTCCTCAGCAGGCTGAGCAGACAGTATGGGGTTAGGAGCACGTTGCATTCTGCGCCAGGGTGCTGAGGAAGAATAAGGAAAGCCACATTTTAAATCAACAACAAAAGGGAACAAAGATTTTTCAGGAGGTTCTAAGTGTGCCTTCATGTAGGCTTATTTTGTAAACCCAAAAGCCACGCTAATAGGACAGACCCTAAATGGGGAAATCAACTGACAACGTTTTGCAGATTTATTTTCATTATGCTCTAAACCAAATGTCTGTGCTCATTAAACAGACTTGTTGTGGGATAATTTATCTTAAACTCTGGGCACACAGTCGCTCCACCAGAACAACTGACCCTTGGTGGAGTTGACTGTGGGGAGAGAACAGTGTCAGCTTTGCCCTGACATCCCACCCAGTGCTGACCTGTCTCCAGAGAGACCGGAATCATGGTGAGAGTCCTATACCGAGATCAGCTAGCAGCCTCTTCCTCCCTTCCTGGTCCCCTCCCGTACAGCTGCATTCACAGGGTTCAGGGCAGGCCCATCCGTGACTGTTGGCAGTGGGATTCCCACCCCTAGGATCCAGCCCACCCGCAATCCCAGGAACAGAGCTGGGTCCAGGCCCACGCATGGGGTCTGCACCCAGGGCCCGCAGGCCCTCACTTCCGCTCCTCATACCTGCAGTCACAGCGCAGTTTGCTCTCTGACAGAAGCTCTGGCTCCAAGTTGGACTTGGATTTTAAGCACAGCTCTGATATCCACTGTTACTGTCATCTCTATTCTAAGGAAAGTTCATACCTCATGCTACCGAGGGGAGGGCAAAAGGAGAAGTGAATACAAATGGCCTAGCACATTTGCTGGTCATAATAGTTAACAACAAATACCAACGCAACATAAATAAGGGGAAGCTCTTAGTTGTTCATTCCATGCAGAAGGGCCTCCTCTCTGCCCCCACACTCTGTGAGGGAAGGAGGAGTGAATTATCTAACTGGTACATTTGGGAGCAGAAGCTGGGTGCATGTGTTCAGTCAGCTTCTCCTTCTTGTTTCTTGGGGATTTGCCACCTTGGGGGACCCTCATTTGGTTCCGTCCCTTCATGCCATGAACTCCCAGGCACAGGCTCTGCCACAGAAAGGGAGACTGAAGCTCCTCCTTGCCTGGCACTGAGCCAGCTGGTTCCATCTGGGGTTCAGCTGAAGAAGCCTTGTCCCAGCAGCTCCCTCACTACAGGACGATAATCTAAGGTCCATCTGTGTGAGACCTCCCTTCCCAGAGAAAACAAGAGCAAGGACAACTACACCAAAGGGCCAGGCAGAGTGGTGACATAAGCCCCGTCACAGCAGGGGAGGTTGCCCTGTGCTGGATGCATGTGCCAGGCAGTGAGGTGGATGGGGCCAGTTGCCTTTGATAAGTGGGGATGGGGCAGACACATGGGCTTTGGAGAAGGGAGAGGTCTGCAGGGTAGAAAGTGATTTCCTGAAAGTAACAAGATGTGCGTTGGACCTTCCTGGCTGGTGTGTGCATTATATGATAGGATGATGATTCCAGGCCATTTATGAGAGTCCTTCACTCCACGGTGGTGGCAGGCCCAGCTACGCTGCTCACTGTGATGTGAGATTCAGCCAGGTGACCTGAGACCCTCACTGCAGTCTTCCAGGGAGACTGTGACGGGACACTAAGAGATTTGCAGCCTGTCTACGCTCTCCTTGATGCTTCCTCATGCCCTCCTGGCGCCAAAAGGGCCCCATTCTACAGCAGACGGGCAAGATGAGGCCGTGTTCCTGGCTACCTGTGCCTGCTGCCTCTGCAAGGCACAGGCCTCCTGTGCCGCAACCAGTCAGGGGCTCCGGGAATTCTGCTCTGGGAAGCCGGAATTTCCAAAGCAGAGGCTTAGGAAACAGAGCACTGGAGACTTGATGTATTTCCCTTCTCTTTCCTGCTGTCTCCTTACTACATGAGAAATTATATAAAATAATATAATGAACACCCATTTCCTCACCACCAGCTTTAGCAAGTTTGAATATGTTGTCCGTTGGCTTCAGATTTTTAAGCAGAGGGCCTTGCACACCCCTCCTTGAGGGCGCCCGTGTGCCTCATCCAGAGATAGGAACGTTTGTGTCAAATATCAATAAACAATTGTTCTGCATCTATTCCCATGCTCAAAACATAAAATACTAATCTGTAGAGTTTTAAAATGTTACTCTAAATAATATTTAGTAACGTGATACTCTAAATACGATTATGTAATTTGCTTTTGACACAGAATTGAATATTTTTGGAATTGAAATATATTTATAAGTGTATTAGGCTGAAATCCTTGAAACCGCTGTTATTGTAGGTTTGAAACAGTTGAGCATTAGCATTTGTACATCACTCAACTGCACGGCTCTAGTAAATCATTTTAACTTTAAATAATTTTATACTGCCTGAATCGATCACAATGTATTAATGCCTTTTACTGCTGGTAGTCATTTAGGGTATATCTAGTTATCCCTCATTATGTTCCCACAATAATGATTATGCATGTCAACTTGGGAACACTGTATTGAAATATTCTAGAACTGTGCTGTCAAATGCAGTATCACTAGCCTTATATGGCTATTTAGATGGATTAAAATTAAACTTAAATACGATTAAAAATTTAGATCCTCAGTCAGAGGATTCGCCGCATTTAAAGTACTTACTACACACGTGGCCAGTGGCGGCTGCGTTAGCACAGAACGTCTTCACGTTGCAGAAGGTATTATTGAACAGCGCTTTTCAAAGAATGAACTTCTGTTTTCTTGATGCTCTCATCCCATGTTTTTTATCTTATGTTTTTTATTATTTTCCTTTACTTTTTCTGTAAGTTAGATGCATTGCTTTCATTGTTTCTTGAATTAGATGCTTAGTTCATTAATTAGCAGTGGTTTTTTTTTTTTGTTTCATTGCTAATGTAGGCATTTGAGACGTTTTCTTTCTAGGCACTATTCAGCCAGTGTTTCTACTCAGTGTTTTCATTGTCATTCATTACTGCACTTATTCAACAACTAGCAGCCAGGTGCCTGCCCTGGGCTCCAGTCCTGCTCTGGATGCTGGCGCACAGCACTGAACGAGATGTCTACATTCATGCCCTCCCAGAACATGTTCTAGTGGGGTGCAGGTGGCACCTGCAGGACTCCCCGTCTGCTGTTGGAAGACGCACATCATGAAGAAGCAAAACCGCAGAGCCAGGGTACAGTGGGGTTGCGGTGGGGCTCAGGGGCTCAGGGCATTTGGGCCCAGACCTGAGTGAGGGTGGGAGGGAGCCACACGGAGCAGAGGTGCATCCCATAGGACAGAGGACACAGCTGGGCAAAGGCCGTGAGGTGAGACTGGAAACAGCAGGGACCAAGGAGACAGCAGCAAGCAGGTCCTCAATGCTCCAGTGGGCAGGACCCAAGCAGGAGAGACACATCACCCGGCTGCTGGGCCCAGGGATATGTCACAATCTTCTCCATGGGCAGGGTGCGGGCAGAACAGGAGAGACACATCGCCTAGGTGATGATGGGTGCAGAGACATGTCACCAGGGCTCTCTGTGAGCAGGGCCCAGGCAGGAGCCTTCCATCGCCCAGGTGTTGGGCCCAGCATTACGTCACAAAACCCAAAGTATGTGGGGCCAAGGCAAAAGAGGAGAGTCCCAGCACCTAGGTGTTGGGTCCAGTGATATGTCACAATCCCCCCTTTTGGCTGGAGCCAGGCAGGAGAGGAGAGTCGTATCTCCTAGGTGATAAATGAAAAGATAAGTCCTAATACCCCTGAGGGCAGGGCCCATGCAGGAGAGTTGTGTCACCAAGGTGTGGTACCCAGCAATATGTCACAATACACAAAGTATGCAGGGCCCGGGCAGGAGAGGAGAGTCACGTCACCTGGGTGCTCGGCCCAGTGATACATCACAGCCTCTCCTTGGGCAGAGCCAAGCAGTCGAAAAGACTTCTGTCACCTAGGTGCTGAGTCCAGCAATATGTCACTATACACCCTGAGGGGTGGGCCCAGGTAAGAGACTCAGGTCACCTCGGTGAGGAGTAGAGATATGTCACAAGGCCCCTGTGGGCAGGGCTCAGGAAGCAGAGGTGAGTTACACCACCTAGGGGCTAGGTCCCATTATATGTCACAATTACCCCAGTGGGCTGGCCCCAGGCATGAGAGGAGAGCCACATCACACAGGTGCTGGGCCAAGCAATACGTCACAATCCCCACTGTGGACAGGTTCCAGGAGAAAGAGGAGAGTCACATCATCTAGGTGATGGGCCCAGAGATACGTGAGGATGACCCCTGTGGCAGGGACCAGGCAGAAGAACCACACTGCCCTTGTGCTGGGCCCAGCAATACGCCACCCTCTATTCTGTGGGCATGGGCCAGTCAGGAGAGTCCCATCACCTAGGTGCTGGGCCCAGAGATATGTCACAATCTCTCCTATGAACAAAGCCCAGGTAAGAGAAGAAAGACCCATCAAATAGTTGATAGGCCCAGAGATATGTCACAATGCCCCTATGGGGAGGATCCAGGCAGAAGGCTCCCATCACCTTGGTGCTGGGCCCAGCACATGTCACAGTGCCTTCTCAGGGCAGGGCCACGGCAAATCTGTAACTTCAACTTGGTGTTGGGGTCAGCGATCGGTCACAATCTCCCCTGTGGACGGAACTTAGGAAGAACAGAAAAGTCACATGAGCCAGATTTATTAAGGTTTCTATAAGTATAACTTCTACTGGTTTAGGAGATTCAGTTATAAATCTCCTTTTCATTCTTTTGGTGGTGACACTTAAGCTTTGAGGATATGTTCTTTATTTCAAAATGTCTTAAGTTGATCTATAGTTTCCACTTTTGGTCAACAAGTGTGAGAACTTTGATACTGTTTCTTTAACTACTCACTCTTCTCATTTTGCAAGTTTCTTTTTACCTGGTGTTTCATTTCACCTTGTTTCTATATTTAGTTATTTCTTGCTTGATATCCTCTATCCTGACAACTTTCTTTTTCTCTATTTTCATGTTTGTCTTAATTCTTTCTTCAGGGTTAAGTTTCTTTCACTATGAAGCATGTATTTTGTTAGTTCTTTCAGTCTTTGAGTGGTTAACTTAGCCTTTGCTCGGAAACATCTTTATTTGAATAACCTTCAGTGCTCATGCTCACCTTGTCGATCATCTTCTGGGCTCTGTTATTATGAATAGAAGTCTCCATGTCCTTCCTGTGCAGATACTCTGGCTAGTTTTCTCTTGTGGGTTGCAGTTTCATCAGTGGGTCTCGGTCTGGATTTATTTTCGTTCATTCTGCTTGGTGCTCATTATAATTCCCACCCATGCAGAGAATAAGACTATGAGTGAGCTGCCTAAAGAGAGGCTATTGTGATTGAAAACCAAATCCTGAGATCAGCTCCACACATCACAACCTAATTGCATTTATTCCTGTTCTACTTAATGAACTACTATCTCTGGAAATTAAGATTGAGGCCATAACTTTATTTTTTGCTAGAAAGAGAAACCTGGCCTGCAAGGTGGGAAGACAGGAAAAAGTTCTAAAGAGCTGTTGGCTTGGGAGCATCAAGGAGCCTGGGAGATAGGCCACAGTCCTGGGTTGTTTTTCCAGCCTGACACACATGCCAAGACCCGCGAACAAAGACTAGCTGGTCATCAGCTCCTCGTAGATGGGGCAGCCTCCACGCTGATTTGGTCAGCAAGAGCTAAAGGGAGAACCTGTGCTCAGTCCATAAGGAATGCCCTTACCTTCAGATGCCTGCTTGCTTGAAAAGAAAGTTGAGATAAGCTCATAGTCAAGTTTTGTCAAGACATACCATTGACTTATTTTGCTTCAGAACAAGAGCTCTCTCTGTCCCTGACTGGCAGACACTGCCGGTATTTCTGATCCTGACTCCTTTAGGAAGGCTAAATGTGCTTCATCTGAAGTGCCCTATTCCCCTCATTGACTGAGATAGGACCTGTTCTATCTCATCAGGAAACCTGGACTGCATTTTTCAGCTTAATGATGTCAGCATGTCTCCGCAACAAGTACATTACAATAAATAAATATATGAATCTAAAAATCCCATTTGTTCAGATATTGTTAGTGGAAAATAAGGTTTGCCCAAATTATAGGAACATCTGAATTATTTTGTTTTTATTGGAGGCTAAAGGAAATTAACCAAATTACCTAAGGTCCCCAGCTAGCAATGTTTCAGTTCAGCTTTCACTTTCACTCTTCTTATATCCCTCTTCCTGCTCATCTCTCTGGGAAAAGTAAGAAATATTGAGGCAAAAGGTGAAAGAAATTTTATTAATATTAGAATGTGTTCAGTTGCAAGAAACAGAAAATTTACTGTCTTAAATCTTAAGGATATCAATCTATCACTTAATAGTAAGTTGTGCAGTGGGCCATTTAAGGGTTTATTCAATAAGTTCATCAAGAACTTAGTCTCTTGTGGGTATGTTAGCTTCTTATCTTCACATAGTCACTTTCCAATCTAAATATATCTGCAGCAATTCCAGGTTGCATTTTCATCCTAGAATCATAGACCTGCAGGATGTAAATGGGGATAAAAGTTCTCATCTTTCATTGGAAAATAAAACTTTCCCAGAAGCCTCAGAGTAAACATCTTCTTATATCATTGGCCAGTATCAGTCACATGGCCAGCCCTAGCTGCAAGGGATGCTGACAGCGAAAACTTGCAGCAAAATTCCTCAGTCCAGACACATTGCTGCTCCAATGCAAAATTAGGTTTCTATCAACAAAAATGTGAATGAATAACTTTTAAAGGAACTCACACATTTCCTCTGGAAATGGAGCACTCATGAGTTGCTGCTCAGAGCCATGTCTTGAGCATGAGTTTAGTCCCCCCAGCAGTGGCTCAGGGTGCTGACCTCCCTGCATAAGCATGGGCCCTACACCACTTTCCCTACAAATGCCTTCTCACCACACTCTGCAGTTTCCTCATCTTGGTCATCAGTGCCTGACCCTCAGAAGGCTGTCACTCATTCAACAGCATTGGCAGAGAGGCCGATGTGCACAAGACCCTCTGGTGGATGCTTGAGGACTGGTATCAAATCACCTGTAAGTGAAAGTAAGGAATATGCCAAGTAAATAGGTGTGGGTACTTCAGAGGAGTATCATAAAGCTATGAGTACTTCAAAGGAGGAAGGACCCCTATCCAAAGACAAACATTCTATTTATTCTCATCCAAAACCAAAAATATTCCACTAAGTCCCACATCTCCATCCAGCTACTACCTACTACCCTTCTCTCCTTCCTTCTTTTTGCCTTACAGCAAATTTCTCCACCTCAAGTTTGTAATTTACTCTTTATTCTTTCTCTGCCTTCACTTACAGAAACTGCTCTTCTCAATGTCACCAATCACTTGGAGGTCACAGATCACTTGCAAAGTCAACAGACTCTTGTCTGCCCATACAGTCTTCAGAAAATGTGTCCAGGTGAATACAAAGCAGGGCATTCCAATTAGAACAATGTACAGAAGGAAAGGAGGTATGAGAATCTGAGGGGAGTCTGAGGAACAGAAAGTAGACAGATATGTGTATAGTAATAAATGTAATAGATGATGTTTTAGAAAAGAGTAAACAGGGAATACATTCTGAATGCTTTTGAATACCCAGTTAGGCATCTGGACTTCCTCCTACAGATACGAAACACCTCTAAAGAGTTTTACATGTGCTCTAAAAATTAAAGACAAAGTTAATCACTAAACACCCACCTCACACTCCTCCCCCCTTCCCCCCCACAAAAAAACAAGAAAGCAAAGGTAATTCAATGGAGAAAGGAGAGGTTTTTCAAAAAATGATACTGAAACAAATGGACATCACATACAAAAAAATAAAACTAGACTAAGACTTCACTTTTTATAAAAATTAACACAAAATGGGTAATAAACCTAAATGTAAAATGTACAACTATTAAACTTCTAGAAGGTAACATAGATGAAAATTCTGGGTGACCTGAGGTTCAATTTTTTGATACACCAACAAAAGTGCAATCCATGAAAGAATAAATTGATAACTTGGACTTTAATAAACTTCTGATTTGTGAAATACATGGTTAAGAGAATGAAAAGACAAACTACAGACTGGGAGAAAATATTTTCAAAACACATATTTGATAAAGCACTGGTATTGAAAATATACAATCTACTCTTAAAAGTCAATAATAAGAAAACAAATGACCCAATTACAAAATGGGCAAGGTATCTGAACAGATACCTCATCAAAAAGATATTGAAATGCAATTAAGTACATGAAAATATGTTCAACATCAAATATCATCAGGAAATGTCACATTAAAACAACAGCAGTAAAATTATTTATATTACTGTAAATGACATTATGCATTTGTCAAAACCTATAAAACTGTACAATGCAAAAAGTGAATCCTAATATATGCTATAGATTTTAGTTAATAACAATATATCAATATCTGTTCAATTGTAGTAAATGTACCCAACTAATCCATAGTATGAGAATTCTTTATATTTTCTGCTCAGTTTCTCTGTAAACCTAAAACTGCTCTAAAAATAAAATAAATTAATTTTTTAAAATCACCAATAATAGCCCTCATTGTGTGCTTCTTGTTTTCTGATCCAAAGGTCTATCTTCTCCAGATGCATTACTTCATTATCAGTTTCTGCACCTAAGTTTCATTAGTTATAATATAACATCTTTAAAAAATGTATGTTGATTTTGCTTTTCTTGCATCCCCCAAATACCTATTAGAAGTTCAGAGGTGGTAAATACATGGAGTTAAGACTTAAAGCATAATTTAACAACAGTGAAAATTTGAAATAAGATAATATTCTCCTTGGATACAAAGGCATTTTAGCTTTATGCTAGATGAAACTTTTAAGTTATCCAGTCTCCAGTGAGCATTTATTCCAGCTCATTGAAGTTGAATATTCAGAGGACTCACTGAATTAATTTGTGCAGGAATGGTATTTTTAAGGGAGGCCATTGTAAATTCTAAATCATGAAGACTCTCTTGGCACCTCAGACAAGAATATGCTATATTGCGAATGTAGCATTAATTCCTAAAAATGAGCAGAATGTCTTCGTCTTCTTATTTTTTTGTGTGTATCAGCATTCTGTATGCAGTCCTTTAGTAAGCCACATTTAGAAATCAAATAGGAATCTCTAGGCCTGAAGGCACCTTCAGAGGTCATTGGGGTCACTTCCACATTTCCAATGTTATTAAACTCCCCAAATTAAATCTCTCAGTTTATTAAATCTAGACTGTGCTGTTGCACAGGTTTCTGTGTGCTCACAAAACCTGTCTCTTTCATTCTGGGCACAGGCATAGACCAAACTTTCCAGCATTCCTTGTGGTTGGTGCAATCATGTGACTCAAGTCCAGGCAAAGGATTACGAACAAAAGACATATGTGTTACTTGGCCCATCCAAAGCTCATACAGCTGATACTCCTCCTATTTCCTTAACCGCAAGAAGAAAGAAAAAGTCCTCTAAGGATCCAGGATTGATGTGACCACAGACCAAAAGGAGCTTAGACTTAAGGGACCAAATTCCCAGAGAGAAAGGAAGTTCTTTGAAATGACTGATGTGCTGTGGCTTATGCTGATGGAAGGATGAGAAGCCTAGGAGAAAGTCAAGCAGAAAGAAGTAGTTTCGCAGATCCCTTGGAGCCTTCTGAGAAGAGCAGAACAAAATTAAGACAAGATTTGCCAAAAAGACCAAGGTCCTAGAGAGAAGGGAAGTAAGCCTGTTCTCAAGCTAGAATACAGGAGCGTAAGGTGAGCAGAAAGTGGTAAAAACCAGGAGTCAAAAGGTTAAAGGGTCTCAGTTACAGCCTTTGGTGGGCTTTACTCTAAAAGTGAGGGTGAACCAGAAATAGACCAACCCTTATGAAGACTGAAAGCCAACTTCCACAGTGCTCGAACACATCTTGGGTTAGAGTGATGTACCTCTACTGTAGCCACCTGCCAGAGGTGGCTGAACCACAGCTGAAGAAATGGAACATTATCCAGGATCTCTTCAATGTTTTATACATAGTGAGTGGCCTTTTTTGTTGCTGTTTGTTTGTTTGTTTTTGAGACACAGTTTCACTGTCACCCAGGCGAATGAATGAAAAGACAAACTACAGACTGGGAGAAAATATTTTCAAAAACACATATTTGATAAAGAACTGGTATTCAAAATATACACTCTACTCTTAAAAGTCAATAATAAGAAAACAAATGACCCCATTACAAAATGGACAGTGGTGCGATCTTGGCTCACTGCAACCTCCACCCACAAGGTTCAAGCAATTCTCATGCCTCAGCCTCTTGAGTAGCTGGGATTACAGGCACCCACCACCGCACCCAGCTAATTTTGTATTTTTAGTAGAGATGGGGGGTTTCACCATGTTGGCCAGGCTGGTCTCAAACTCCCATCCTTGAGTGATTTGCCCGCCTTGGCCTCGCAAAGTGCTAAGATTATAGGCATGAGCCATAGTGCCTGGCCATGAGTGGCTTTTAATTTAATGTTATGAAGCATAAGAAACCAGTTCAAGAGAAAAATCCAACAACAGAAATATAGCAATGGAAAACACACTAGTAAATACTTGTTATTAATATGGTCAAGAAAATAAATGACACGATGGAGAAATCCACCAGAGGACTGGAATGTATTAATATTGAAAAGAATCAAATGAATTTTTAAAACTGAAGGAAACAAAAATGAAATTAGGAACTCAGCAAGTGAGCTTAATAACAGATTGGGCGACGCTGAAGAGAGGATTAGGAGATTGGGAGACACCAAACGGAATAAGCTCTGCTTACCTGTCTCTCTGAATACTAGTGAGAAAGAAAGATGAACCATACACATGAAAAAAATGTCAAAACACAAGCAACCTGGCCGGGCGCGGTGGCTCATGCCTGTTATCCCAGCACTTTGGGAGGCGGAGACGGGCAGATCACGAGGAGGTCAGGAGATCGAGACCATCCTGGCTAACACGGTGAAACCCCGTCTCTACTAAAAAATAGAAAAAAATTAGCTGAGCATGGTGGCAGGCGCCTATAGTCCCAGCTACTCTGTCTCAAAAAAAAAAAAAAAGAAAAAAAAACATAAGCAACCTAAGGACAATGATGAAAATATCTAACATTCATCTAATTCAATGTCCAGGAGGAGAGGGCAGAAAGAACGGATCAGGCAAAATGTGTTAGGAGTGGATGATAATTCTCCAAAACAGATGAAAAACATGACAACAGATGTGAGAAGTACAGTGAATTTCAGTGTAGTTGTTTCCTACCTCTGCTGTCGTGAATTACCACAAAATCAGTGGCTTAAAACAACACACATCTATTATCTCATAGTTTGTAGGTCCCAAGTCCAGGTGGGCTCACCTGGCCCCGCTGCTTGGAGTCTCCAAGGGCTGAAATCAAGGTGTCCGCAAGCCAGGCACTTATCTACAGGCTCCAGAAAAGGATCTCCTTCCAAGTTCCTTAGGTTTTTGGCAGAATGCAGTTCCTTGCTGCTGTGGAAATGAGGTTCCCTTTTGTTGGCTATCTGCTGGGATCCCCATCAACACTTTCTGTTCACTCGATTCCCTGTCATATTGTATACTTCATCTTCAAACGGCAGCAGCCTCCTAGTCTTCCTCACGCTTCAAATCTCTCTGAATGTACAAGATACAATTTTGCCAAGTTTCCTGCCACTGTTTTATAAGGATCCCATTTCTTCTGGTTTCCAATACCAAGTCACTCACTTCCCTCTGAGCCCTGGCTAGTAGTATCCTTCAAGTACAGATGTCTACTAACAGTCTGTTTACTGCAATTTAGGCTTTTTCTAAGGTGATTTCTAAGATGTTTCTAAAATTCTCCTTATTTTCCTCAACAGTGTCCTTATTTAATTATCTTTTCAAAGGAACCTAGGATTTTTCTAGCATGCTTTCTAAAATTCTTCCAGTCTCCACTCACTGCCCAATTCCAAAGCTACTTCTATCATTTTCGGGCACAGAGAAGTAGCGGGAATGCCAAGTACTGGAAATAGCAAGGGCAGCAAACTAGGAGGGTTTTGAAAAATTCTAAGACAATAATCTCATATTGCTAAATAAAGTGCTTATTAGGAAGTAAAGGTGTGCTGGGAAATACCTCTTCGAGAACCTTGAAAGTCATTGTAAGGTATTTGCAGTCTCTTCTGTAGACAATGAGGAGGCATCGAAGTCTTATTAAGACTCATGAGAAAGAAATTTTGCACAGATCAAGACAAACAAAAAGAGACAGTTACTTGAGGCAATCTTAATGAAAAACATTAAATTTCTAAAGTCTAGTAGGATAAGAGGTAGGGTGATGCAGTAGAAAAAAGGACAAAGTCTGGGTTTAAGACCTTTCCCAGCAGCTATAGGCTCAGTGAATTGAGGCAAGTTCCTTAATGTCTCTGAGTCTCATTGTATTTATCTGTCTGCAACAGGGCGTCTCTGCATTGGGGATTCTGATTGGCCCAAAAGGAATCAACTACTGTGTCTGTGTGCGTAAGAACAGAGATAGGCAAAGTTGGCTTTAAGAAATGGAACATCCAGGCCACGCGCAGTGACTCACACCTGTAATCCCAGCACTTTGGGAGGCCGACGCAGGAGGATCACGAAGTCAGCAGATCGAGACCATCCTGACTAATACAGTGAAACCCTGTCTCTACTAAAAATAAAAATAAAAAATCAGCTGGGTGTGGTGGCGGGCACCTGTAATCCCAGCTACTCGGGAGGCTGAAGCAGGAGAATTGCTTGAACCTGGGAGGCGGAGCTTGCAGTGAGCCAAGATCACACCACTGCACTCCAGCCTGGGTGACAGAGTAAGACTCCATCTCAAAAAACAAACAAACAACAAACAAACAAACAAAAACAGAAATGGAACATCCTTGAGGCAAGGAAAATCTAAAGAGTAACTGCTTAGGGTAGAATATTGGTTCAATCCTGAGTCAACATCTTGACTGAAAAGTGAAAGGTGCAATGGCAAGTCTGTAGCACATCATGGGTGCACCACCCAAATCCTCTCAGCCCTTCTCACTCCAGCCACTCCTTCGGTGACCGGGGCTGAGCAGCCTTGTGGCAACTTCAGACAGATGCTACCTGACTCTCGCTTCCTGCCATGGGATGAGCTGATGTCATGGCCTGCAGCATCTGTGCACCTCAGCCTCTGTCCTTGCACAACCCAGAGATGCCAGAGAGTTAACACCTTGGGCTACCTTTCACCAAGTGGGGTTAAGGGCTGAGAAAGAGCTCCTAAGGCTCCTCAGAAATGTTCTGCCCTAGTGATGGCAAATCCCATACTCGTCCTTGTCTTGCCTTTCCCCTCGTCCGCAAGCTCTCATCCTACCCCTGTAGTCCCCATTCTTGATCTCAATGATCACATCCCAAATAATCTACCTGCATGCAAGTCTCTGTTTCAGGTCCCTGCCTTCATGGGAACCCATGCTGTGGAAACACTAGGTAAAAATAAACTATCTACAGAAAGTCAGGGTCAGTCAGCAGAGGGTTGTGAGTGTCAACGAGCCACAAAAGCAGAGTTGGTGAAGCAAAGAAATGCAGGAGGTCTGCATGCCAGGGCGGTCCGGGGGAAATCCAAATATTCCAAATACAGGAAGAGACCCTAGGCATCTTGGCTGGGCACCACAGAGAACATGCAGTTACTTTACTGAACTTGCCCATTTGAATCCCATCTGGCCAAGCAGTTTCTCATCACTGTTCTGCACTGTGTGGTCTGTGGCAGAGAAAGCACTGGTCATAGCCCCTATTTGCACTCGGTGCCCACAGTGAATGCCCCATTTGCAGATTTTGAAGTTGCACGCTGATCATCAGGGCCTGAATGGCCAAGGCCACAGGCCTGAAGATGACAGGCCTTCTCTGTGCCTTGCCAAGCCGGACTTTCTCACACTTGCTGCACGACCTGCTTCTCAGGATAGGTGTGAAGGTTGAGGAGTGAGACAGGGCGTGCCAATGGCCAAGCACAGTGCCCCGCACGCAGTAGGTGCTCTGGAAATGCAGTCACACTGACAGTAGATTGCAGGCAACAGTCAGAGGTCATGGGGTCACATGGGAGGGCCCCCAACCTTTCTGCAGAGTCCTGGAGCCTCATCCAGTAGGCATTTGGCTTCTCAGTCCAACCAGCTATCTGCCCTGGGTGTCAGCACTGAATTTCCTGTGACATTTTCCTTTTTCTTTTCTTCCTATAAATGAGAAATGAAGTATAAAAAGTTGTGCACAGCCTCCTGCCTGCATCATGGCTCTTTGGAGAGATGTTGGCATTTAAATGCCAGACAATCTGGTGAAGTCAGGATGAGGCCAGCCTCAGGCTTGTCTTGGGGTCAGGGGTAAGGGGCAGGGGTCCCCTCTGGTTTCTGATTTAATAAGAGGATTGCTTGCAGCCAAATGCAAGGCCAGCAAGGTCAGCACTGAACACACGCAGCTCCACTGAGAAATAAAAGGGCCAGATGGTTATTACACTGTGTGTGTTTCTTGTAAAAGGCAAAAAAAAAAAAAAAAAAAAAAAATTCTAGAGTGACTGCAGCAGAGGCTGTTCATCAGGAGAGAGGCACAGCTCAGGCAGGCCTGTGGCTTGGTGCTGCTCCCGGGGGAAGTGTACTTGTGCGGAGTTGCAGCATGCGTGCAGATCCCATGAAGATTTGGCTGTGGGCAGAAGCTACAGGGATGGAGAGAGGCACAGCCACTTTGTGAAAATGGAAAACATGCCTTCTTCATTTTAACTTTCTTCGTTTCCCATTTCGATGCTCCAGAAAGCTTCTTAAAAGACAGCTGATGACCGGTGCAGCAGCTGACAGGCGTCACCACCACAGCCATGGGAGTCCAACCTCGCTCTGCCCGTCACAGGGTGTAAACATGAGCAACTCCATTGATCACACTAACTTTAGTTTGCTTTATTGCAAATATGGACTAGAAACATGTGACTCACCCTCTAATAACAAGGTAACATCAGATAATGTACCTAAGCCCCTGGTGCACATCAGGCACTGGGGAAACCCTGGGTGCCCTCTTCTTCATCCCTGGAGTCAAATACAAGGGCACTGAGCAGCCCTGAAGGAAGCCTCATCATCTCTTCCGGAGGAGATGGATGAATGAGGGGCCCCAAGGAGTCACGCTGTTCAGCCCACTCAACCTTGCCCCTGCTGCATCTCAGGGTGTTCGCTGCAGAGCGCCCAGCACCGGGAGCTCTCTGTGCTGGTGTGGTCCTCTTAAGGATGGTGGCGGCATTGTCACTGCTCGCCCATGTTAATTAACTAGGTTGTTATTCCAAAGTGTTAATGGCCAGAACTGTAATTCAGTCAAGTAAATAACATTTTAAGCAGTTAATAAAAGCGATGGAATTTGTAACCACCCATAAATGTGATTTTGTAGACACGGGCCATGTTTAAGCAGTCGGTGGTCTGTCCTTGCTACACAAATGTCAGACAACCAGATCACAAACGCTGCGTGGGAATCTGTTGAGAATTTTTCTCTCCATATGTTTTTAAAGCAAATTGTGTTTCTTTTTGCCTCTTCCTCCCTCATTAACTTTCAAAATATGTTTTTCTTAAGGTTCCACCTTGGGGAAATAGCCATTCTCGCCCACTGCTGCTGCTTGTGAATTCGGTTTTATGAGGAGCTGAGATTCCAAACACCACCTGACTTGTTATCGTTCTTTTTAATGTTCTCGGTTTTTTGGTTATAATCTATTTTCCAAAACCATAGGTAATATCATGCTGTGTCCCTGCAGGATTTTCAGCATGCATGGGAGAACATTACCTTAAGTAATTACCTAAGGTACCTAGGTAACCTAAGAACATTACCTTAGGTAATGTTCTTCCTCCAATGGAGTTTCAGAGTCTGGTGGACACCTTCCTTCAGCCTCTCATTATGCCATCCTCTTCCAGCTCTGAGCTGGGTCATGAGGACTCACTGATGGACTGGATGCAGCCTCTGATCTCGGAAGATCTGCATCCACTCACACCATTGGACCTGGCCATGTGCATGTCCCTGCTATGACTACCTCTCCCCTGGTGGCACAGCTGAGTGTGAGGTCACCTGCCAGTGAAGAGATAGCTGCTCCAGCCCCAGGGCCCCTTCCCTGCCCAGGGCCTGTGCTGGAGGGTCTGACAGAAGCTGCTTCATCTGTGCCAGCCTTCCATCTGCACAGGGCTGATGGGCCAATTTGGCTTGGTTTGTATCTTAGTGCCTTCTACTTCCAGGTGACCATGTAGCATGCATTTTAGCAAATGAAGGGGCAATATGAGTGTGGAGTGACAGCAGTGGGGACTCAGAGAGGGGATAGGGACAGCACGGGGTGTGGAGAGAGCATCTGTCAGGAATGTGAGATGCCTGCCTGGGCTCTGTAGGATTTTGAGCTTATCATGTTGCTCCCGCTCCATTCCATTAATGTTTCAATCACCCACTCACTTACCCATGTGCCTGCACACCCACTACTCAGCTGCTTACCTGCTTCAACCACCTACTCTCCTACCCTACCTCTTCCTACCACCACCACACACTGTCACCACTCACAGACAAACTCACGTTATCATCCACCCACCTCACTCGTCCACCCACCTGGGTACTTGGCTACTCATACTCTCTTTAGCACCCACTCATCCGCCCACTCAACCCTCCACCTAGACACTCACTCATCCACCTAGACACTAACTCACCCACCCAGCAAGACACCTATTCACTCACCCACCCACCTAAACATCCACCCCTGTATACACCCACTCTCTCACCCAGACACCCACTCACTCACCCATCTAGATACCCACTCATCCACCCACCTAGACACCCACTCACTCACCCATCTAGATACCCACTCATCCACCCACCCAGACACCCACTCACCCACCTAAGCACCCACTCACCCACCCACCCAGCAGGACACCCATTCACTCACCCATCCACTTAAACATCCACTCACCCACCCAGCTAGATCACCCACTCACTTATCCACCTAGACACCCACTCACTCATCCCCCTAGACACCCACTCACCCACCCACCTAGACATCCACTCATTCATTCACTTAGATACTCACTCACCCACCTAGACACCCACTCACCCACCCACCTAGACACCCACTCACTCATCCCCCTAGATACCCACTCACTCATCCCCCTAGACACCCACTCATTCATTCACTTAGATACCCACTCACCTACCTAGACACCCACTCACCCACCTAGACACCCACTCACCCACCCACCTAGACACCTACTCACGCATCTAGACACCCACTCACTCATCACCTAGAAACCCACTCACTCATCACCTAGACACCCACTCACTCATCCACCTAGACACCCACTCACAAACCCACCTAGACACCTACTCACTCATGCATCTAGACACCCACTCACCCACCTGGACGCCCACTCACTCATCACCTAAACACCCACTCACTCATTCACCTAGACACCCACTCATCACCTAGACACCCACTCACTCATCACCTAGACACCCACTCACCCACCTACACACCCACTCACTCACCCACTTGGATGCCCACTCACCCACCTAGACACCCACTCACTCATCCACCTAGACACCCACTTAATCATCACCTAGACACCCACCCATTCATCCACCTAGATACCCAGTCACCCACCCACCTAGATACCCACTCACCCACCCAGCTAGACACCCACTCACCCACCCACCCACCAAGATAGCTATTCACTCACTCACCTAAACCTCCACTCACCCAGACATCCACTCACCAACCCATCTAGACACCCACTTACTCATCTAGGCACCCAATACTCACCCACCAAGGATCACTCACCCATCTAGACACCCACCCACTCACTCCATCTGTCTACACACCCATTTACTCACCCATATAGACAGCCTCTCACCCATCTACCTAGATGCCCAGTCATCCACCCATCTACACATCCACTCATTCATCTGCCTAGACACTGACTCACTCATCCATCTACCTAGACACTCACCCACCTAGGCACCCATCTACGTACTCACCTAGGCACTTAATCATTCATTCACCCACCTAGACCCTACCTACTCACTCACAGACACCCACTCACCCATCCTCTCATCTATCCACGTAGACACTGATGGACTCTGTCACTTACTAAGCTGCCCCTTCCTCCTTCACCTTCTCACAAAAGGTTACTGACCAGTGACCCTCTGGGATCCATGAGCTTGTGGAGAGGCAGAGGTGAATCAGGCTCAGATGCCAGCTGAGAGGCTCTTCTGGCCCAGTGAGGGACACAGACAGTGGCTGTATCACTGAGTGTACAATGACAGAGAAGAGCAATGTGAGGCAGGAGCAGAGAAGAGAGACATCATCCAGCCTAGGAAGGCAGGAGAGGAGCTTTGAACTCAGAGGCTAGTCTCCAAGTAAGAAAGAAAATCCTGGTAAATGCAGGAGCAGAAGTCTGGAGCTGAGAGGGATGCAGCTTCTCTAGGAAAGTCATGGGGTAGAATAAGGGTGGGGCAGGATGGGTGGCAAGAGATGGTCTGGAGAGACTAGCAGGGGAAGCTCCTACCAACCTGATGATTCTTTAGCCATTAAAGAGAGCTAGGACTCAACGTGGAGGCAGTGGGAAGTGCTAACGTGGCTATAGGTGGGAATGACTCACTGTAGATGTGCATTTGAGAAAGGTCTCTTTAGTGAAGCAATGAGGGCTTTGACTTCATCACCTGCTAAAATAAAGTTACAGACTATGGTCTCTCAGATCCTTCCAGTTCTCTAAGTTGAAATGTCTCCAAGGGTACGAGTGGGGAAGGAAGAACAACTGAAGGGTTGTCCTCATTTTGCAGAAGACTGTACTGAGGAAGTACGGGAAGTTAAATGATTCCCTCTGTTCCCACTCCCAATCCCAGAAAGTATCACAGAAGCCAAAGACTCTTTGCTTCCTGCTCCAAGACAAGCTTGTCTTTGAACCCAGTAAACAAACACCTGGCCTTTGTAGTCTGCACAGGTGTGAACTCTGCCTTAGCCTGGGGCAAAAGCTATGATACAGCCAGTCAAATGCCTGCATAGCAATCTTCACTAGTACCATTGCCCAAAGATGCTGGATATTTTTATGCATAGATAGGATAAACAAAATAGTGGCTATTCACATTTAGTAAGCCAAATTCCCTCACTGAAAGAGGCTCCTGGCAGAAGTGGGCTTTAATTCACTCATTGATCTGGTCCTGTCTGCTAGGCTGGAACACCACTGTGTTGTCACCTGTTCTTGCCACAGCTTAGACCACTAGAGACTGCAGCGAATCTCTTTCTAGATTAACTTTAGCCAAATCCTCCATTGCAGGAACTTCACTAGATCTGAAGACAGAGGCTTAAATTCCAGATCTGAAGACAGAGACTTAAATTCCAGGCAAAAATGGGATGATTTTCAAGTTGACAAAAGTTTTTCATTCAAAGCCACAACCAGTCCAGCTGCCAGGCCAAGAGGCAGTGGGCTAACCACCCTTCTTAGAGGACTTTCCTCTAACCTCTTCCTGGCCAAGCACAAGGTTTGATGCCCATTCTCCTTTCTCATTCCATAACCATCATGATGACGATGCTCTCCCAGGGTGGACATCTATTTATCATTTAGAAATTTGAGAAAAGTATTAATTACACATAGACCCTCATTCATACACAATTTACACCCACAGAAGTCTCATCCCCATTAATGGAAAGTGTGCCAGAGTCTTTCATTCCTCAGCAATTCATTGAATGCCCAATCATGTGGCAAGGTTCCAGGAGAAACACAGCAATAAAACACAGCCACCTTCAAGAGACAGGCCATTGAGATAATAATTAAAATATACTTTGATAAAGCTATAACAGTTGTCAAAGAAAAGATGATAGAGGTTGTGGGGGATGCCTGCCTCAACTTGAGGGTACACAAGGCTTCACTAAGGATTAGTATGTGGACTGGGTTTTGAAAAATGAGGTAGAGAATGGCTAAAGAATACCCTAGGAAATGGAGGAGATTTGTGTAAAGGCTTAGAGGTCTTCAAGGTGTTCTCACACCTGCAATTCATCTCACATGCACAGGTGTAGAGAGAGAGATGGAAAGTGGTGGAAGATGAGATTGGGTTACGAGAGGGGATGTGTGGAAGCCTACAAGGCTACTCCACAGCGAATGGATTGAAGTGTAAAGGCTATGGTAGTTCTCTAAAGAGTTTTAACAAATTGAAAGACATAATCAAATTTGCATTTAAAGAAATTCTTGTTACAGAATGGAGACTAAATTGGGAGCAAGCATGACTAAAGAAATATAGATGCAATCTAGCCAAGATATGATGAGGATTTATTAGTAATAAGTACAAAGAGTGTATATCGAAGTTGGTAAGGGAGAGGAATTCACAAGGACCAGTTTTCCCATCATATGGGGACAGTGGAGGGTTGCAGAAAGAGTTATCTTTTCCAAGATGCTGGAATGAGCCAACATTCACCAAGACAGGCAAGAGAAGGAACAGGATTTGGGTACAGAATTACAAACTTAGCTTAGGATCAGTTGAGTGTGTGGTATTTCTTGCACACTAATGTAGGGGAGGAGTGTGGAGGGCAGTAGGCTCTATAGGTCTTAGGTTTTAACATTGGAAAGTTCTATTTTTTTGTTATTTAAAGTAAAATTTAATCTTATCGCAAAAGGAATAATATTTATTGAAGAATATATGCAAAATAGAGAAAAATAATAAAGGGCAAATTAAAATTCCAAAATAATTTTCCTAATCACAGATAGACACTATTAATATTTTGGTATTTATTTCTATGCATATGCAAACCACAAATCTTCCTTCAAGCATCTTCAGGTCTATCCACAATCCTCTAATGTTTGACAAGGATGGTTTGATCACTCAGTCCACATGTTATAGGAAACTCAGCATTTTATTTAACAAATAGGCAAAAGCATTGTTAGGTTACATTCAACTTTCACTCCAATCCTCTGCTTCTGCAACATGCTTAATCCCACTCTCTTCCTGCAGTTTCTGTCTTCTTTTTACTTACTAATTCTGTACGTTTCTGTCTTCATTTTTCTTACGTATTCTTATTCATTTTTTAAATTCTCCACAGCATCACTATCCAAAGGCTCTAATATGCAACAAACTTTCTTGAAGCACAGAAAATTACTTAAGGGATCAGGTAATACAGGCAGAAGCCATGGTTTTGTATTAGCCATCCCTGTGATGATATTTCATTAGCAATAGGGAATTTATGTCTTGCTCCTGGTCTAGTCTCTCAGTTGTCCTCAAATCTGGCTCACTGTCATTATCTTGGTTTATTTCTGACTAAATACTATTCTCTTACCTGTTGCCTGTTCTGGTCCATGATATTCCAGTTTCCGTTGCCTGTTCTTGTCCATGATATTCCAGTTTCTTTATTAGGAAGAGCAATTTATTCCTTTGTCTCCAACCCTAAATAAGGCTTTGCACATAGTGTTAAACACACAAAAAAACCCCACATCTATGCATAGAAACAAACAAACAAAAACATACAAAAGCTTGGCAATTGCTGTTTACTTATATTAGACTTAATTTCTGGGCAACAATGTGAACACATAATTATTTTTCTGTGTATTTTTCCACACTGAATTACATATTCCTTACAATGTAATTTCCAATAGTTTTATAGCACTCCAGTCTATAACTATGCCAAAGTTAAATTTACTAATAGCTTATTATTAGACATTAGCCTGTTTCCTTTGTTTTTCACTATTCTCAATATTTGAAGACTCTTTCTTGGTAAATCTTTGTCCTGCTTATTCCTGAACTACTTCAAAATGGTCAATAAAGACTACTGAGTATCCTGTCTAGAATAATTTTTGGTGTATCTGTGCCTTTAATTGTTTCTAAACTATTTTATCACTATAAAAATCGTTAATAATGCAAATGATTTTTTTCATAGAAAAACAACTGAATTGTGTCCTGTGTAATGCCATTGGAGTTCTGGCCAATTTAAAAATTCTTTTTAAATTAATTTCAGCTTTCCTGATAGCTTGTAAATGTGGGTCCTTTCCATTCTACTTTGAGTCAGTTGTAATAGCTTATTTATTTCATTAAAGATGAGACAAATACCATCTTTGATATGCATTTATTTTATATTTTTACAAGATTCATGATTTTACTTTTCTTAAAAAAAATTATTTAACATTTCCTAGACATAGATTTGTAGAAGTAAAACTATCTGGATAAATTTTATACATTTTGATATGATTTTTGATATGCATGACAGATTTTCTTCTCAAAAGATGGTATTGATATATACTCTCCTCAATAGCATATGATATTATCTATTTTTACACATTATTAATATAGATTTATTATAATCATTATCATAATTTTAATACTTTAATAAAGTAGAGATGAAATTGTACTGTTGTATTAAGTTACATATTTTCCTTTCAGTAAAGGTGTCTTAAAGAACACTTCATTATCCTACCCTTCTGGTTTCCAGGAGGAAGATTTTTCTGTAAATACTCTTCTTTCCCCCTATTCATTACTCTCCCTGGAAGTAAAAGCAGTTAATTGGTTGGTAGGTGGCAACATTTAGCTCCGTGTTTCACAATTAGGTGGAGCCAGTGGACCAAACGCTTGGTCTTTTTCTAGCCCATCTTTTCCACTCAGGCCATGGTCAGTAGTGACTTGGGGAACTGTGATGCCTTCCAGATGTGATCTCCAGTGGGCCTTCTCATGCTCCAGACTGGGTCCAGCATATCTTTTCTAGCTGTGTCTTCTGCCCAGCATATTACAGTAAGCCTGCTGACTCTGTCTTATTTCTCAAGTGATCTAGAACCTGTGTAGGAAATGTGAAGTACCATTTTATTTACTTAGTACTAGTCATTTGTAGATCTTCATGAATGAATTGTCTATGCAGAGCCTTTGCCTGTTTTGGTCTTGAGATGTTCATATTTTTCCTTGTGATTTGCAAGAGATCTTGATATAATAATGATAATAGCCTATAGCTGTCACATGTGTTGACTGTTTTCCAACATTAGTGCAAATACATAAATACATATATGTGTATATGTGTATGTTGTGTACATACACATATAATTATACAATAAATATACATATATACCCATACAATCACATATACACATATGTGTCTTTGCTTTTAATTCTTCAGTTATTCATAAAGTCCATGCTTATCCAAAATTTCAAGTTGAAATGAGTTTGTCACGGATTGTATTGGTCGCTGTTTGAATTTCATAGAGAAGCTCCTCAAGTTATTGTGACCTTACTTTTTAGTAGCCTGTGGGTATACACAGGATGTTAAGAGCTTTGGGTCTGAGGAATGACCACCCTCATAGAGAGCCCACTACAGAAGCTCCTCCCCTTTGCCTCGCAAGGCTTGGGGCTGGCAGTAACTGGGGTGAGCACTTCCTGAATTTCCTTTGGTTGTGCCTTCTAGAATTCAAGGTGGCTCCACTAGAAGTGGTAAGGGTCAACGACTCCCCCATTTGCCTATCCTTACCTCCAATCCAACACTGCTGGGTGTCAGAGAGTGTTTTGGGAATCATATTGGGATTTTTTTCTTCCATTTACATTCATAGTTTTCTATGAAAACTATTCATGCAGTATTTTGCTGCCTGGTCAATATTTTCCTAAATCCAGTCTCATATCATAGCCCTATTGTCTGGAGGAAATTTGGGAATGTAATGACATCCTTTCCTAGTTTTTAGTAATGATACTGATTTTCCCCCTATTTTTATATGTGTTTAGTGAAGCTAATAGCTAAAGACACAGAATAGGTAAATACACATACTGCAGCTACCATCTTTGCTAAAACTTCTTCTATCAGAGAGTATAAACTTAATTGGGAATTGTGAATTTAAATATCTTAGAAATTAACTACCAGGGCAAATATTGACTTTGGTTTTCACAATATGCAGTTGTCCTTCCTTCATCAGACATTCAAGTGGCTGTGGTCATAGCCCCTTGCAGTGTAGTGGAGCCAAAGGCAAGTTCTGGCCAATGAAATGTGAGCATAAGTCACCAGTGCCATTCCTGGGCTGAGGCAGAAAAAGTGGCCCCGGAGAGGTAACTGCCCTCTAGAGTGAACTTTGTATGGAGCAAGCTATAAACTTTTGTTGTGCAAGTCTGACAATCTGGTAGATGTTGGTTACTAGAAAATAGTCTAGCCTATCCTCTTTATCCCATATAAAGAGGTTATTATTGACACTTCTGTATTAGTGTTTCCTGTTTTTCCTTTGCTTTCAAATGAGGGTAAAACAAATAAGAGAATTAGAAACAAAGAGGTGGCCTATACTTGAGAAACTGTAATATGCAACGACCATTGTACATCACAGGAAGAAACAAGGCAATAGGATTTTTCCAAGAACAGTTTTGGCAACAACCTTTTCCAGAGCTCTGGAACCCAATCCAGACTCCCTTCACAAGGTGAATTCAAAGTGTGCTAAAGCTGTGTTCACGTGATATGATACTGCAACTGCATTAACAATGGTTAAGAGTAGCTAGAAATTGGCAGTCGGAGGACCTAATTTTATCTCGGCATTTGAGGTTTTTGGGGTTTCATTTCAGTTAGTCAGTTTCATGAAATGAGGAGATGATCTCACACCACCAGGAGCCCCTGAGGACAGCTCATTTCATCTTAGCAAAGCCCTTTACTGACTCTTAGGAGGCACTCAGCCTCCGGGATACTCCTTTTCCAAAAGGAATATGTAGCTGTAACACATGCATTTACCTATTCTACATCTAATTTTAGCTATTAGCCTCACCAAACATACATAAAAATAGGGGGACAAATCTGTACCATCACCTTTCCCAAAGTCTGCAACATTCCAGAATTTCAGAGCTCACTGCAAACATCACAATCATAAACCCAGACCAGGAACCATCATCTGACGTTGGTGCAGGGACGCATGAGGGAGTGAGAAGAGCATTTGTCCAAGAGTCCTGAATAGTGGCTCCACCCCTACTAGTAATCACCTACAGGACTTCGGGAAAATCTTCTTTTTCCCTCCTTGAGCTTTAATTTTCTTATTGAAAATCTATCCTAGCCTAAAAACCATAAGTTTTCTAGATGAACTACTCTGTAATGATGGTTGAATTACTAGTCAACACATAAACACCAAAGCTTAACAGCATGCTACTGGTCAGGAGCTCGGCTGCCTATCTGTTTATTTAATTTATATGCACTCAGACCATGCAGTGCAGCCTGAGTAGTGACCTGGAATGCAAATGTACACACAAAGTCAGAGATGGCAGCCTTTTTGTGAAGAGAGGCTGATTGCAGCTGCCCACAGCCGGCCAGCCCCCTCTGTCTGCCTTCTTTCTCTCAGCCCTTTCTTTGCACTCAATATGCTTTGAGCTTCTGTGCTTTACAAGCCTACAGTAATTTATCTTGTGCACAGAAAGAATATAAGATGTGACCTGATTAAATTCAAAATACTCAATTAATGGGAAGCTAACAGAGAAAACCACGATAGTTTAGAGATTTTACGGCCACTGCATCAATAAAACTTCTCCCATATGACCTGCAATTCACTGGTTTCCTTTCCTTCCACTATTTGTTCTGTTTGCAACCATTGTAGGCAGAACAGAGTATTACAGAATCACCGCAATCTGCTCTCTATTTTTAAACTGCAAGGCTGAACATCCTTCTTGCTCTTCTCATTCAATGTGACTGTTCACTCCAATTTCTTTAAATCTGGATGGATTGTTTTATAGTAAGGAATGGCTACAAAATGAATTGATAGGTAACAGAAGGGAGTCTTCAACAGGCTTTTTAGGGTAATGGCATTAAATGGTGGGATGTAGAACTTTCTTGAAAATACCAAAAAGTCATTTTGCAGATTTTCTTTGAAATATTTTTTCCAAATCTTTATCTTAAGAATAAATATTTGAAATAAAGGTTAATCACAGTAAGAGTAACACTGTACCCATCGAGATTGGCATTCTAGAACTTATGCACAGCCACTCATTCACTGTGACAGAGAAAGACAAACAACATAGGAGAAAGAAGGTTGCAGCGTAGCAAGCTCTCTTGAGATATGCGCTCTTGAGATAACCTGCTTGGCTTTATCCCAGCTCTGTCACCTACTTGCTACAAGCACTGAATCACTTAATTTCTCTATGCTTCAGTTTACACATTTGTAAAAAACATGGTAAATGATAAAAATACGTTCTTCCTGTGGGCTGATATGAGGGTTAAACAAATTGATATATGTAAGTGTGTACATACTTGGCATTCATAGGTGCCATAGGAGTGTCGGCCAGGACAACTTACTTTGAGGAAAGACTCTTCAGAGAGTGTAGTTTGGATCTTGCCCAGTAACTCTGATTGGGAATGATTAGCAAGGGATGCCAGGAATATCTGCAGCCCTTATCAATTCCCATGGCCCAGGGACATACTTTGAGTGCACCTTTCTATTAGAGTTTCAGGAAAGGGAAATAAAAGCCAAATCCACTTGCTGGAATAAGACTCTAATAGCTCAAACTCAGGTGTGAGATCAGGAGGGAGGCTGAGGTCGTGGTGTCCTGAAGAATATGAAGGAGCAATCAAGTGCAGAGGCTGTAACCTGAACTCAGAACCTGGCATGATGTTTCACAGACAAGGAAACCTTAAGATTAAGAACTATTCACTATTTTTCCTTTCTAAACATGAAAATCCCAGCCAGGACCCAGAAGTGTTATGGTGATGTATCTGTACTTCTGTTGGTTTTTGCAGCTAAAGAATCTAGATGTGGGTCAACCGTGCATGCATCCATGAAGCAGCTTCAAACCCACACCATTTTCCCTGTATTACAAGGGACTTTTAGAGGGGGTGCTTGGGGTGCAGGTGCCACCTGCTCTCACCAATGCCATTAATAATATGGTCAAATCCTTTGAGAGTCTAGTGAATGCGATCCATGCAGGCCAAGCTGAGAGTGTACACTAATCAGATGAGACCAGTCTGTGATTGGCCCACCATACCTACTTTTTGTATCTTTGTGCCTTGAGTGCACCTTCCTATTAGAGTTTCAGGCAAGGGAAATTAAAGGTGAATCCACTTGCTGTAATAAGACTCTAATAGCTCAAACTTTCATGCTAATTCACTAACAACACCGAAAGTGACAAGAGGATGATAGAGAGCTATGAAGGTAGAGCATATGCTATTCAAGGAGCTGCTTATATTTGCATCTACTGAGAACAAAGCAACTAAGAAAGGGTGAAGTTCTGAGGGACTCCTTTGATTTAGTCATTAGGGCATTGTCCGATTATGAGAGATAGGTATATGTTGCTAAGGAGATAGTTCAGACGCAACTGGATTGGCTGGGAGTGAAAAAAATCTCAGTTGTTTCAATATAACACTTACTAGCAAAGAGTGTGGGACAATCCCATCGTTTTTCTGATTCTTGACTTTCTCATCTGCAAAACTGGAGATTAATAACCAATGTGAAACTTTCTTTGTATTCTAACATTTCGTAGTACTCAGTATCAAAGTCTTTCTTGAACCTCAAAATATAAATATAGAATAAGGACATTAGAAAGAATACTCAGAGAGCTGCAGGAAATCAGTGAATAAAGTGCAGACAATGTGACACTTGGAATGATTTACATAACAAGTTAATAGTAAAATTAATTGGGATGGGGTAACTGCACTCAACCAGAAATGAGCAACTGGAAGGGGAATCACATCCATATCCAGTATAAATTCATTGTCAAGAAAGTTTGTGAACTTTATGACTAAATAAACTTGGATTAAAATATTTTATAACAGAAGTGACATCAGCAAGCTGAAAAAATACAAGATTCCAATTCTCACAGACCCATATAAACATTGATTTTTGACAATCAACTGCTGTCAGGAATATCTATATGGGAACCTAGGAATACAATGGAGAGGTTCCAGCATCCTGTTCTCGCAAAAATATGATTACAGATACAGTTAAGAGGGTAAGAAGAACAGTGTCACTTTAACATATTACCCTTCCCCCAAAGCAGCACAGCTCAGTGCCAAGAGAGATCTCATTGGCCCACAATTTGTCCCACATGTGAAAGTGAGAGTAATGTGAGATCCTGACTTCCCCAGGCTTGTGAGATATTGCCCAAGAGGCCCACTTCTGCCTCATTCCACCCAAACTACTGAGGGCATCAGCATAACTACACAGTCTAGAGGAGCTAGAAGTAGGGAAAAAGGGTGGGGGCTCACTGAAACTTTCAAGTGGATTTCAAAAACTGGACACAGATACTATTAACTGTCCTGATAACTTTCCCAAGAGGCTTGCCCATGACCCCTGTGAGACATCTCACCTACAGCCCCTGCATAACTGATGTGTGCCCTTAGCATTCCACAGGTATCCTTGAGATGGTATGTGAAGGTCTCTGCAGCACAGGTGAGTCCCTCCAGATTATGAACAAGCACTCACAGAGAGACAGCTTGATTTTGGAATATTGGAAGAGGACATACAATCTTAAAAAGAAGAAACAAGAGGTGAGAGACAGGCACATCCATAGAAAAGGCCTGACACGTTCCCCAAATATATAGCTGGGCTGACTAATAAAAGTCTTTCCTAAAATTAGTCAGTAAAGAGTGGAGGAGAAGACTGCTTCTTCAAATGCAAGGACAGTAAGGCAAGACTTCAAAGAACTTAAAGTACCATCAGAGTGAACAGGCAACCTACAGAATGGGAGAAAATTTTTGCAATCTACTCATCTCACAAAGGGCTAATATCCAGAACCTACAAAGAAC
>NW_012098888.1:451516-479674 GCF_000951045.1 Mandrillus leucophaeus | reverse complement strand
TATTTGACTCTTTCAATTATGGACAATTGTAAATTTGATTAAAATAAAAGCAAAAACTTCAATGAATATGCAAGTTTATGCCTAATGACAACTGTATTCAACTGTATTTAGATAAAGGTTAACTAAAATATATAAATACTTTAACATAAAACAGGCATGCATAAATGAGTATGTAACATCAACTCTAAATAAAAACATGAAAGAAAAAAAAAAAAAAAGAACTTAAAGTATCAAGAAAACATAACACCATCAAAGGAACAAAGTAAAGTTCCAGGGACTGACTCCAATGAAATGGCAATTGACAATTGCCTGATGAAGAATTCAAACTAATCATCTTAAAGAAGCTCAGTGAACTACAAGAAACACAGAGAGAAAACCTAAACAACATTAGTAAAACAATACATGAACAAAAGGAAACATTCAACAAAGAAAGAGAAACCATAAAAAAGAACCAAACAGAAATTCTAGAGCTAAATAATATAATGACTAAACTAAAAATTTAAATGGAGAGCTTCAAGAGCAGACTCCATAAAGCAGAATAAAGGATCAGTAAGCTTGAAGACAGGTTATTTGAAATTATTCAGAAGGGAACACCAATTTAAAAAGGAATCAAAAAGAATGAAAAAAACCTATGTGATTTATGGGATACAATCAATAGAAACATTGTGTGCACTATGGAAATCTAAGAAAAAGCAGAGAAAGAGAACAGGGAGGAAGCTTATTTAAAGAAATAATAAAAGAAAATTTCTCAAATCTGGAGAAAGAAATGAACATCCATATCTATGATGCACAAAGGACCTCAATTGGCTCAACATCAAGAGATATTAACCAAAACATATTATATTCAAATTGTCCAAATTTGAAGATAAAAAATTAAAACAGCAAGAAAAAAAATTGGATTGTCACATACACAGGAACTGTCATAAGACTATCAGCAGATTTCACAACAGAAACCTTGCAGACCTGGAGACAGTGGTATGATATTCAAAGTGCTATTTAAAAAAAACTGCCAAGAAAGAGTATTTTACCTGGCAAAGCTGTCTTTCAGAAATGAAAGAGAAAGAAAGACTATTTCCAAACAACTAAAAGTTGAGGAAGTTTATCACGATTAGACCTGCACCACGAGTAACGCTAAAAGGTGCTCTTCAAGTTGAAAGAGAAGAACCTTAAAGAACACTAAATAGCAACAACACATATGAAATTATAAAACTTACTGATAAAGGTTAAGTATATACTTAAATTCAGAATACCTTAATATTGTAATAGTGGTGTGTAAATCATGTTTAATATTGGTATGAAAGAAGACAAAATTATAGAATAATTACTGCTACAATAATACATTGATAAATACACATTACAAAAAGAGGTAAATAGAGATTTGTATGTGATCAAAGTTAGGTTGACATCAGCTTAAAATAGGCTGTTGCAACTATGTTTCATGTAAGCATCATAGTAAGCACACACAAACAAACCTGTAATAGATACACAAAATATAAAGAGAAAAAAGTTAAACCTAATCATACATAGAAATTAAATGAACTAAAAAAGAGAGCAAGAGAAGGAACAAAAGAAAAACAAACCAGTCTGAAAGCAATTAACAAAATAGCAAAAGTAAGTCTTCATCTATCAATAATTTCTTTAAATGTAAATTAATTATCAAATCAAAAAACATAGCGTGGCTAAATGGATTTATAAAAAGATCCAACTAAATACTACCAACAAGAGACTAACTTTAGCTTTAAAGACACATACAGGCTGAAAGTGAAGAGACAGAAAAAGATAATGTATGCAAATGATAACCAAAATAGAGCAGGTATGGCTATCCTGTATTAGACAAAATATATGTCAAAACTGTCAGAAGGGACAGAGAATGTAACTATATAATGATTAGGCAGTAAGTTCTTCAGCAGAAGATAACAATTATAAATATCGATGTACACAACATTGGCGCCACTAGTATACAAAAGGGATAGTAACAAAACTGAAAGGAGTAACACAAAACAATACAATGATACTAGGGGCTATGGTCTGAGTGTTGGTGTCCTCCCTAAATTAATATGTTATTACTAAATTCTCAATGTGATTGTATTAAGAGGTGGGGCCTTTGAGAAAAGATTAACTCATGAGGGCAGAGCCCTCACAGGGTTATTGCCCTTCATGTGAGAGTCCAATGTTCCCCATTCCTGCCATGGAAGAACACAACAAGAGGCACCATCTATGAAACAAAGAGTGAGCCTTCACCAGACACCAAACTGCTGACACCTTGATCTTGGACTTCCCAGCCTCCAGAATTGTGAGAAATAAATTACTATTATTTATAAATTACCTGGGTTAAGGTATTTTGTTGTATCAGTCCTAATGTACCAAGAAAGTAGGAGACTTTAATACCCTACCTTGAACATTACATAGATTATGCAGATCAAAAAGTGAATAAAGATATATTTTAACAATACTATAGACTAAATGGACATAATAGACATATACAGAACATTTCTTCCAACAGCAACAAAATATACATTCTTCTCAATCACACACGGAACACTCTCTAGGATAGGTCATGCATTAGGCCACAAAACAAAGTATTAACAAATTTGAGGAAACTGAAATCATAACAAATTTATTTTCTGAACATAATGGTATTAAAATAAAAACCAAGAATGGAAGGAAAATTAGAAAATTTGCAGACATGTAGAAATTAAACAGTGCACTTTTGAATAACCAAGAAAGTCACAGAAGAAATCAAAAGGGAAATTTAAAAATACATCTTTATACAAATGAAACTGAAAAAACAACACATCAAAATTTACAGGATGCAGCAAAATCAGTTTTAAGAAGGAAGTTTATGGCAATAAATGCCTACATTAAGGGAAAAAAAGATCTCAAATAAACAACCTAAATTTACATCTCAAAGTACTTGAGAAAAAAAGAATATACCAAGCCCAAAGTTTCTAGAAGAAAGGAAATAATAAAGATTATAGTGGAAATAAATTAAATAGGGACTTAAAAAATGATAGAAAAGATCATTGAAAGTATTAATGAGTTGTTTCTCTGAAAAGGTAAACAAAATTAACAACTGCTTAGCTAGACTAATAAAAAACACGAGAAGACAAATAAATAAAATTAAAAATGAAAGAGAAGACATTATAACTGCTGTTACAGAGTTACAAAGGAACATGAGACTACTGTGAATAATTTTATGCCAACAAGTTGGATATAATAGAGAAAATTGATAAGTTCCTAGAAACATGCAACCTACCAAGACTAAATATTGAAGAAATAGAAAATACGAACAGAACGACAATGACTAAGGAGATAGAATCAGTAATCAGAAACCTTCCAACAAAGGAAAGCCTTAAAGCAGATGGCTTCACTAACGAATTCCACCAAACATTTAAAGAATTAGTGCCAATCCTTCTCAAACTCTCCCAAAATATTGAAGAGGAGAGACCACTTCCAAACTCATTTTGCAAGGTCTGCATTACCTTGATAACAAAACCAGACAAAAACACTGGAAGAAAAGAAAATCACAGGCCAATATCCTTGATGAACACAGATGCAAAAATCCTCAACAAAATTGAACAGCATAATAAAAGCATTTTCACCATTATCAAATGAGATTTATCTCTGGGAAAAAAAGGATTCAACATATGCAAATCAATAAATGATTCCCCACTTTAGCAGAATGAAGGAGAAAATTCATAGGATCATCTCAACAGATGTGCAACATCATTTGACAAAATTCAATATCCTTTCATAGTAAGAACTCTCAACAAATGATGTACAGAAGGAATGTTCCTCAACATAATAAAGGCCATATATGTCAAGCCCACAACTAATATTATACTCAATGGTGCTTTTCCTCCAAGATAAAGAAGTAGTCAAGAATTGCCCCTCTTGTCACTTCTATTAAAAATAGTACCTGAAGTACTAGCAAGAGCAATCAGACAAGAAAAAAATAAAATGCATCCAAATCAGAAAGGGAGAAGTAAAACAATCTCTATTTGGATATGACATGATTCTATATGTAGAAAACCCTAAAGGTTGCAAAAAATAAAAAGATGTTAGAACTAATAAATGAGGCCAGGCACGGTGGCTCACGCCTATAATCCCAGCACTTTGGGAGGCCAAGGCAGGTGAATCACTTGAGGTCAGGAGTTCAAGACAAGCCTGGCTGACATGGTGAAACCCCGTCTCTACTAAAAATACAAAAAAAGTTAGCAAAGCATTGTGGTGGGTGCCTATAATCCCATTTACTCAGGAAGCTGAGGCAGGAGAATTACTTGGACCTGGGAGACAGAGGTTGCAGCGAGCCAAGTTGCACCACTGCACTCCAGCCTGGGTGACAGAGCAAGACTCCATCTTTAAAAAAAAAAAGAAAAAAAAAAGGAACTAATTAAGGAATTCAGTAAAGTTACAGGATACAAAATCAAAGTACAAAAATCATTTGCATTTATTTACAACAGTAATGATTTATCTGAAACAAAGGAATCAGGGAAACAATTCCACTTATGATAGCATCAAAATAATAAACTATTTAGGAATAAAATTAAGCAAGAAGGTAAAAGATCATAAAGCATTGATGAAAGAAATTAAAGATGATATACATAAATGGCAAGATATAATGTGTTCATGGACTGGATAAATCAATATTTTAAAAATGGCCATACTACCCAAAGTAATATACAGATTCAACATAATCCTTATCAAAATTCCAATGGTATTCTTTGCAAAAATAGAAAAACAATTATAAAATTCATGTTGAATTGCAACAAAAGATCCCAAATAACCAAAGCCATCCTGAAAAGAAAGATGAATTTGGAACCATCACACTGCCTGATTTCAAATTGTACCACAAAGCTGTAGTAATCAAGACAGCAAGGTACTGGCATAAAAACCAGATGCACAGACCAATGGAATAGAATAGAAAGCTCAGAAATAATCTCAACCATATACAGTCTACTAATTTTCAATGAAGAAACAATGGGGAAAGAATTATCTCTTGAATAAATGGTGTTGGGAAAACTAGACATCTACATGCAAAAGAATAAAATTAGACCTTTATGCCATTTACAAAAAGCAATTCAAAATAGATTAGAGACCTAAATGTAAAACCTGAAATAATAAAAATCTTAGAAGAAAACTTAGGAAAAAAGCTCATTGACGTTGTGTTGGCAATGATATTTTGACTAGGATTCTATAAGAACACAGATAACAAAAGCAAAAATAAACAGATGGGACTGCATTAAACTAAAAAGTTTCTGTACAGCAAAAGAAACCAACAAAATTAAAAGGCCCTAAAGATTTGGAGAAAGTATTTGCAAACTGTGTATCTGATAAGGGGTTAATATCCCAAATATATAAGAAATGCACACAACTCAATAGCCCAAAAAAAAAAATTAATATCCTGATTTAAAAATGGGCAAAGGACCTGAATAGACACTTTTCTAAAGATATACATGTTGGGAGCAGGCCCCCCAAAATCTGACCATAAACTGGCCCCAAAACTGGCCATAAACAAAATCTCTGCAGCACTGCAACATGTTCATAATGGCCCTAATGCCCATGCCAGAAGGTTGTGGGCTTACCAGAATGAGGGCAATAAACACCTGGCCTGCCCAGGGCGGAAAATCGCTTAAAGGCATTCTTAAGCCACAAACAATAGCATGAGCGATCTGTGCCTTAGGGACATGCTCCTGCTGCAGTTAAGTAGCCCAACCTATTTCTTTAATTTGGCCCATCCCTTCGTTTCCCATAAGGGATACTTTTAGTTAATGCAATATCTATAGAAACAATGCTAATGACTGACGTGTTGTTAATAAATACATGGGTAATCTCTGTTTGGGGCTCTCAGTTTTGAAGGCTGTGAGACCCCTGATTTACCACTTCACACCTCTATATTTCTGTGTGTATGTCTTTAATTCCTCTAGCGTCACTGGGTTAGGGTCTCCCTGACCAAGTTGGTCTTGGCATATACAAATGTCTAATAGATATAGAAAAAATGTTCAACATCATCAATCAGTAGGAAAATGCAAATTAAAACCACAATGAGATATTAATATTACCTCTCACACCTGTTACAATGGCATGTGTGTGTGTATATATATAATACATATATAAATGTACATGTAATATACATGTAACATATATCTCTAATAATATGCGTAGTAATGTAAATTGTTCTGACCATTATGGAAAACAGTATGGATGTTCCTCAAAAGATTAAAAATAGACCTAGCATATCCCAGCAACCCCACTTCTGTGTATTTATCCAAAAGGATTGAAATTGAAGAGATATCTGCACAATCATGTTCATCACAGTACTATTCACAATATCCAAAGATTTAAAAATCTAAGCACCCATCTATAGATAAATTGAAAAAGACGTGGCATGTATGTACAATGGAATATTAGCCATCCTTTAAAAAGAAAGAAATCCTGCCATTTGCAATACCATGAATGAACCTGGAAGACATTATGCTACATGAAATAAGCCAGACACAGAAAGATAAGCACTGTACAATCTCACATATATGTGGAATCTAAAATAGTCCAACTCATCCAGGCAGAATGGAATAGTGGTTACCAGGGGCTAGGGGAAGGGGATGTGGGTAGATGTTGATGTTGAGAAGCACAAAGTTTCATGTATGCAAGATGAATATGTTCTGGAGATCCAATGCACAGCATGGTAACTATAGGTAACAATACTGTACTCTCTATGGAACATTTGCTACAAGGGCAGAACCTGAATATTCTCACCATACATACAAAAAAGGTAACTATATAAGGTGTTGGATATACTTATTAGGTTGATTTTGTTGATTATTTAACAATATATTAGCATATCAAATCATCAAGTTGTATGTTGCAAATATAGATGATTTTAAAAATTATGTTTTATTTTTTTATTATTTTAAATAAAAGCATAACTAGAAAATCCCTGAGTATTAATTTATTGTCTTTTATAAACTGAGGTGAGGTATAGGCTTGGCCTAGTAAACTCTGAGAGTGGGGAAGACTGAGAGGGTCTGAACCAGAACAGGATCCCACCTCGGGGTGTAACCAGTGATAAGGTCAGAGCTGGCTGCAGCTGCCATGCAGATATCTGACCCTCTAGAGAGCAATGGGAAATCAGAGAGGGGCAGCACGGAGGGCCCTCAGGGCCTGCATCAGTGTAACTGGGATCTTGGGCCAGGTGGGAGGGTCACTGATGGGAATGGTGGAAGTATTTATATTCAGAGTTCTGGGAAGGTGCCCCGCCCCCATGAAGGGTCTCGTCCAGCAGGGGTGGGTGCTCCAACCCATGGGTGGCAAGAATATGCTCCATTTCAATAAGGCACCACTGAGTGGGAAAGGTCCTCAAATAGGCCGTGAGGCAGGGGTCGGGTGTCAGGACAGCGACTAAAGGTTAGTACTGAGTTCAGAAGGAAGAGAAAGGAACCAGCATGTGCTAAGTGTACATTGCATATCATATTCCTGATATTGCACCCGTCTGCCTGCAAACCTTTTCCCAAGGAATCCTCACACAAGCCAGAGAGTATCACTTACGACATAGTTTGCACTTGATGTAACTGGGCTCAGAGAGTTAACACACACCTAGTTCTTCATGAAGACTGAGTGAGATCCAAACCCTGCTTGGGCTCTAAAGTCTGTGCCCTTGCACCAGTGCTCCTGAAGTCCCCTCTGCTTGCTGGCCTGCCAGGATGGTTCTGTGACTTTATGAAGGAAGAGCCTACCAAGAGGGACTGGACAATGGGAGTTAGGTAGGCTCCTACCGGCCACCACAGAAATGAGAACACCAACACACAGGCAAATAACCTGCAGGAGCGCCAGCCCAGAATTAGCCTTCCCCAGTACAGTCTGCTGCAGCTCACATGTGCCTTGTTGGCGTAAGGCAGCAGCCAGCTCCTTGGTTCACACCATCTGCCCTGTTCTCTGCTCCTTTTCTTGGTCAACAGCTGGGCCTTCAAGTCCTCTAGCTTCTACCAAGTCTTCTCATACAGCTTCTTAGGCTCCTGGACCACATCCATGTTTAGTTTCAGGAATAAGAGTAGAACAACCCCATTATCCAGGGTTGGAGGTGGTGACAGATCAATGTGGCTTCCAGTTTATCACGGGGGTTCCTGATGGTCTCTGTGGTTTCTGTTTGTCTTTCCATACTGCCTGCTGCAACCCCAATGACTGCAGGTGCAACATCAGCTGCAGATAAACCTTAATCAGCTTCCACAATGGGATAAGATCAAACCTTCATAATAAGTCCCTTATTTTGTATCACTCCTAGTGGTTTTGCTTCTTGGATTTCATCTGAGAAGTTCTGTTTTCACTGTGCATCTCTGTAGATGACCAGAGGACATCAGGAATAAGAATATTTCATGGTTACTAGAAAGATTATACACACACATACATGTATGCATAATTTATATAAGGGCCTCACTGAATGCCTAGCACAGAGTAGGTCCTTAACAAGAGTAGCTATCACTAATTGTTTCATTATGAAGCGGGGTCAAGCTCTAGTAGCAGTTCCATATGGGCAGAAAGGCTTCATATTTTTCGGAATCTGAATAGGAGATCAAAGACGATCTGCATTGCAATTCCCATGATGAGGAGTTTAATTATGAACAATGGGAAGAATAATGCATGCGGATTGTTTACAGATAGCTAATGGCCTAATATGCTAAATATAGTTGCAGTTCCCTAACGAAAAGCTCAGTCTCCTCTATGGAAGCAGACTGAAAGCCCCCACCGCTGTGCGATGCGGGTGAGAACAGCTGGAACAAATGTTCTCCTCCTTGCCACTGAATGATAAATCACACCTGTCAATGAATAAAACATTCCGTCTCAGCGATCAAGCAATGGATTTTTAAGAAGCCTTACCATTTATCAGTTAAGCTATTGATTACCTGTGAAAGGTCATTTCATCAGAGGGATAATGAATGGAAGAGCAGAGTTCCAATGTGCAAGGTGAAGTGAGTTTGTAAGTTTGCCTCCAGAAACTTGATAGTATTTAAACTTGCCCCAAAGCATTAAGGAACTTATAATACATGTAACCACCTGCTGTTGGATTTCTGATTACCAATAGCAGGTGTACTAAGCAAAAAACAGACAAATGCTGATTAAAGAAACTGAAGCCAGTTGCCCACCAGCAGCATTACCCAGAACTTTAGGACCCTGATAAAAACAAGACACGACTGTGTGCGTAACAGGAGGCATGATGAGAAGTTTTGAGTTCACACCTAAGGTCCAAACCCTAGGCCGGCCTGGTATCATTTTGTTCAGATTCCTTGTCATTTTCATTTTGAGAAACATGATTGTGCTCATTGCATGAGCTGCTCAATTGCTTAAAAAGTGATGTGCCAGTAAATATTTAACAACTAGCTCTCTGAGAAAAAGGAGCTTGTGTGTAGTGTTTGTCCATGTATGGTCTAAATGTAGTGTGGTTTAAATACTCCCACTATGGATGATTTCAAGCTGTCAGTGTAATGCCCTTGCACTCAAGAGTTGGGAAGAAAGGCTAGCAATCAGCTCTTATGAGTCAGTATGAGCCAACTCCAGCCCACACAGTGTGAACCGCCAACACACCTTGTCTGTATTGTGCCGGCTTGTGTCCTGGAAGTTGCACCTATCTCCACATTGGAAGATAGATGCCTTGGACTCCTTCCTTTTATGAGCTTCACATTTATACTCTACCTTCTGCCAAGAGACATTCTGCCAAGTGTCTTCCTCGCAGCAGAAATTTAGAAAACAACATCAAAAGTAATGAATCGTCTAAGATGGGAAGGTTTGAACTATAAAAACAATGATGTGCAAAATTTACCTAGGTGTTCTGCTCTCAAATAAAGTAATGGTGGTTTTTCGCAGGCCAAAGGAAAAGAAGATTGCTGAACAACCATTTTTCTCTAGTAAGCATGGAGGGTGCCACATATATGCCTATTGTTCTGTTTAACAGTGTTCAGCCATTAATTTTGTACTCATGTCATGATGACCTCTCCTAAATTAGCTTAGGCCCAGCTTTCTCACCTCTAGTCTTCACTGGAAATCAACAGCAATCCAGGATTTAGAAATTTTTGACTTTCACCTTTATTGATGTGCTCTAAGTTGGTGTTCTAAATTAGCCCCGTCCTAGAGTTGGCATTTTGAGATAGGAATGAGGTACAAGATGCAGTAACTGAAGAAGTAATAAAGCACAGTAGTCAACAGTGCAGACTGCGCAATCAGAGTTGAGCAAGAATACTGGGCTCACTGTGCATCTGTTCTTGCACAATGACCTCCTCAGTTTTCTCATCCATGAAATGGAGGTAAGTTAGTAGCTGCATGTAGCAGGTGACATCCGTGTGCTGACCTGACAGACACTCCCAACTCCTGTTCTCTCTTGTTGCAGTTCACCCCACTGTACTCTACCATCTGAGAAAACTAAATGCATGTTTTGCCAAACTTCTTTGCTAAAAAAGGATAACCCTGTAACATAATTGTGGCCGTATCGTAGGAGTGAAAGTTTTCTGGTCTCTTCTGAGAAATATTTTACTTTGTCTGATGACAGGGACACATGTAACTGGCAACAGCTCCTCCTTTTTGGATGTAAATGTGATGTCTGGAGAAGTAATAGTAGCTGTTGGGTGACCATGGGGTAAGAGGCCCATGGAAAAGGCCGTAAGAATCACAGAGACCCATAAAATCACTGCCAGGGAGACTCTATCTCCAGATTTCCTGCGATATAGGATGAACACATTGCCTGACAAATAGAAAGGATGGCAATTTTACATTATCATCAGTCACTATTCGTCTGTCATTACTATTTATTACTGTGCAGGATTCATTCCTTCTGCTTTATCGCTCACAACATGTAGGGCACTGGACTGAGGGCAGCAAGGCTGCTAGATAAAGGCTTACCATTTGATGCCACAGTCCATGCCTTGGAAGAGCTTTCAAGTTTAATAAGGAAACAGATACATGCATGCACAACAATCTGAGGGCATTTAAAGGCAATAATTAACTATATGACCACTTGGTTGAGAGAGGTACTATAGGATTTCTGAAAGAGGTCCATGTAGTTGGAGTGGTCCAGGGAGACTTCATGGTTAGGCTGGTCTTAAGACAGGCCCTGAGGGGCAGTGATGGAGTGGGTTGTAGGCAATGAAAGCACACACCAACTGGGAATCCCCTGTAGAAATGGCTGTAGAGCTCTAATAATGTCTGCTTTGGGAGATGCTGTTGGTTCCTGCGTGATCCCTTCAATCACTCCACTCTCCCACCAGCCACTGGGCACCCACCCCCAGCTCCTTTGCCCATTGGCTGCTAATGGCTCACAGCTGCCCCTTTCTCCAGAGAATCACCCTTAGCTATTAGAAGCTGCCTGATTGGGAGGTTGTGGCCCCTCCCCTATAGACAGTGCACAGCTAATGACTAAGTGATAAAAGTCTGGCTTTTTGCCTAATTGCACTCTACAATACAATTCACACACAAGAACTCCCCATGGGATCAGGCTGAAGTCAGTCTCCAGCTGAGACCACATCTTTGCTTATCTTTGCCCTACCCTGTCTTCCTTCCTTCATCCCCTTTCTACTGAGATCATTTCCTCAATAAATCATGCAAATCTCTGTCTCAGGCTCTGCTTCTAAGGAACTCTGGTCTAGTTCATGATAAAATACTCAAGGAATGTTGAATAAATGACTTATTGAGGCAATAGTGGTTTCACACACTTGTTTGTTTATTCATTTGTTTATTCCTTCTTTCAGTAAACCCATGTTGAGCATCTGGTGTTGGTGCACTACGCAGGCATATATGAGGCAAAGCAAAGACATGACCCGTGCCCTCAACAGATATCATCAGATACAGAATACTGTGTATTATGGAGAAACAGGACACGGCTAAATGCACAGGCTTTTGGAAGCACACGGGCCTGCGATGGTTATTAGTTTATTGCTATCAATGTTACCCTGAAATAGCTCACTTCTCTAAGCCTCCTTATATCTCTCTGAAATGCAGTAATAAACCATTTAACTGCATGATTAATAGAATTTAAATGAGATAATGGGTAAAACTTTCTCAGCTCATAGTTGAATCTGAAGTGTGCTGAATGTTAGTATTACCACTATAAATGCTAGGATTACAAGTCTTCACCTTGGGACTCAGAGGAAGAATGACCCACACACAGGAAACGGACAACGGTGAGAAAAGGTATGCTTATATTTACATCTGGTTCCACTTTCTAAATTCTCCTTGAAGCTGACACCACTAATGATGTCCTAGATGTTACTGAAATTCAACCTGAATCTCTCTCTATTCCATTGTTACCTACGTGCTAAATTGACCAACACAGAATGTCTTCATATTAAGAAGAAAAAGGAAAGAAGGGAAATGAGAAGGAGCATAAGAAAAGATAAAAAGAGAGAAAGAAGAGAAAAACATTGTCATCTAACATTGAGTTTATGTCAGACAATTTATCAAAAAATCCCTGTCAGGAATGACCTTTCAGAATTGCCTCTGGAATTACTCCTTTCCAGTGGGAAATGGCAATTCAGCAAGCCCAGTCGCAGCTACAGCACATAATAAAATGAGAAACTATCCTAAATAGCTTATTTGCTGTAAAACTACACATTTGGAGCACCCTGTGCTATGTGGTTTCACCTTCATCTTGGGTTCCAAATATCCTGGAAGGGCCCTATTAATAAGGAGACCAAATTATTGGAATCTCTAGCACAGAAATTGGGAGAATTAGTAACTTGGCCTTAACAAGTGCAGTTTTCTCCTAACTGCCAAACCAATTTTTAATTCAAATGAATTTTATTCAACAGAAAGTGTTATTTAATAGGGCTTCAAATTGTTATTAATGTGTTGTGTGATGGCTTAGGAAAAACTTCAGGATTTGTTTTGTATCAAATATTTACCAAGCACTTCTTTCCTGCCAGCCCCTGTCTTGCAGCAGGCTACTAGCTATGAATATGACCCGATTTCCATCCTTTAGGAACCCACAGTCATGATAGTGATAAGGAACTCAAGTTGTAACTACAACACAGTGTAATAACAGCAATATCTGATAGAAGTTTTTTATGGAACTACATATGAAGGCCTGGTTGAACTGACAAATGTAAATGGTATCAGGAAACTTCTGATAATGACATCCATATGCATTGACACACTCAGGGAGGGCTACAGATCAGAAAAATCATAGCACCAGTGGGGTCTTCTCTACAGTCCCACGCCCCATATCCTCAGGACAGTGCTCATGACTCTTGTGAGAGTATCTCCTCTCCAGGGGAATCACTATTTTCCTCCTGGATTTATCAAGTATGTTTTTAATGACATATTTCTCCTTCAGCATGTACCTGTTTCATTATCAATATCTCCTAATTAAATCCCCAGTACCTAGGTCAGCATCTGGCTAGATAGAGACTGCCTTAGTCCATTTATATTGCTATAACAGAATACCTGAAGCTGAGTAATTTATGAGGAAAAGAGGTTTATTTGGCTCATGATTCTGGTGACTGGAAATTCCAAGGCTGAGCAGGTGCATCCAATGAGGGCCTCATGCTGCTTCCGGTCATGGCAGAAAGTAGAAGAGAAGTGGGTGTGTGCAAAGACATCACATGGCATGAAAGGAAGCAAGAGGGTTTAGGAAGTTAAATTTCCTTCTAAACCAGCTCTCCAGTAATTAATCCAGTCTCGCAAGAGTGAGAACTCAGTCCCACAAGATGGCATTCATCTATTTGTGTGGGATCTGTCCCCATGACTCAGACACCTCTCACCAGGCCCCACCTCCTAACAGTGCTACCTTGGGTATCAAATTTCAACATGAGTTTTGGCAAGCACAAACCACATCCAAACCATAGCAGATGACCAGCAAATCTTTGATGAAGGTGATTGCATTGAAATAGCATTCCTTTGAGTGGTGCTATCCTAGTGGATCCAGTTGCCTTATGGAACTCGGGGATTTAAGCTTTATATTTATGGATATGAATTAGCTGGAACTTATTTCAAAGTGGTGAACTTATTTTACACTGGTGAGGACTTTATTTTTATTTTATTTTATTTTTTTTTGAGACGGAGTCTGGCTCTGTTGCCCAGGCTGGAATGCAGTGGCCGGATCTCAGCTCACTGCAAGCCCCGCCTCCCGGGTTCACGCCATTCTCCTGCCTCAGCCTCCCGAGTAGCTGGGAGTACAGGCGCCCGCCACCTCGCCCGGCTAATTTTGTATTTTAGTAGAGACGTGGTTTCACCATGTTAGCCAGGATGGTCTCGATCTCCTGAACTCGTGATCCGCCCGTCTCGGCCTCCCAAAGTGCTGGGATTACAGGCTTGAGCCACCGCACCCGGCTACTGGTGAGGACTTTAAACCAAGTTCTGGGGTCATTACTGATACCCAAATCAACAATTTACTAGGTATGTGAATTGGAGCAAGTTACTTAATCTTTCTGAATCTAAGTGGTCTCACTAGCAAAGTCAGGGAGAATGTAGGTTTCCCATTGATAAAGTGTTTATGATGATACATACAACAGAATGACGTATGGGAAAGCAGGTGACCCCTGTTAAAGTACCAACTCTCATTGCTTCTCTGTTGCTGTTGTTGAAGTTGAAGGGCTGGTGTTTGAAAGTGGCTTTAGATTCATTGTGCACAGCACCCAAGGGTTGCTTCAGGACTAATGGGGGAAAGCCTTAGGGAGAAAGATTTCAGCAAAAGAAGTAGGGTGTTAATGGCCAGAGCTGGGTAAGTCTCATGCCCTGCTGGCTCAGGCCAGTACAGCGTATAGAAGGCACCCAGGAGTGGGAGGCTACTTGGCCTCTGCCACCTTGGGGTCCGTGAAAATCCACCTTGATTTTCCCACGTCTGAGTATGTCCTCTTTTCTTAGCAGGGGTCGGTGGTGGGGAGGGCAGTGGGCAGCATTTTCTGTTGCCCAAAATATTTTCCCAAGGGGCCAGTTTCCTGAGAGTGTACGTTGGTTTTTGCGAGCTATTGTGTTACTTGCAGCAATCACCAAGCACGTTTGCAATCCTTCACGGAATCTGACAAAACAGGGACATCCAGTTTGAGAGTCCCAGAATACTAATTTGTAAACCTGTCAGATTCATCACAGTGGTGAGGAATGGTGTTAAAATCGCTTTCAACGTCTTAATTAGTGGTAGCTTTTTAGAGAAATGCAATATCTCCAGCTCATTTTTGTTTCTTATTTTTCATTTGTTTTTCAAGAAAAAGATGATTAAAATTTAAATCGTGAGGATCACCAGAAAACAATGTGCAGTTTGGAAATGCTGATGCAAATGTGATTGAGGGTAAGGGGGCTTTCAGCTGCTCCAGAATACTAAACAGAAGGCTCATTCCTGTGTCTTGTGTCCTGCACTTGCACTTGACTTTCAAGCCTGGGACCGAGAGTCCCTTTGGAGGAACTGTGGAAGCCTCTGGTACAGTAGAGCAGCAAGCAGCTTTGATCTGGTGTGAAAAACTTCATTCTGAGATGCCTGGAAACAGTAGCACTATAATGGTTGCTATTTACTGGGCACTAACTATGCACAAGGCTCTTGGCGTTAGTAGACTACATCTCTTCCGGACTAATTCTACTAACAAACCTATGCAGTAAGTATCATTAACACCCAGATGTTACAGACAAAGAAATGGAAGCTATGACAGGTAATGTGACTCCCCATGATCACACAGCCAGCAGATCTTTCTCATTCTGAAACGTGCACTTGTAATGACTATTTCACCTTACCTTGGAGTAAAGGGTCTGCACATCTTCACCAAGAAACCAGTGATGACAGCTGTGCTCCCTGTATCCTGATGACAGCTGCGCTCCCTGTTTCCTGCACGGTGTGGATGGCCCGTTGCCCACTTACCTCTGCTGCTTGATCCCTTGCCGGGTCCCTGTGCTCCTTGTCCACACCCAGCAGGCAGTGACCTGCAGAGTGTACTCCGTCACACATCCCAGTGTCTGCTGTTACTGTTTTCTCTGCCATCTGATAGTTGCCATTCACTGCACCTGGTAGATGTTTATTTCCCATCAGAAAGAAGCTCAGAGCCTTCCTGGATTCCCCATATAGATTTGTAGATATCTTTTTAGGATCTCCATAACTCACTCCAACTTAGTCCATTTTAGATATGGTTTTGTTCATTTGTCTAATCTCACAAAATTTGCCGCAGAGTTCATTGAGAAGGAAATAAAATCAATTTTCATAGTTGCAGGACCCCTCTCTGAGGCTGGCAGACTGTACCATAGTACATATTTGATGAGGGAGGAGGGGAGGGAAGCCTGAGGGAAACTTTGTCTAAGTTTCTGTCTAGCAGCTGCTTTCTCTGCAGAATAATCTCCAATAAGGGGAAAAACACATGGAGAAAGTAAAACGTTAAAAATGCCAGGAAAGCAGAAGACTCTCGTCTCTGTGTAGCTTGGTTTAGTTCTTTCCCAGGAATTTAGCATTATGGTTGTGATACCAATCCAGGCAGTTGTGTATAGTTGTGGTTCTTTGCTCTCATGGCTGTATAATAAAGGAATATATCACCATTTACTTTTTGTAATCCATTCTACTTTAGGTGAATACGTGGGTTTTCTCCAGTTTGCATCGTTATGAGTAATGTGAATAATGCTGCGGTTACCGGTCTTTTACATGTTTTGGGTGCATTGATCTTGGCCGGATACCTAGAGTGGAATTGCTGAGTGTTAGAGCACGTGTCTGCTCAACCTTGGTAGATACTGCCAGTGGTGTTCCAAAAGGATTGTGCCAGTTTACACTTCCAGCAGCAGAGTATAAGCATTTCAGTTGCTCTGAACTGTGTGAAACATTTTCATTGCCTCTGTGTTTCATTTTGGCTACTCCGGTGGGTGTGTAGAGTTAAATCATTGTTTCAAGTTAGTGAGTGCCGTGTAACAAACGATACCAAAACTTACAGGCTGAAAATCAAAACCATCTTCCTACATTGTGCAATTACGTGGGTCAGCAATCTGATTTGGGTCAGCTAGGGAGTGTCTCTGCTAATCCTTCCAGGGGTCTTTTATGCTGCTTTAGTTATCTAAGGGCTACATTGGTACTGGATAGTTCACCATGGCCACACTCCCAGGTCTGACATTTGTTATTGGTTGCTCGCTCTGCCTCCCTGTCCATATGCTCTCTTTTCCTTAAGGAGGCTAACCTGGGCATCTTTGCATGGTGACAGCAACATTCTACGGGGGCACATGACATCACTTCTTTCACATTCTACTGGCAAAAACAAGTGGCAAGGCCATTCCAGGTTCAAGAGTTTCTAAGGTTTTGTATTTAAATATGTTATATTTGTGGAAATAAATGTTACCTTTTTATGGAAGGAGAGGCAAAAACTCCTTGCAAAGGAACACACCTGCAGAGATATAAATTAATATGACCATTTTTGCAAACAATATAACCACTATTATTGCGATATTAATTTGCATTCCCCAGATCAATAGATTTTAGCATGTTTCCACAGGTTTATGGCCCTTGCATCTGCTATTCTGTGAGGTGATTAAGTCAGTGAACTCGTTAAAGGTGTTCATGATGTATTTTGGAAAAATATACTTTATTAGATATATCTCTCATACATAATCCCTGCTCTATGTGCTAGTCTTTTCATTCTCCTAACAGTGTCCCCTACTAAATGTATATTCTCAATTTTAATGTCCTCATATTTATCAACTCTTTCTTTAAAAATAGCACTTTTGGGCCGGGTACAGTGGCTCACGCCTGTAATTCCAGCACTTTCGTAGGCCAAGGCGGGCAGATCACAGGGTCAGGAAATCGAGACCATCCTGGCTAAAATGGTGAAACCCATCTCTACTGAAAATACAAAAACAAAATTAGCCGGGTGTGGTGGCGGGTGCCTGTAGTCCCAGCTACTCGGGAGGCCGAGGCAGAAGAATGGCGTGAACCTGGGAGGCAGAGCTTGCAGTGAGCCAAGATGGTGCCACTACACTCCAGCCTGGGTGACAGAGCAAGACTCCGTCTCAAAAACAAAACAAAACAAAAATAGCACTTTTGGCCTGGCGTGGGGGCTCAAGCCTGTAATCCCAGCACTTTGGGAGGCCAAGGTGGGCAGGTCACCTGAGGTCAGGAGTTCAAGACCAGACTGGCCAACATGGTGAAACCCCATCTCTACAAAAATACAAAAATTAACCAGACATGGTGGTGGGAGCCTGTAATCCCAGCTGTTCAGGAGGCTGAGGTGGGAGAATCACTTGAACCTGGGAGGCAGAGTTTGCAGTGAGCCAAGATCACACCACTGCCCTCCAGCCTGGGTGACAAAGTGAGACTCCATCTCCAAAAAAAAAAAAAAGCAGTTATATTCCCTATTTAAGAAACATTTTCCTACCAGAAATTCATGAAGACAAATTTTATGTTTTATTCTTAAACTATTATTGTTTTGCTTTTCATATTTGCATAAACAATCCACCTGAAATTGATTTTTGTGTAAACTTAGAGGTAGGGATCAAAATTCATTACTTTTTCGATATGGTAACCAATTTATTTCATATAATGTATTGAATATAAAAATTTATATACACTACATGAGGGTGCCAACTTTGTCATATAATACATGACTATATTATGTGTGTTTCTTGACCCTTTATTTTTTCCATTTTATTTGTCTTTTTATGCACCATTATAAAAAGTGTTATGTATTTTATTTTTATTTGGTCTTGATATCTAATATTGCAGAATAATCTTTCTGGTCATCGAGATTGCCTGTTATTTTTGCACTTTGCATTTTTTTTAACATTTCGGCATCAGTGAGTCAATTTTTTGAAAAAACTAGCCGGGATTGTGATTGAGATTGCATTGAGTATAACAGTTTGGGGAGAAATAACATCTTTGCAATATGGGATCCTCCTGTCAATGAACATGGTGTATCCCTCCATTTATATTGTTATTCTTTAATTTTTAGTAACTATATGGATGATAGCAACAATACTGTGTAGTCCTCAATGTGAAGGTACTTATTTCATGACATTTATTCTTACTTGATTTTGTAGCTGCATTTTTATTAAGATCTTTGTTGATTCACATGAAGCTGCAAAAAATAATAATAATAATACAGAGAGATCCTCTGTACAATTTACCAAGTTCCCTTCGATGATGACATTTTGCAAAAGTATAGTAATATGTCAAAACCAGAATACAATCTACTAATCTTACTAATATTTCTCCAGTTTTACTTGTCATCATTTGTTTGGGTGTGTGTATTTAGTTCTGTATAATTTTATCATAATTATAGGATTTTGTGTCCACCACCACAGTTGAGATGCTAAACCATTCCATTGCCTCGAGATTCCTTTGCACGGCTCATTTATCACCAAACACACCTTCGTTATGCTCACCTTGCTGCCTCCCCTAAGCCCTAGCAATAACTTATCTGTTCCTCATTTTTTAAAGGCTGTCACTTCACAAAGCTAAATAAAGGGAATCACACACTATGTAACATTTTTGATTTAGCATTTTTGTACTCAGAAAAATTTCATGGAGATTCATCCAGTTGTTGGGTTTATCAGTAGTCTATTCCTTTTTATTGCTGGTCAGTATTTAATGGTATACATGTAACACAGTTTGTTTAACCATTGGCCTGTTTAAGAGCATCTTAACTTTCCAGTTCTTGGTGACAACAAATAAAACTGCTATGAACATTCACGTACTGTTTTTGTGTGTGCGTAGGTTTTTATTTCATTTTATTCTCAAGAGAGCTACTGCTGGGTTGTGTGTTAATTGCATGATTTATTTTATAAGATATTGATAAGCCATTTTTTAGTGACTGGACCGTATTACACTCCCAACAAGGATGTATGATGGATCCAGTTTCTCCCCATTCTCACCGATATTTGGCACTGTCACTTTTCTTTTTTTTTTTGAGATGGAGTCTCGCTCCATTGCCCAGGCTGGAGTGCAGTGGTGCAATCTCGGCTCACTGCAAGCTCCACCTCCGGGGTTCACGCCATTCTCCTGCCTCAGCTTCCCGAGTAACGGGGACTACAGGTGCCCGCCACCATGCGCGGCGAATTTTTTGTATTTTCAGTAGAGACGGGGATTCACCGTGTTAGCCAGGATGGTCTCGAGCTCCTGACCTCATGATCCGCCGGCCTCGGCCTCCCACAGTGCTGGGATTACAGGAGTGAGCCACCGCACCTGGCCAGCACGGTCACATTTTTAAAAAGTTACATATTCTGATCAATTTGTAGTGGTGTCTCATTGTGGTTTTAGTTTGAATTTCCTTGGTGGCTGATGGTACTGAACATCATTTCCTGGGCTCATTTGCCAGCTGTAGAACCTCTCTGGTGAAATTTCCGTTCATGTATTTTGTTCATTTTCCATGTTTAATCAGTTGAATTCCTTATACAGTCTAGATATTAGTCCTTTGTCGAATGTGTAGTTTGCAAATATTTTCAACCAGGCCATAATTTTTCTTTCTATTCTCTTTAGATGAGCTTTTGCAGAACAAATTTTTTATTTCTTTTTAATATTAATAATGCCCAACTTACCAAATTTTTCTTTTTTAACCATCTCTAAAAATTGTACTGTTTTATATAGACTATTTAATCCATATATATGTTTAATGTAAATAGCTGATATATCTGGCTTCTTAACTATCACCTTGCTATTTGTTTTTATATTACCTTTTGCATGTTCCCTTTTGTTTGTCTTCTTCTAGATTAATCAGCTAATTTTATTATTCCTTTTTAACTTATTATTTATGCATTGTTTTACTTTTATTTAAGAATCTACCTTAGATATTCTAATTTGCACTCTTTTTAAAAAAAATTCTTCTAAAAAAAACAGGACACATGTGCAGAACATGCAGGTTTGTTACATAGGGATGCATGTGCCATTGTTGTTTGCTGCACCTATTGACCCATCCTCTAAGTTCCCTCCTCTCACCCTCCCCACCCCCCAACAGGCCCTGGTGTGTGTTGTTCCCCTCCCTGTGTCCGTGTGCTCTCAATCCTCAACTCCCACTTATGAGTGAGAACGGGTGGTGTTTGATTTTCTGTTCCTATGTTAGTTTGCTAAGGATGATGGCTTCCAGCTTCATCCATGTCCTTGCAAAGGACATTAATTCATTCCTTTTTATGGCTGCATAGTATTCTATGGTGTATATGTACCATATTTTCTTTATCCAGTCTATCATTGATGGGCATTTGAGTTGGTTCCATGTCTTTGCTATTGTAAGTAGTGCTGCAGTAAACATACGTCTGCATGTGCCTCTATAGTAGAATGACTTATATTCCTTTGGGTACATACCCAGTAAAGGGATTGCTGGGTCAAATGGTATTTCTAGTTCTAGATCCTTGAGGAATCACCACATTGTCTTCCACAATGGTTCAAGTAATTTACATCCCCACCAATAGTGTAAAAGCATTCCTCTTTCTCCACAGCCTCACCAGCATCTGTTGTTTACTGACTTTTTCATAACTGCCATTCTGACTGGCATGAGATGGTATCTCATTGTGGTTTTGATTTGCATTTCTCTGATGATCAGTGATGTTGAGCTTTTTTTTCATATGTTTGTTGGCTGCTAAATGTCTTCTTTTGAGAAGTATCTGTTCATATCCTTTGCCCACTTTTTGATGGGGTTGTTGGTTTTTTTCTTGTAAATATGTTTAAGTTCCTTGTAGATTCAGGATATTAGACCTTTGTCAGATGGGCAGATTGCAAAAATTATCTCCCACTCTGTAAGTTGCCTGTTCACTCTGATGATAGTTTCTTTTGCTGTGCAGAAGCTCTTTAGTTTAATTAGACCCCTTTTGTCAATTCTGGCTTTTGCTGCAATTGCTTTTGGCATTTTTGTCATGAAGTCTTTGTCCATGCCTATGTCCTGAATGGTATTGCCTAGGTTTCTCAGACCACAGTGCAATCAAATTAGAACTCAGGATTAAGAAACTCACCCCAAACCACACAAGTTCACGGAAATTGAACAACCTGCTCCTGAATGACTCCTGGGTAAATGGTGAAATTAAGGCAGAAATCCAAAGAGACAACATACCAGAATCTCTGGGACACAGCTAAAGCAATGTTAAGAGGGAAATTTACAGCACTAAGTGCCCACATCAGAAAGCTAGAAAGGTCTCAAATCGACACCCTAACATCACAATTAAAAGAGCTAGAGAGGCAAGAGCAAACCAATCCAAAAGCTAGCAGAAGACAAGAAATAACTGAGATAAGAGAAGAATTGAAGGAGACAGAGACACGAAAAACCCTCCAAAAAAATCAACGAATCCAGGAGCTGGTTTTTTGGGGAAAAAAAAAATTACAAAATAGATAGACCACTAGCTGGACCAATAAAGAAGAAGAGAAAGAAGAATCAAATAGACACACAAAAAAATGATAAAGGGGATATCACCACTGACATCACAGAAACACAAAGTAATTTGCATTCTTGACTTTTTCTGCATAGCAAAAAATATTGATTTTATATTTTCTCCAGTAATTCTAAAACCTCAAAACACTCTACTTGCATTTGTCAGGGCCTATTTTTGTGCTATTGTTCCCCTGAATTTTAATTCTACATGTATTATAAACTGTATGTCACATTGCTATTATTGTTGGTGCAGAATATGTTCCACCAACATCCATATACATCAGTATTTTCTTACATATATACTTCTTTCAGTGGCTTTTTTTCCTTGCAATTCTATGTTTCCCTGTGGCATCATATACTTGTGCTTTAAAAATTTTTTTTTCTTTTTTTGATAGAGATCTGTTGGTAAGAAATTATTTCAGTTTTTCACATCATTTAGAAAAGATTTTCTCATAATGAAACCAATTCATTTTTAGCTATCACTTTACTTCTAGCATGTGTGCAAAATATTGGAATTTAAAAATTAGATTATTTTGAAAAACAAGTTAATCAGCCTAAATGAAAAATTGTGCTTTATTGAGTGAAATGCAAATGTTCCTTCTGCAGATACTTTTAAAAAGACATTATCTTTGGGTGCAGTCTTCTTAAAATAATCACTAACTTTTGAAACAGATATTGATACATCTTCTGCAGACATGTCTTCTGGTTTCTACATCGTCATTAATAACACTTTGGCTCTAATGATTATTATGTCGGCATTTTGTGCATGCTTGTTAACATTCTCGAAACACTAATTTCTGTGCTGACTTTTGTCATCAAACATTTAATGTGTTGAGCTCACTGCTGCTAAAAGTGTTTATTAAAATTTTTTGAAAATATTACCAAACAATATTATTAATAAGTATATTTACAGGATGAAAAGGAAGAGCATCCGGACCACTCTTAGAGCCTCAATGGAAAGGCTCTTCGGTGTCTATTTTTTTTTTATCACTATTTTTCAGATGCACTCAAGCACAGACCCTACTGACGGGCAACCCGAAGGTTTATGCACCTTGAGGACTGCTGAACACTATGACACAACTAGCTGGTGCATCTAAGAGACTGGCTGGGGCAGCAGCTTTGAATACTTCTCCAGCTACCACAGACATCCATTCAGATGCAAGACATCCATTCAGACACAACTTATTTTATCAGCAAACCTTCTGCAAGCCATTCCCAAAACGAGAAATGAGCTGTGGCCTGGAAAGGGTGAGAATAAAGGGGCACAGGTTGCTGCTGGTGGTTTCAGTTTTAATCGTGTTCTGCACTGGAAAACTCTGTTTACTACATCTACTTTTCTTTTTTTTGAGACAGAGTCTCGCTCTGTTGCCCAGGCTGAAGTACAGTGGCACAATATCAGCTCGCTGCAGCCTCTGCCTCCTGAGTTCAAGCAATTTCTGCCTCAGCCTTCCAAGTAGCTGGGATTATAGGCGCCTGCCACCATGCCTGGCTATTTTGTGTGTCTGTGTGTGTGTGTGTGTTTTTTTAGTAGAGATGGGGTTTTACCATCTTGTCCAAGCTAGTCTTGAACTCCTGAGCATAAGCTTTTTATATATATTACTAGATGAAATCATGGAAGAACAGGAATGACAAGGTTCAGGTCTAACAAACCCAGTCTGAGTTATTTTAATGCAACTATTCATAATAAAAGTTACTAAAATATAACATCTGTTAAAATATAAATTTTAACCAAATGGAATGCCAAGATAAGAGTTATAAAGATTTGTTGTTAACAAGGACTCATAGAACAGGATCAACAGAATGGGAAAAATACCTGGAGAAAAGGATCCAGGTATCAGTAAAGAGTTCATACCCACCGTGGTCAGGTTATCAGCGAGTACCAGTAGATACCAAGTGGAAGGCAGTCATTTATACCCAAATGTCTGGCATGCAGTTTGCTACATGTAACTACTAAGTTAACTGTACAATCATTATCTTTTTATTAAGTTCAGTCATTCTCAGTGATCATTCTAATCCGAGAACCCATTTATCCAGCTACTATTATAAGAAGGCACCTAGATAGGACTGACATCTGGAAAGGTTAACATCAGATGAGGAGCACTGTCTGTGGAGTGTCAAAATTTCAGGGTCTGCCACATTTTCGCAGTAGCAAAGAGAATGAAACAGGACATTAAATGTGTGGTAACAGGTCAGAGTTTTCATTCCTTTAAGAACAGAATACTTGAATAAAACAGAGGATGAGTGTGACGTTGAAAAGCTACATTGACACATGACGAGTCCTCACACGGCAGGTGAAGGATTAGAACACTTATCCTTAGGTGCAGTGAGCCGTCGAAAGCTTGTCAGCAAGAAGCAGAATTGTGGGAGTAAGACTGGAAGAAGATTAGTGTGGTAGAGATATAGAGGCGGAACGGAGGGAAGCCTGAAGGCAGGGCCACATATCAAAGCAGCAACAATTGTCCAAGGATGAGATAACAAGACTAAGGGACTGTTTTTTCTCTGATATTTGATTTACTTTGGATGTTTAAATTTTACCATTGACTGGAAGTTTTGTGACAAAATAAAAATATGCATGGTGGGGCTCACCTGGCATAAACAGGTGGGGCTTCAGAAGTTCTCGTAAGTGTCTGCACCTCTGCCCTTGGACCATCATCCCTTTCAGTGGTGAAGGCTTTGGGTCTGTTACCCTGTGAGGTTTCCCTGTGAGGTTGAAACCTGTATCAAAAGTGTTGACAGTGCCTGCTGTGTTGGGTGGACTTCTCCTGAGTGAGTTCTTTCACTTGGAAAAAAAGGAATTTGTTTCATTGGGAATGATTCAATCTAAAACAAGGATTGAGAGTAAGGCCCCAAGCCTTGGAAAGGAGAAGAAAGGAATATTATTTTTGGAACACTAATCTTATGGCAGCTTCAACATCTTATTTAATTCCTCAATATTAGAACAGAGATATTATGACACCCATCAGCTGATAAAGAAATTAACATCTGGCTTAAATTATGCAAGGTGGTAAAGCTAGTCATTGGTGGAGGGAAGATTCTAAGCAAGATGTGGTTAGCGATGGAGTTCATGGGGTTTCCATGAACAGCAACAGGAGTAAAGTAATAAAAGAGAATCCTGTAGTCGGGATAGGGATTACACATTTGACTATATAAGGCTTTTCCTTTCACTTAGGTACAACCTAGATCAATTAATTAAATGTTACCAGAATATGTACAGCAAACCAATTTACAGCAAGGCCAAGTTAGATCAAGAATGAAGCAATGTGACATTTAGGGGTGAGGTAGTACCAGTGTCCCTGTATATGTGACCTGTGATCAATTGCTGCTTTTACTGCCCTGATACTTCTCATTATGGTCTGAGGAAATTGTTAGTTTTCCTCTTTCAAAGGAAGTCATGGGACTCAGTATCAGTCTTGTCAAGCATAATGGAGGCCGTTTGATGTTGGACATAATGATGAGGATCAAGGTAAGATGCCACAGGTGGGACCCTGAGTGGGAGCCACTGAGCTTCACCAATGCACAACTCTGCTGAGAGCAGCAGTGCAAGAGGCTCTTCCCCTCTCCCCAGCTTGGTCACACTGCACCCAGATCATCATATAGTCTCTGGTTCCATTAGTGCTAATAGCCCTGCAATGCCTGACTTCAATACTGGTCACACCATCTCTGACCTTTGAAACTTATAGTCAGTCACTGAGTTTTCCAGTTGACACTAATGCTTCCCACAAACCCTGGCTAACTTAAGGTTATCCCAGCCATTCTTTGCTCTTGGCTATCTCCAGTAGGATGTTCACTGAAGTTACAGTCCTTGGGAACCCACATTTGGGCATTGGAAAAGGTGGGGAAAGAGGGTTAGTTGTTCTGTCCTACTTCATCTTCAACTAAACAAGAAGGTGCCTATAAAAGGACATAGCTGAAACCCCACAATGCTGGTGAACAGTCTGGAGACCTGGTGGCCTGGAGCCCACACCAGGGAGGAGGACTGGTTGTTAGCATTCTGAGCCCTGGGACTGTTGACACTCTGAATAATGGGAGGGGAGTTCAGACAGAGCTGACCCCTGTTAATAATCCATCTCCATGCCAGTGGGAGCACGGCGCTCAGTGATTAGCGAACCTCTACTTCCACAATGCAACGAATGCAGTTTTAATTGAAGCCATGCTTTTCCTTACAATTCATTCATTGTGTCCTTCAGTGATTAATTAATCAATTATTCTGTAATCCCTCCACACATACTGGGCAGTTTTCCAACCTTTTAGTTATAAGGAAAATATAATAAAATTACAATGAGATATCACTACACATCTACCAGAATGACTGGAGTTAAAATACGAACTCTTGGCATAGTTACAAAGTGAAGAATTCATTCACTGCTGGTTAGAATGCAAATTGATAGAGTCACTTTGGAAAACTGTTTGGCACTGTGCACTAGAGCTAAGCATATGCACACCATATGGCACAGAAATTCACCCAACAGACATGGGTACTTACATGTCCTGAAAGATATGTTCAGACATGTTCTTAAAGACATTATGTGGAAGAGACCCCAAAGAGGAAGCAATCCTGGTAAGATGGATGAATAAATTATGGTATTTTTATACAATGGAATACTATTCACCAATGAAAATGAACAAAATAAAACTAAACTATAAAATATGGGTGAATTTCATAAACAACATTTTCTGAAAGCAGACAGACACAAAAGAGTAAATAATGACTTATTCCATTTATACAAGTTTTAAGATTAGGAAAACTAATATGTGGTGTTTGACGTTGGGACAGTGTTTACCTCTGGGAGGATGGGGGGTGTAGCAGGGAGCACATAGGGGCTTCTGAAGTGTGGTGATTTTATGCTTTCTGTATTTCTTACACGGGTGTATTCTCTTTGTCATAAGTCATTGAAGACTTATGACTTGTGCAATTTTTGTAGATACTGCACTTCAATTTCAAAATGTTTATAAAAAGAAAGAAAATGAAACATAGAATGATGGATAGGAAATGTTGTGCTATTCAAGTGAGATCAATAGTGTTGGGCATGTGGTCTTAGACATCTCAGAAAAGAGGTCTCCTAGGACAGACTTGGGTGTCCTTACCACAGAGATTCAAAGGCCCAGGAAGCTTTTCTTGCCTGAGTCCTAGAGCCTTTCTAAAGGTTGTAAATAGCCTTTATATAGATCCCCCCCCCTCCCCAAAAACGTCTTCTGCATGGTTGCCAACTATTGGAACACAAAGGCCTATGTATGGCTTAAGTATTGATGTGAGTGGTGCAGGGGGCATTCTGCAACACCTACTTATGGAATCATTGAATGTCTTCCTCTTCATTTGTGGTTTTCAGATGTTTGAGATACGTTGTGCCCACGCACACTTTTTTCTTTGGTTGGTTGGTTGGTTGATTGGGTTTGGTTTCATTTTTTGTATGTATGTATTTATTTATTTATTTATTTATTTATTTATTTATTTATTTTGAGACTGAGTCTTACTCTGTCTCCCAGTCTGGAATGTAGTGGCGTGATCTCAGCTCACTGTAACCTCTGCCTCCCGGGTTCAAGTGATTCTCCTGCCTCAGTTATTTGCCCTGTGACCTCAGTTCTCGATCGGCTCAAGAAAACTCATTAATTTGCAGTTTGTCCAACTTTTTCTTGTGGTGAGGGTATGAGTGATAGGCTTTCCTCTATACCTTAGAGCTGAAACATTTTGAGGCTTAATGCACTATACATACAGACACACACACATACACACATATATATATGTATTTCTTTTTGAGAGAGTTTCACTCTTGTTGCCCAGGCTGGAGTGCAATGGCACGATCTCAGCTCACTGCAACCTCCGCCCCCCGGGTTCAAGTGATTCTCCTGTCTCAGCCTCCCGAGTAGCTGGGATTACAGG
>NW_012098888.1:448103-450051 GCF_000951045.1 Mandrillus leucophaeus | reverse complement strand
TTTAAAAAAAAAAAAAAATGTTTCCTTTACCATTTCTTGCGGTATAGATTTGATATAATTAATTCTTTCAATTTCTGTTTATCTAAAAAAGCCAAACACATATCTAGCAAAATACTAATATCTAGAATAGATAAAGATTTCTCCGATTCTGTCTCAAAAAAAAAAAAAAAAAAAAATCCATTTAAAAAAGAAAAACATATAAATGTATCCTATGCTATGCAAACCATTCCATGGAACAGAAATCTTAGAAAACATCCACCATATTTTAATAACACCATACAATAACTCAGATATTAAAAATAAAAATTATATTTAAAAAATTCTACAGATCAATATATATAAATAGAGAAAGGTGGTGGTGGCAAATATGAATGTACTAAATGCCACTAAATTGTTCACTTTAAAATGGTAAATTTTTTGTTAGATGGATTTTGCCTTAATTTAAAAAACAATTAAGCCGGGTGTGGTGGGTCACGCCTATAATCCCAGCACTTTGGGAGGGTGAGGCAGATCACGAGGTCAAGAGATTGAGACCATCCTGACTAACACGGTGAAACCCTGTCTCTACTAAAAATACAAAAAAAAAAAAAAATGCTAGCTGGACATGGAGACAAGCACCTGTAGTCTCAGCTAGTTGGGAGGCTGAGGCAGGTGAATGGCGTGAACCTGGGAGGCGGAGTTCACAGTGAGCCAAGATTGCACCACTGCACTCCAGGCTGGGCAACAGAGCAAGACTCTGTCTCAAAAAATAAAAATAAAAAATAGAAAATATTTAAAAATTGAAAGATAGCTGGAGGACTAAAACTAATAGAGACACTTAAAACTATTCTATTAGCCGTACTGCTCCATAGAAACAGAATAAGATATGTGTGCATATGTATGTGTGTGCATCAGTGTGTGTGTGTACAGAAAGACAGTGGGTGATTTATTTTAAAGAATATTTGTGGGGCTTTATCTCCTTATTCAATGCTTCCAGGGAATTTTGCTTGGGTGTAGGTCCCCAGGCCTTTTGAGGGACACGTCCACATCGGGTAGTGGGGCAGAGGGAGGAGGAGCATTGCCCTGACACTGCCCCAGCTACTGAGCCAGGGCACTGGGGGCTTTGGTTCTGCAGATGGTGAAGGCAAAATTCTGGCTACTATTACGCTGCTCATAGATCCCATTCTTTCCAAGAGTTTGAAGCCCACTTGAGCATCCATGATCTTCAGTTGCAACATTTTGAAAAACCCCAAGAAGTCACTATGGAGTGAGTAGCGACTGGGGCTAAGTAGAAGGCCTGTAATAAACCCAAAACAGAACCACTTTTACCTTCTTCAAGAAGAGACAGTTACAGGGAATATGGATGGGGAAGAATAGAAATAATGGTGCACTCCGTCAGTGTGGGATTTGCAAAGCAATTCCTCTTTCAGTGGAGGACTTCTGTTTCTTCATGGGAAATTAATAACCATGTCAATCTTCAGCTCAATTATAGTCAACAAATATTACCTGCATTCCTATTATGTGCCTGATGCAATGCCAGGTGTGGAAGATTCATATGAAGTGTGCAATTCCCACTGTGCTCATGGTCGACTGCTTAGCCAAATGGACGAGCACACAAGCAAAGACTTTGACAGTACACATGATTTCACAGAAAGACAAACCATTTTTGCGGGATCAATAAAAACAGCATTTGGTGACTAATTACAGATTCCTAACTAAAGTGGCTTATTAAATTGTGGCTTTCTTCCCCTACATAAACAGAGGTGGCTGTCGAGGGCCTTGGTGCAGGCTCTAGGAAGCTACTTTCATTCCTTCTGCTTTACCATCTTGGTGTGTATCTTCCTTCCTCAAGGTCACATGATGGCTGCTGGAGCTCAGGCCTTTTGTGTAAGTTCCAGAGAGAAGGAAAGGGAAGGTAAAGGAGCAAAAGGAAGACCCTGGCCATTTTCCAGAGGCTCCACCCAATGAC
>NW_012098888.1:442586-444033 GCF_000951045.1 Mandrillus leucophaeus | reverse complement strand
AGCCTGTGATGTTCTTGGTTCATGGTATGACTACTATTTTTGTTTGTATCCTGTTCATTTTAGATATTTGATTCTGACACTCTTGATCCTTTTCAAGTCTTCTATTTTAGCAGACAGTCAACCTGTTTAAGTTTAGTGTGCGGGTTCTGGAGGATCTCTCATGTTCTGCTGACTTCTCCATTCCGGGTGGGTGAGGTCAGCTGCTATTGGAGGCCAGAAGAAGGGTGAGGTTGGGGAGGGCCTGGCCTGCCAGGCTCTGCTGGAAATCCTCTTGTGCACTGATCAGCCACCACTGCTACTGAGTATGAGTTTTGCAACCAGTCCCCTCTGGGTTTTCCCTTTACTGATCCCTTGGCTTGAGAGATCAGCTTTCCTTGCTGTTTTTCCCTACTTTTTTCATCCATGGATGGTGATTGTGGGTTGTAGGACTCTCTGGAAAGAACCAGTATGGTGTGCATAGGAGATAAAATTAAAACTCAGCAGACCCATTGCAATGTTTTCTTCAAATCCTTAGATTCTACCCAATCCACCTTCCTGTTTCCACCATTGAGTTTCCTTTTAATTTCCTGTTGAATTAATCCCAGTATATTTGTCTTTAGAGGGGAGGAACAGGGCCTATGCCATCTTGCCTGCCAACTGGAGCACTACCATCATTTCTTCCCAGATGTTGGTCTGGCTGACTTCGGGTTCAACATCACATAGAGAGACAATAAACAGCCTCGTAAAGGCTTTCCCACCAACCCCCACAATGGAGTAACATCTAATCTCTAAATGAATACCTCATTTTATATAACTCATGATAGTTCTGCTTTTTAATTTAAACCCTGACTGAGACTAAAATAGATTTTGAAGGTCAGAAAAAAATTAAGAGCCTGAAATATACAATGATATACTAATTTTTAAAACCTAAAGGTAATGCATATCCTAAATAATTAGAATATATTGATTATCCTAATATTTCAATGTCAAACATTCATGTCTTTATAAAACCCTGAAGTTTCAAATGATCCTCTTATTTTATGATTCAAAAAGAAAATGTACAAATGTCCTACTCTGGTGTGTGATGTTGAGAATGGGGAGGCAGTGCACGTATGGGTCAATAGATGTATGGGAACTCTGTACCTTTTTTGCTTTTTGCTGTGAGCCTAAAACTGCTTTAAAAGTAAAGTTCAGGCTGGGCGCGGTGGTTCATGCCTGTAATCTTAGCACTTTGGGAGGCCAAGGCAGACAGATTGCCTGAGCTCAGGAGTTCAAGACCAGCCTGGACAACATGGTGAAACCTGGTCTCTACTATAATACAAAAAATTAGCCAGGTGTGGCAGTGTGCACCTGTAGTCTCAGCTACTTGGGAGGCTGAGGCAGGAGATTTGCTTGAACCTGGGAGGTGGAGTTTGCAGTGAGCCAAGATCATGCCACTGCACTCCAGCCAGAGCGATTCTGTCTCAAA
>NW_012098888.1:369144-438316 GCF_000951045.1 Mandrillus leucophaeus | reverse complement strand
CCCCAAGAAGTCACTATGGAGTGAGTAGCGACTGGGGCTAAGTAGAAGGCCTGTAATAAACCCAAAACAGAACCACTTTTACCTTCTTCAAGAAGAGACAGTTACAGGGAATATGGATGGGGAAGAATAGAAATAATGGTGCACTCCGTCAGTGTGGGATTTGCAAAGCAATTCCTCTTTCAGTGGAGGACTTCTGTTTCTTCATGGGAAATTAATGTTTCTTCATGTCAATCTTCAGCTCAATTATAGTCAACAAATATTACCTGCATTCCTATTATGTGCCTGATGCAATGCCAGGTGTGGAAGATTCATATGAAGTGTGCAATTCCCACTGTGCTCATGGTCGACTGCTTAGCCAAATGGACGAGCACACAAGCAAAGACTTTGACAGTACACATGATTTCACAGAAAGACAAACCATTTTTGCGGGATCAATAAAAACAGCATTTGGTGACTAATTACAGATTCCTAACTAAAGTGGCTTATTAAATTGTGGCTTTCTTCCCCTACATAAACAGAGGTGGCTGTCGAGGGCCTTGGTGCAGGCTCTAGGAAGCTACTTTCATTCCTTCTGCTTTACCATCTTGGTGTGTATCTTCCTTCCTCAAGGTCACATGATGGCTGCTGGAGCTCAGGCCTTTTGTGTAAGTTCCAGAGAGAAGGAAAGGGAAGGTAAAGGAGCAAAAGGAAGACCCTGGCCATTTTCCAGAGGCTCCACCCAATGACGTCCCTTACATCTCATTGGCCTGTCTTACTGCAATGGTGTGTGGGAAATGTAGTCTTTTATTTGAGCACTTTGACACTCTGAATACATCAGGTATTTATTACTAAGTGTATCAGTTGGTCTTCAACCATAGGATCAGAACCACTATGAGTTATATAGAGTAAGGGAGTAATGAACAGGTTTGGGTCACTTACAATTTTAGAAGATGGTTAAGCAGTCTATGTAAGCCTTTATCTTCATGCCTGATTATTGATTCTGAGCCTGAAGTCAGCCTGGCCATTTAGTTAGGAAGAAGACTGGAAGTGACATGAGGGTTTGCAAGGACAAACTGGAAGCTATCAGCATGACTGGATCCCATAAGGACACACGGGAATCTGTGAGGACAAAGTGGACCCCACACCTGTCTCTCATAGTCTTCGCCCTTAATGGCATGGGCGACCTGCAGGAAAAGCTTGTGCCATTTGCAAAGAAGTGATGTATGCACTACCCAGAACTTGGAGCAGCTGAAAGAGGCAGTCTGTTAGAACTGCAGGAGCCAGGAGGCAGCAAGGCGAGCCAACAGGGGAGAGACAAGAGTCTCCAGCCCAGCAGCGTCTGGTGCCCTACGTGGTACTTCAGAGTCTATGCAGAGCCTGCTGCTTCACCTCTGCCTCCCAAATCTTATACAAACTCTTTTCTTTTCTGGTCAACCCTTACCCAGAACCATACAAGAGGGAATTCAGGGAATGGTAGTTCCAATTTAGCTAAGTTGATATAGTTCAGAACCACAGTCTCAAGGTAGAGGGGCATGGTGCCAGCAGAGAGCCATGTCTCCCATGGAAGGAAAGCAGTCAGTCAGAAGTGGGCTGAGGATGATGATGTGTTTTCTAAGTGCACGGGAAACTTCTCAGATAAGAATAGCATATGTGCCAAAGAGGAAGAAAACACAGCATGGTGTTCCACAGGCACTTCCAAATTGCTGGAGCATGAGACAAAAATGGGGTTGGAGGCATGGGAGGAGAGGAAGCTGAGGACCATAGAACTATATTCACCTCCATTTTATGTACATAACCTTGTAATACCATGGAAAACATTAAAACTCCTAACACCCATGTGTTTGCCAGGACCTTAGTCCCTTGCCAAGCATATGGGGCTCCATAAATCAGAACTGTGTCCAGATGAGTAACAGAAATTCAAATGACAGTAGCTTAAATAGAAAAGGTGTTATTTGTCACATATTACAAAACATCTGGGCAAACAGGGCAGGTGTGATAGCTGAGCATGACATCAGGCCTTTTCAACACATGTGCTCTGTTCTCCCTTCTGAGTGTTTCAGATTAGGTTCACTGGAAACAGATGTGAGACCAGGCATTTCTTTAAGAGGGTTTACTGGGGAGAGCTTTCAGGAGACACACCAGTCAGGGACATGAGGAAGGCCGTTCCAGGCAGCGGGAGATGCCGAACAGCAAAGCAGTAGCAACTCATGCCTCAGTCAATCCCTAGAAGTTTCTGGAGCTGGGATGACCTTCAGAGTCATCTCAAAAGCAGGCCCTCCATATCCCACATCAGCCCATCATTGCCTGAACTCTGGTGGCTCCCTTAGGCCAAGGGCAACCTTAAGAAGCAACACAGTTGTGTCTTCAGCTACCACTCTCAACATATGGGAGACAGGTATTGGCAGAGCCCTCTGGAATCTACTACAGTTGACGAGGTTTAATCCTTACGCATGTCACTTCATGCTACAAGGTAGATGCTATGCCTCATGGGCTCATATCCCCTCTTAGGCAGGTTCTAGAGGTACAAATGGGCAGAGAAACTCCTTCCCAACAAGGCTGGGCCTTTCCACTCAAGAAGCTGTGTCCTTCTGAGGGATTTCTGCCAACACTTTATGTGCTTGAACTTTAACCATTATCAACTCTACCGTTAGGGAAGTTGGGAGTTTAATGCTAAGGATACTACTAAGGACTCTGAAACATCTGCGTTCCGTAGTAAAAGAAGGAGGGAATGGGTATTTGGAAGACAGATAGCAGGTCTGACATCCTGCAGATGGTGACTTTAAAAGGAGTTAAGTAGACTTGGTCTCTGCCCACCTTATGTTCAATCTCAACTGGCAAAGGTTCAAGGAAAATAAAACAATGCCACACTATTAGTGCAGAGGAATACTGGAACACAGCTTTGGAAAATAATTAGGAATGGATGCTAAAGAAACTCTAGCACATGTAGGTATAAAGGAGATGAGCATGTGGATATGTGTTTCACCATCATTTATAACACACATCTACAAAGCCTAAATGTCAAATGGAGAGACATGGATGAATAAAATGCAACATTCATATAATTTATTCATTCACTCACAAGTGTTTTTTGAGATTCTATTAAATGTCAGCCTTCATGCCTCCTTTTCAGGGCCCTGAAAATTGGCCATAAAGACCTGGTTCATCCATGGTACCCTGTCGCTGGTCCAGTCACTTCTTTCTGAGGCTGCTTTTGCTCAACTAGACTCCTATTTGTTTCTTTCTTAGAGCTGCAGCAAAACTTTGATTTGACTGAATGCATCATGTCCCATTCATTGGAAATCATTGTTAATGTCATATTTTGCAAGATATCATATAGGAGGCAAACAGAGCAGTGTGGTCCCTAAAGTCTTGGCTTCCCAGTCACAACTTGCAGGACCCTACAGCTAACTACATCTGGGTCAGGCAGAGCATGTCCAACCGATTACCATTAAGTATTATTAGACACTTTAAGTGAGGCCAATTTTTACATCCATGAGAATAATTGCGGGGTTGTTTACCTCTGAACAGAAAATGGGAAAGAACTGATGGCATGATTGACTCAGATTCCACCAGAATTACTTTAATTTATCAATTTTATTATTTATGTTCTTAATTCAAAATCATTTGTCTTTAAATGACTATTCTTGAGGATTCAAAATCATATAATCAATCTAATTATATGTTTGATTTTAAGTCATAGAGACACATTTATCCTATTATCTGTTTATGAATATTTTGACACTAAAATATTCTGTATAAGCTAGAAGTATTCACATTTATGATTTGTAGTACATCTAAATTCTATTCACCCATGCTGAGTTTTTATCAAATGCAGGTCACTAACCACCACATGCTGTCCCATGGCTGGAGAAAATGAGCAGGGCTATGAGGTGACCTGGAGACTGGAGAAAATAGCCCACACCCCAAAAGCTGCGCGCGCGCGCGCACACACACACACACACACACACACACACACACACACCCCACAGTGCTGTGAGACTTTAGTTACTTCTTCAGAAAACAAGCCAAGAAAATGGAGAAGACCAGGTATCTGAGTCGGCTGAAGTACCTGCCGCTTGCCCTGAAGAGAGAAACTCAACCTCACTCAGACCCTCTGTACTTCTGTTTTAGAAACAAATCTAGCAACTAGCAGGCTCTGGTCCACACCTTCACTTCCACCTGGCGGCTCTCCCAGCTCACCCTGGGGGAACAGATCCCGCACACCCTCGGGGGAAATGTTTCCTCCTTAGGAATGTGAGCCAGTGGGCCCCAAAGGGCCTCACGGATTCAGCCCAGCTTTCCAGCTCCCGAGCCCAGGCCTTGAACTGCCAGTGTGCCTTCTCCACAGGGTCTTCCAGGTTAGTGCAGCCCCACCTCCACTGCAGCAGTCTCTCTCTCTGGGGTGTCCCCGCTTCTGACCCCTGCAAGCCCTGATGCAGGACAGGTGCTGTGCTGGCACAGGCAGTAGGCGCCCCTTGCATGAGATAAAGGCCAGGCTCCTGTCATGTCATGAACCACTCCAGCCATCCCACCTGCCATTGCAAGGACCCTCCCCACAGGCTTTTGGAGGAGCAGCCTTTGCCAGAATCTCCCCAACTCTGTGCAGCTGCAGGGGTGGGGGTCGAGCCTCTGCAGTGCTTCCTCTTGGCCTCCGAGGACACCCTACAACATTACTCACCCCTACCCTGCACCCCTTCTTGTGTCGGGCCCTTGCTGCAGTGTCTTCCCCCTGGCACAGCTCTCAGTGGATGCTCCAGTCCACCTCCACCCTGTCCCTGAGCTCAGTGTGTCCCATCATTGCCACCCTGGAGTGACCCCACCTGCCAACCGGTTGCTCCTTCCTTTTGAGCGGTGAAGCCAGCTGGACTTCCTGGGTCAAGTGTGGACTTGGGAACTTTTCTGTCTAGCTGAAGGATTGTAAATGCACCAATCAACACCCTGTAAAATGGACCAATCAGCACTCTGTAAGATGGACCAATCAGTGCTCTGTAAAATGGACCAATCAGTGCTCTGTAAAGTGGACCAATCAGCAGGATGTGGGCGGGATCAAATAAGAGCATAAAAGCTGGTCACCGGAAAAAGCAGCCGCAACCCACTGGGGTCCCTTCCCCCCCCCCCGGTGGAGTCTTTGTTCTTTCCATTTTCACAATGAACCTTGGTGCTGCTCACTGTTTGGGTCTGCACTCGCTTTATGAGCTGTAACACTCGCAGGAAACGTGGTGGCTTCACTCCTGAAGTTAATGCAGCGCGGCCATTAACCCACCGGAAGGAAGAAACTTGGGACACATCTGAGGCTCTGAAGGAGCAAACTTGGGACGCGCCATCTTTAAGAGCTGTAACCCTCACCGCCAAGGTCTGCGACAGGAGATGAAGAACCCACCGGACATATTTTCATCCTCCCGCAGGGATCTGGGCTGCTGTGAGGCCCCCCGGAGGAATACTGCCCCAGAATGGTAGTGCCATGGCTTCCACGGATTCCTCCACTGCCCTTGCTTCCTCCCGCTCAGACCTGAGTAAACCTGAGTTGAGCGTCCTGGGGCTCTCAGAACCCCCTTCCCTTCCTGGAAACCTCTCCTGCTATCCATGAGCCCCGCCGCCCCAATCTTAAAGCTCATGTGATCGTTTGGGATCTCTGGGAAGCAGCTTCTAAGTTGGGCGTTAGTGGGGCGGGTATTTAATGAGAAGCGTCCCCAGCGTCAGTGCCTGTGAAGGGAAGGGAGGAGGTTGAGCTAGGAGGTAGCACCAAGACAGCCTCTGTCACCTGCTCTGGGGGTCCTCAGGCTAGCATGGCATTTGAGGCTTTCCTCAGTTGGGCTCGGGAGGCCAGGCCTCTGCTCCTGCCTGATGAGTCCTGGTTGTGTGGGGAGCCCTGAGCCCATGGCTCTTTGCACCTGTGGTGCTGAAATGACAGTGGGCCTGACCGCTGCAGCCTTCAGTCCCTAAAGCAGCCAACTCTCCATGGAAGGGGCCCGCGAGACCCAGGCCCTCCACCAGGTCTGTTTCTCTTTAGAGTTTCTCTTTTGGGTTTGCTTTTAATTCCAGCCTGGCATACAAGCCCTCTGCGACCTGCTCCAGCGACTAACCTGTCATTCTGCCTGAGCGTCCTCTTGCTGCCTTCTCTCTATTCAGGTCTTACTCACTCAGACTTTGAGAGTCAAGCCAGAGCTCACCCTTGTACAGACGGTTTGCTGAAGGGCCTGGCAGGTGGAGTCACTCTGCCTTCTGTAAAAATGCCTGGACAGAGGGCCAGAGACCACCCCGACCATCCCTTTCCACCAGTGACAGCATAAAAGACAACCTCTGCGGACCTTGACCACCTCTGCGGACCTTCCCAAACAGAAAGACCAAGGCCTTGTAACTGGGGTTTGCTGAAGGAAAAATGGTCATAAGCACTGGAAATAGTAGCTTTTAAATGTTGTCACTGAGGTGGGCTCCTGTGCAGGACAAGGAGCAGGACCAGCCATCTTGGTCTTGTTCAGAGCCACAGGGAGACGTGGATTCCTTATGGAGAGAGGAGTGGATTCTTTATGGAGAGGGAGCAGAGAGAGACAGGACAGGGGCTCAGGAATGGCTCCCACACAGCTCACTGGGAGGCTTGCTCTGAGTCCCAGCCTCCTGTCCAGGAGATTTGGGCACTTGGGGTTGCTGGGGTGAGTTGGTACCAAAGGTACCTGACTCTGTACACTTGTGGAATAGATAATACAACCAGGGATGGCTGCAGTGCTTAAAGGAAGAGTAATGTCATCACAGCCATGTGGGTGTGAGTGTGTGTGCCATGCACACCCACCCAGAGAGTCCAAGAGCAAAGGCATGACTTCGTTGGACAAGCATGAAACTGCAAATCAGTGCTTCTGTTACGATATTGCCTCATGAATAATCAGGACATTCTCCTAACCTCAGGGTGTGATTTGAAACTGGGAGTGTGGCCATATGGCATCATTATACAGCAATACCACCATCAACCGTGGCTCCAAGAATAGATTTCCTAAAGAGGTCAGCCTTGTGAAAGTTTCTGTTTTGTTTGGGTTGGTTTCTAAATCCTGCTAAGCAGAACAGTGAGCTAGGGCCATAGGACAAGAATTCCTTGGCACAGTCAGCTTGGACTAGGAATTGCACTTGGTTAATCATGAATCTTGGCATCTTCTCACTGTGGCAGCCTTTCTCCACCATTTCAACTCTATTTTTAAATGCTAGTTGCTCTCCCACTTTTACTTCATTAGTGGGGAATCTCACATGCATTAATGGATACAGCAATTAATACTCAACTGCCTGACCTGAGGTGTGCAGGCTGTGTGACCTGAACATCCTTGGTTGCATACTCTGTCCTATAAGTGTTCATGAGCCTGGCACACGTGGCACCCACAGACATTCTCAAACGTCCCTCAGTAAGAGAGTCCAGCGCTACGAAGCAGGCATTGCAGTGGAGAGTCTCCACTACTGAATGATGTTCAGCCCATACAGGCCACTGATGTACTAGAACTCGATTCATGGTATTGTGTAAGCTCACTTTTCACGGCCATGAAGAAATGGGAGCCTGCGTTTCTCACACTGGAGTCTCTGTGTCTGTCTCATTTGTATCCTGTGAAGATTCCAGCATGAGGCAGACACACGACTTCCGACTATAGGGAGGTGATGTGTGAGCACTTTCTTTCTCACTTTCTTATTGGCACAGTCCAATCTTCAGAGCCACTCTCAGGAACAGTGGAGTCCTCTAGTACATGAGAGACCTCCTCCCACTCCTCATCCACTCACTGAGCATTAGCGAGACGGACTGTGTGGTCTTCAGAAGACACTGGACTCCAACGCTTTAGCAACACTACCTCCTAGACTTCTCAGCAAGTAATAAAATCTACTTCTGTCCCACCCCGTTCCTTCCACTCCACAACACTGCACACTGCCCCATTCTATTGCATTTTATTTCACTCCACTTGCTCCGTTATGTTACAGTCAAGTATTACTACCATTCCTTGGGAAGCACAGAAGCAAAATATGCAGTGCAGCCAACCTTTCTTTTTCCCTATATCGACTTTATTGTGATATGGTTTACATAGAATAAAAGCAGCAGATTTTAAGTATGTAATTTGATGAATTTGATAAATGGATGCCCCTGTCTAATCCACATCCTGATTAAGATATATGACTTTTCATAAGCCTAGAAGATTATTTTATGCTCTTTTGCCAGCAATTCCCCCCACCTCAGTCAACCATGAATCTAATTTCTTTCGTCAGAGCTTAGTTTTGCCAGCTCCAGAGCATCACGTAAATAACATTCTATAATATGGACTATTTCACTGAACATAACATTGTTGAGATATGCTGCTGCATAGCTCCATAGCTCATTGTCATTTTGAGTAGTGTGTTACTGTATGGATATACACGACGTTATATACAAATATTCACTGAAACAGGTACACATGTGTATAAATATACCACATTTGCTTATATATTCACGTGCTAATGGACAAATTAATGATCGGACTTTGGGCTATTCTTTTCTTTTTAATGTGGAAAAATTAAATGCATGAAATGGTGAGAAAATAGCACAACAGTTTATTTCTAATAAGTAACTAAATATATAATTTACAGTGCAAATGCAGAATAAAAATACTAGTGTAGTGTGTTGGAAAGAATATGAGATTTCGAGTGAAAAAAAGTTTGTTTTCACTTCTGCAATTACCTAGGTACCTGGGAAATCTCACGATATTTTTAATGTTGGCTTTTTTCCATATAAAAAGAAGCTATCATCTTCAGGGAAGATAAAGTGAGTATAATTTTGCTTATTCTTCTTGCTAAGAATAACTAAAATCACTGGACATTCTATACCAAACCAACATAAAAAGGTTCTGAAAAGTGAAGAGAATGAAGCACACCAGGAAGGGACTTTGGGACCCAAGGAACAACACAGTAATGAGTTCCCTGGGTTTCCTTTTGCATTATACATCCCTCTCTTGGAGCTGAAGAAGCTAGCAACCCAGAAAAGCAAACAAATGCCAATTTAAAAAACTACAAACGCCGAGCATGGTGGCTCATGCCTGTAATCCCAGCACTTTGGGAGGCCGAGGTGGGTAGATCACCTGAGGTCAGTCGTTTGAGACCAGTGCGGCCAACATGGCGAAACCCCATCTCTACTAAAAATACAAAAAATTAACTGGGCATGGTGCCACATTTCTGTAGACCCAACTACTCCAGAGGCTAAAGCAGGAGAATCACTTGAATCCGGGAGGCGGAAGTTGCAATGAGCCAAGATCGCGCCATTGCACTCCAGCCTGGGCAAAACACACACACACACACACACACACACACACACACACACACACAACCCTGCTTTCTCTACTCAAAGCACCAGAAATGGGGTCATTCAAGACAGACAGAAACCTTTTACACAATAACCACAGCATGCAAGTCAAACATGAAAGAAAAGCTCAGGCTAGCAAAGGCCAAGTGCAGGCTAGATGTCTACCCTGGCCAGTCTGTAACAAGACAGCCAGCGTCCCTTTCTGGTACCATGTGTGTCAGACAAGACCAAGTAAGAACATTATTGCCCACTCCCCTTCCTGCCATAGTGTTAGTGGAGACCACAGGGAGAGACTGGTTTTCTGCCCTCAACCAGCAGCAAGATGCTGCCCCCCTGCCCTAGACAGATAGTGTCAGAGGAAGCCTAGTGGAAGCTCAGGACTTTCATAACAACACACAGGTAACAAACCACCTACTTCCATGGTGCCAGTGGATGCCAGGTGGGGAGCTGGGTCATTGCTACTTCTCCCAGTTAAGGATATACCAGGGGAGGCCTAGAGGCAAGCCAGCACCCCACACTCACCCAACAGCAACCATGAGCCTCCTGAACTCTAGTAGCTGTAAAGCCCAAGTGGGGAACCTTGATTTCCACTTCTGCCTAGTGGTTATGAGGTGGTTAGCCCCTTTTCCTGCTCACAGGGGCTTATCTAAGATCCAGAGACTCCTGAGTTTTACCCACAATGTCCAGGTCACTTTAGCATATTGGGAGCCAGGAATATCTAAAATAAATTGAGAAGAGACAGTCAAGAGAAATCAACACCAAGATAATAGAGATGTTAAAAATATCTAAGATTTTCAAGCAAACATGATAGGAGTGCTTCAAAGAGAAATTATAAGTATTTGGAAAACAAATTAAAGAGTAAAAACCTCAGCAAAAAAAAAAAAGAAAAAAAATTAGGAAGCCTCAGCCATAAACTAAAGATATAAAGAAAATCCAAATGGTGTTTTAGAACTGAAAAACACAGTAGACAAAATAAAAAGTTCAGTGCATGGCATCAACAGCAGAATGGAAGTAACAGAGAAAATTCATGAACTAGAAGACAGAAAAGTAGAGATTACTTACTTAGAAGAGAGAAAATAGATTGTAGAAATTAAAAGCCTAGGGAATTTGTGGTACTATCACAAACATCTAATCCTATCACAAGAATTACAGAAAAGGAGAAAGAGGATGAGGCTGAAAATGCGTACTTGAAGAAATACTGGATGAAAACCTCCCAAATATAGAAAAAGAGAAATAAACTACAAATTCATAAGGCTAAGTGACTCTAACGGACTTAAATCAAAGAAATCCACACCAAGGTAAATCATACTTAAAGTTTTAAAAACTAAAGCAAAGAAAAAATCTTTAAATTAGAGAGAGAAAAATGACAACTAACCTATAAAGGAGAAACAAGCACTCAAGCATACAGGTGCAAAAATCTTTCTAAAAACGTAGAATTCATCAATCAGTAAAAAGAAGTATACACTGTGTCCAAGTGTGGGATGCAAACCTGGTACAGTATTTGAAAATCAGTCAATGCAATTCATCATATTAACATGCTAGAGAATAAAAACTATATCATCATAGCAATTGATACAGAAAATCATTTGACAGAATTTAACAATCATTCATGATAAAAACTCTCAGAAAATAGGAATAGAAGAAAACTTTTTCAACTTGATAAACAGCATGTACAAATAACCTGTAGCTAACATGGTACTTAATGGTGAGAGACTGAATGCTTTCCCCCTTATGTTAGGAACAAGGCAAGGATGTTGTCAACTCTCATAACAATCAACTTACTGCTGTAAGTTCTAGTTAGTGCTATAAAGCAATAATGAATAAAAATAAAAGGCCACCTGATTGCAAAGAAATAAATAAAATTATTTCTACTTGAGTTGCCATGATTGTCTACATATAAAATCCCAAGAAATGTGCAAAAATCTTGTCAAATTAATAAGTAATTTCAGCAAAGTTGCATTATACATCACCATATAAAATTAATTTAGCATAGATATTAGTAATGGAAACATGGACACATTTTAAATAAAATATTTAAATCACTGAAAAACATGAGAAAATTTGGTATAAATTTAACAAATCATGCATAGGACTTGAATGTTGAAAAATGGAAAATGTTGATGAAAGAAATCAGTGAAGATCTAAATAAATGGAGAACCACAGTATGATCATGGATTGGACTACTTAAAATAGTGAGGGTGTCATTATCCCCAAATCAATATACTAGTTAAAGAAAATTTCTATGAAAACCCCAGTAAGATTTTTTTCTGTAGATATGGGCAAGATTATTCTAAAATTTATACTGAGAGACAAAAAGACTAAAACAGCTTAAGGAATTTTTAAAAAATAAGAATAAAGTGGAAGAAATAAGTCTTCCCAATGTTAAGACCCCTTCTATAGGTACAGTATCAAGACTGTGCCATCCTGAAGCAGGGATAGGCCCATAGATCATCCTATGAGGCATACATGATTAAGAGGTGTGTTGCTTAATTGCCAAATGTTTGCAGAATTTTGGACTAAGTTTCAGTTATTTGTTTCTAGTTTAATTCTATTGTGATCTGAGAACATAGTTTGTAAGCTTTCTCTTCTTTTAAATGTGTTAAGGTAGGGTAAAGGACGTGGAATAAAGTGCAGCTTGGTGGATATTTCATGTGAGCTTAAAAAGAATGTGCATTCTGCTGTTGCTATGGAGTATTTTATAAATGTCACTTATATAATGTTGATTAATACCGCTGTTTGGGTTCCAACTTTTTTTTTACATAAGTGCAAAAGGAACTCAAAAAGGAAAAACAGACTTTTCAACAAAAGTAGCTAGAGCAATGGAACATCATGTAGACAAAGAAATATGAAGCGTGACCCAAACCTTACACTTTGTATAAAAATTAAAAGTGCACCGTGGACGTAAATATAAAATTTTAACTTATAAAAAGTTTAGGAAAAAACACAGAAAGTCTTGCAACCTATATGTATGACTCAGCCAAGGAGTCTTTAACTTGGTACCAAAAGTACAGTTCATAGAAGGAAAGAATGATAAATGAGACTTCATCAAAATTAAATATTTTGCTTTTTGGAAGACTCTGTTAAGAAAAAAGGACAAGCTACGGCTGGGTTAAAATAGAGTCAAACACGTATCTGGCAAAAGGACTAATATCTAGGATGTATACAAAACTTATGAGATTCAACTTTAAGGAAATAAATGATCCAATTATTAACACATGGGCAAAAGATTAAAAGAGATACTTTACCAGAGGATATACAGATAGCAAATAAGCATAAGAAAATATATTTTTCATCATTAGTCATCACAGAAAAAAAATTAAAGCCACACTGAGATATCACTGCACACCTCTCAGAATTTCTAAAATATAAAAAGATGGCAATGCCAAACATTGGCAAGAATTAAGAGAAACTGTATTACCGATATATTGTTTGTATGAATGTGAAATGGTACAGTTACTTGAAAACTGTTTAGCAGTTTCTTAAATGGCTAAATGAGCAACTACCTTATGATCCAACAAATGGATTCATGAGCATTTATTCCAGAGAAATGAAGACTTATGATTACTAACAACCTGCACCAAGACTTATTGCAACTTTATTTGCTGTAACTCCCAAACAGAAACAACCCAGATGTCATTCTTGATGGGAATGGTTAAACTGTAATATATCCATACTATGATATAATACTTAGCACTGAAAAGGAGTAGACTATTAAAACACTCAACAACCTAAGGAAATCTTCAAAGAATTATGCGGAGAGGAAGAAGCCAATCTCAAAGGTTATATACTATACGATTCCACTTATACCCTGTGTGTATATCATACATGCTATCTGATTCCATTTATATCCTTGAAATGCCAAAGTAATAAAAATGGAGAACAGTTTAGGGATTAATGAGTGAGTGGGGGCAGGAGAAATGTGGGTGTGGCTATTAAGAGGCAGCACTGGCGGTCTTTGTAGAGATACAATGTTCTGTACCTTGACTGTATCAATGCGCATGTCCTGGTTGTTATGTCTTACTATAGAATTGTGAGATGTTTTATGAAACTGGGTAAAGAGCATACAAGATCTCCATATTACTAACAACTGTTTGTAAATCTATAATCATCTTCAAATAAAAAGTTTAATAAAAATTAAAGAAGCTATTCACACCTACCTTCTCATTCACACAGTTCTATGATCTAGACAAACTCACACAGATTAAAATATACTTTCTTTATTATTTTATTTGTAATTGATATATTAATATGTGACAAAATTTAATATTTTGATATATATGGCTCATATATTGCGGTATGACCATATCAAGCTAAGTATAAAAATATGCTTTCCTAATTTATATTCCTTTCTTAGTGTTTAATGGCAAATTCAGTTCATTACCATTTTGGCTACTTGCTGATTACACAAACAGAACTGTTTAAGGCCATTCTTACATCACATTCTTACATCAGCAGAGGTGTGAAGTTTGCTTTTTGCCTAAAATTAAATACCAAAATATACCACATATTCTAGTAACACTACAGTTGTTAGGCTAAAACTTGCTCAAGAAATTTAAAAGTTTTATATAAACTGTATATTTCCATGTAAATATCAACTAGGTTCATCTAATACAATTCATCAAACATTTTTTAATTGCCCACTGTTTGCCAGAAACTCATGATATAATGGCAAATGACATGTGTTCTGTGTACTCAAGACACAATATTGTGGGAAGAGAATTAGGCATACAACACAGACACTTGGAGGAGTTACAAAAATGCACAGAGAGAGATTATCAGCTTCCCGAGAAGGGGTAGGGGAGACTTTAGTAAAGCGGGCCTATCTGGGTTGCATCATTAAGAATGACTTAGAAATGTTCTCTGTGAACACAGAGGGGAACTGAATTTTAGGAGAAATGGATATCTCTTGGAAATTTACAAAAGCGTGAAGCAGCATATCAGTGATGATGACAGTCACAGCGATAGTAGTGGCAGTGGTGGTGGCAATGGTAATGGTAGAGATGACGGTGAGGGTCACCAGTGATGGTGGTGGTGGCAGTACTGGTTTTGGTGGCAATGTTGTGGGTGCTGTTGATGGTGCTGGCAGTTGGTGAAGGCAAGATTGTGGGTCGTGGCAACCTTGGTGGTGGTGGTGGTGGTGAAGGCAACATTGGTGTTTGCAGTACTATCGTGATAGTGGCAGAGTCCGTGATAGTATCAGTGGTGATTGTGGTGGTGGTGGTGGCAGTGGTGAAAATAAGGCAGATGGAAGTAGTGACAGGGATGGCAGTGATGTTGGCAGTAGCAGTGGTGGCGGTTGCAATGGCAGTGTTGTAGTCAGTAGCAGTGTTAGTGGCGGTGGCCATGTTGGTGGTAGTAAGTTTTGTTGGAGGTGTTGATAATGGTGTTGGAGATAATAGAACAGTGTTGCTGTGGTTCCTGTTTGTGGTGGTGTTAGTAGAATTCATGGTGATATTGGTGTTTGTTAATAGTATGGTTGGTTTTGGCAGTAGTGGAGGTGGTTGTGGTGACAATGTTGACAGTAGTGGTGGTGATGGTGGTTGTAGCATGTTGTTGCTGGTTCTGGTGCTGGTGGTAGTAGTGGTAATGTTGATGTTGTTGCTGGTGGTGATGGCAATGTTGATGTTGATGGTGGTGTTGTCAGTGGCAATGTTGTTAGTAATGGTGGCAGTGGCAGCAATATTGGTGGTGGTTGTGGTGGTGGCAATGCTGATGTGGTGGTGGTGGTGGTAGCAATGTTGATGTGGTTGTTGGTGGTGGTAGTGGCAATCCTGATGTTAATGGTGGTGATGGTGGTGGTAGTGTTGTTCCTGGTGTTGTTGCTGTTGGTAGTGGTGGTGGCAGTGTTGTTAGTGATGGTGAAAATGGTGGTGGTAGTGGTGGTAGGAATGGAGATGTCCATAAACTGGGAAATCACTTAGGACCAGATTGACATTCTCTATTATGGTTACAGAATGGAGGTTGTGGACAGCCAGGGGCTAAAAGGTATCTTCCCTAGGAAATGTCTTTAAAAAGACAGAATCGAAAGTGTATATAGTCGGGGGGGAGTGGAATCGCGAAGGTCAACAGTTTCTTACAATTTCCACAATATTCTCTATAAGAGTGATTGTATTTCTGAAGGCTTATCCAACTTTAAAATCTTGCTGCTATCTATCTCCATTTCTCCCCTTAAGTCAGGATGTGACCTTCAGCAAATGATTTAAGCTCATTGCCTACATGTTCTCATTCCTCAAATTAAAGCATCAGCCTCACTAATAATTCTCTTAGAAAGGATGACTACTCTTGTGCTCAAAGGAGACAAAAAGGCACACACTTTCATTATCAAGATAAAATACAAAGGGACTTCTCTTTTGGAAAATCAGGCTGATGAGAACTGTGGGCTGAAGGTCCCAAGGCTGCCGCAAAGAGGAGGAACCGGGTGTCTGTGGGCAGAAGGAAGAAAAGACAGTGCAATGTTTGGAAGTCCCTTACTATTTAAGGATTAAAAGTGGGAGAGAAAAAGAGCAAACAGATTCAGAGTGGTGTTATTAAGAGATCTTGGGAAGAAGAGAAAGCTAAAATTGCCTATTATTTAAAAACAGAAAGGACAAAGGAAGAAGTAACTGAAGAGAGTGATTATTTGCATCAAGACTGCTCTTTTCAAATTGCTTTTGCAAGCACCGTTATTCCTGAAAATGCCTTGCAAGTGGGATAGGTATGTAGAGAATCTAAATTCAGGAACCTGAAGAAACTTGTCCAGTGGTACAGAGCTAGTTGATAGTAAAGCTGAAGTGAGAAGTCTTGGCACATTGGAAAGAGCACAGACAGAGGTCGTTAGAGTTCTGAGGACACACTCCTGACTACCTACCTTTCAATTTCTTCACCAGAGAAGCTCACTTGTGAAGCAAGGGCAGGGCCCACCACAGACTTCTCTTCCTCGTACACTCAGAGAGTGGCAGGAGGATGAAGCCTCCCCAGGAAGGAGGGATCTCACCTCCCAGCCTGCCCTAGAAGGCTGCAGTAGTGGTAGAGGGGAAGAGAGGCCAGGCCTCCAGACATCCAAGCAGAGAGGGTTGAGGGGGAAAAGAAGAAGTGGGATGAGCTGGTGTCTTCACCACTCCTTGCAGTGCAGCCAAGACTTGTCTGAAGACAAATGTTTTTCAAGTAACAGAGTGGCAATAAATAACCACTTAATTTTTCTTTTGTCATTAGCTTTTTTTCCTCCTTAACTTCAGAAGAACATTTTAGAAAACTCATATCTTCTGTGGTGATGAAACAATTAGATAATTGTTAATTGTTCCTTCCTGTTAATTTTTGATTTAACACTATTTAAACTTAAAATGACATGTTCATATGAGTTCATTTTTATTAAATATTATCCATCTAATTTTTTCATTGAGTGATATATGGAGTGATGTTTAATAAATTTTAATTAAAATTAATGCTGGACCAGGGCACTTGGATTAATAATTTTTTTTTTACGTCTCCATGTTGCTGCAGTTTTTAACCAAACAATAAAGTTATCAATATTTAAAACAAAACAAAACAGTAAGATAATCACTAAAATAGTAAGGTAAGACAGGAATGTAGCAAATTACAAGAAAGAAAGCATGGATTTTATTTAAAGGTCAATTTAGCAAAAGTAAAAAAAGGAACAAGGGGGAAAATAAATAGAATGGATTTCAATTGGCAACTATGGAATGAGGTGGAGAAAATATATCTAATCATATCCATTATAAAATGAAGTTTACTAAATTGCCTTTAAAAAGACATAGGAATTTGTATTTAATTTCAAAACCAAACAAAGTGAAAAAATAAGAGGAAGTTTGTAAGACAGTGATAAAGATTTATCGACAAGTAGAAACAAAGGAGCAGTGGTTCAATATTACCATCAGACAATGTGCTAAGGGCCATAGCCACCAAGAAGACGTGAGTCATTGATTTTACTACCTCATAATGAAATGTAAGACATGTAAATAATAAACAAACTATTGGAGAGTACAGGTTCTGGAAAAACGGAGTAGATGTACTTATCCTTATTCCTTCAATGAGATATAACCAAAAATCCTGGAGCCTGTACAATACAAACCTAAGAATACTCTAAAAGGTAGAAAGTAGAAGGACAGTTGACTGGGGACCTCAGGATGCAAAGAGTAGGGGGGTGGTAGCAGTGGAGCTGGGCAGAGAAACTGGACTCCTCCCCATATGGCAGTAACAAGAAGCAGTTTGTTCCCCCAGTGGAGCTGTATCATTAGAGGCCTGCTGAAACAAAAGGCTTAGATAAGATCTAGCGTCTTATAACATAATACCAAAAATGCCAGGTTATAGTTGAAAATCACTTGTCATACCAAGAAACTGGAAGTTCTTTAAGAGGCAATCAATAGACACCAACAGTGAAAACACACAAATGTTAGAATTATCTGACCAAAATTTTAAAACAATCATCATAAAAAAGACTTCTGCGGGCAATTGAAAACACACTTGAAACAAATTAAAAATTAAAAATCATCTGAAAAAATAGCCTCAGCAAACAGATGATATAAAGAAGAACCAAATTAAACTTTTAGAACTGAAATGTGCAATAACTGAAATATAACCTCATGGAGAAAAGCATAGCAGCAGAATTCAGATGACAGGGGAAACTCGGAGATAGAGCAATAGGAATTACCCACTCTGAACAAACACCTAAAAACATCGTGTACGAAATAAACAGAGCCTCTTCATCCTGGGATGAAAACCTAGGACCCGTGGGGTTATAAAGTAAAATACCTAATATTTGTATCACTGGAGGTCCAGAAAAAAAAAAAGAAGAAAATGGAGCTGAAAAAGTATTTGAATAAATAATGGCTGAAATTTTCCTAAATTTGACAACATATAAGATCCAAGAATCACAGCACACTTCAGAAAGTATAAACCCAAAGAAATCCATACCATGACATATTGTAGTAAAACTTTTTTAATGTGTGCAGAGAGGGACACTGCCTAACAATGAAGATTAATCCACCAAGAAGACATAGCAATCCTCAAAGTGTATATGCACCAAACAACAAAGCTTAAAAATATGCAAAGTAAAAATTGAGAAACAAAAGGAGAAAGAATCAAATCCACAATGAACTGGATACTTCAACATCTGTCTCTCAACAATTGATAGACCAACCTGACAGAAAATCAGTGCATATATAGAACTCAATAACAACATTAACCAAAAGGAACTTACGAATATTTACAGAATACTCCACCCAACAAAATCAGAGTATACTTTATTTTCAATAGTCTACTGATCATAGAACAAATATAGACGGTATAATGGGTCACAGTAAAAAACCTTTACAAATTAAAAAATTGAAATCATATGGAGTTTTCTGACGATCAATGTAGAAACCAATAATAGAACAGTAACAGAATAATGTCAAATAATTAGAAACTAAACAACACACTTCTAAATAATGTATGTCTCAAAGAGGAAGTATCAAAGGCAAACAAAAATACATGGACATAAAACAAAAGACAAGATATAAAAATTGGGAAATCACAATGGATGCAATGCTCATGGGAAATTTATAGTGCCAAATATTTACATGTTTTATACACTAGTTCAAGGCTTGAAGTGGCCTGATAAATGGCCAGGCAACCAGCTGCAGCCCATGAATCTGGCAGGTTCAGAGTTCTCCACATGCGGCAGGAATGTGGACTTAACTGCAGCAATTTCCGTTGCAGCACGGGAGCAAAGGCTAGCAGTGGTGCACACAGACAATCAATCAATACCAATGATCAAATCCATACCAACTCCGAGGTGGGAGCTATGAAGATAGAGGTTTGTAGGGCCCCAAACGTGCCTGCCCATACTCCAGTTTGGGGAAGGGTTCTGGTATTGGCAACTCAAAACCAGAGAGCTGTTTCCTCTTGTCTTGGGGCCAGGGTTGTATTGACCACAGTTACCTGCGCACCAATATCTAAAGGGCTCACGAAGTGCAACTTTTCCATTTCCCCATTAATTCTAACCTCAACATAGGATCTCCTGTCTCCCCACGGGACAGAGGGACATTGGCTTGATCGACACCTTGTCTTGTTCATTTCTGAAAGTAAGAAGTTTGGGCAAAAGCAGGTGGGCACTCTGACCTACCCCCAAGGCCACAGGATGGGCAGAAGGGACAGACCCTGCGTCAGTTATGGGGGCTGCCAAAGGCCAGTTCTGAACTCACCTGTCAGGATTTGAGCACACGCTTTCTGGGGTGGCAAAGGGTGTGGGGAGCCAGTGGGCAGAGGGCCAGGGTGTGGACAGCTGTTTCTCAGTCAGGACTGTCAGGGTGGTGCAAGGCGGTCACTCAGAAGGCCATGGTGGCAGCTGCTTGTGTTTTGTTCTCCTGGCAGAGGCTGCTGTCAGCACGCTGTGAAGAAGGGTTTTCAGTGGTGCATCCCACGTCATGCACTCTTCCCTGATAACTTTAGCAGGATTGCCTCTGGAGGGGACTAACTCTAATGGGCAGCTGAGCAAAGTGACCAAAGGGCTCCATACTCTATTTCTTGTGAAATTTTAACAACCTGCTGCATTAAAAGGTGTTTATAGGTTCCAAGACCTGCTTAGAGTGACTCAGCTTATAAGAGCCTCCAATCATCTTGGGTCCCATTGTCAGAGTGCCATAACTCTGGCTGGCAGCTGTTTCCCTAACCTTCTCTGAACCCCTCTATTGGATCCCTGATCTGGCCCACTAGGGGAGATTAACCGGGAAACTGGGGCTAAAAGACCTACCCTCCATCTCAGAGCCAAAAGGCTTATATAAACAATCTGCTGGCATCCTCCAAAAACGCCATGGCTTCTGCTAGGACGGCATGAGACCCTAAGACCCATTGGCCTGGCTGGCAAAGTGCCCCAGGGGATCCTCTAGCACCTTCCAAGACCCACTGGCAAAACAATCTGTGGGACTCTCAAACTTTTGCAAAGGATCAACCCTCTAGAGTACCCCGTGTTCTCTACTAGAGCCTCCCAAAGCTGCCCATGGAATCCTCAGGCTTTCTGCTCTTCCAGAATGGCATTGTGTTGTGCTTAACTGACTACTCTGCTTAATGTGCCACTTCGTCAGGGGCTGAGCTGAGCTGGAGAGAGCTGAGAAGCCAGGTGTCAGAGCAGCCAATTAGGACAATGCACAAGTAAAATTAACAGCCAAGTGTTTGAGCATGCACGGTGACAGTGTAAGCAACAGACGAAACTGGAGAAAGCACAGCTACCGCCTGTTCTATTGTCCCCAAAAGAAGGTTGCCAGTCGAGGGTGGCATCAGTTTTCTATCAGACATGAGGACTGCCTCCCTGCCACGGGATATCCCAAACAAAAGGCTCCTGCATTTTACAGGCCTGGGGGTCTGGAGAAGAAAGAGGTGGAAGACCTAGGAGTGGTGAAGTACTTAGTACTGTCTCAGAGGAGAGAATAAGTGTCCTCAAGGTGCACCCTTCCTTCCCTCATAAGGAAATCTCAGCAGAAGCCCCAGAATCAGAGGCGTCTGAGTGGAAGCACCCAGGTTAGGAATGTACAACTGTGTAAGGGCAGTGCCAGCCAGGGACTCCTTGGCTGCAACTCCCTTCAGGGACTGCAATGCACTGGCGTGCTCCAACTCTGGTGTGGGGAGGACAGGTAAAGCCTGGTAATGGCCTGTGGTCAGGCCTGAAAAGTCACACACAGATCGTTTAACCAGGAGCTGGACTCCTCACGAGAAAAAAGGAATGTAAACCAAAACAAGGAGAAATAACAAAGATAAGAGCAAATCAATTAAAATTAAAATTAAAACAGGAAAAAACATGGAAATCAATGAATTAAAGTGCTAATTATTTGAAAAGATCACTAAAATTGACAAGCCTATAGCAACTGAGACAATGATAAACAGAGAAAAGACACAAATTACCAATATCAGGAATGAAGCAGGTGATAGCTCTATAAACCCTGCACACTTCAAAATGAAAATAATGGAACACTATGATCCGGTTTGCACATATAAATCTGAAAATGTAGATGAAATTGAATGATTCCTCAATGTCACATCAAACTATCACAATTCACCCAATAAAATAAACAGCTCTATAACCGTCAAGACAATCGAATGTATACTTAAAATAGTTTTCAGAAAAAAAATCTATATGGTTTTATAAAACAAAATATACCAAATAGTCAAAGAATTAACACCAAATCTACATAAATCTTTTCTAGAAAATAAGAGATATCACTTTACAATGCATGCTATGTAGCCAGTAGTACACTGGTAATGAAACCAGACAAAGATTAGGGAAAAAAAAAAAAAAAAAAACAGAGGAAAATACATACCAATATTTCATTTGAATTTATGTGCAAAAATCTTCAAAAAAATAATAGAAAACCCAATGAAACAAAGTGAAAAAAAATATAACACACCGTGACCAAATAAGTTGAATTTCAGGGATGCAAGGCTGATTCAGCATTCAAAAATCAAACACTGTGATTCCCCAAATCCACAAGCTAAAAGGAGAGCCATCCTATAATCATATCGATTCATGCACTGGAGGATTTTACAAAATCTAACCTCCATTTATGATTGCAGCAACTCTCAGCAAACTAGGAATAGAGGGGAATATCCTCAACTTGATGAAGACAATCTACAAAAGAACTACAACTTGCATCATGTTTCATGGTGAAGATTAAAGGCACTTTCCACCTTAAGTTGAGAACAAGCCAAGGATCTCTGCTATCAATCGATGAATTGAAGTGTTAGTTCTCACTGCTGCCACTCAACATAATACTGGGAGTTCTCGTCAGCACAATATGGCAGGAAAAGGAAATAAAGCCATGCAGTTTGGAAAGGAAAAAAAATTAAACTTTCCTATATGCAGATGACCTGATGGTCTAATAGAAAATCCCAACAATTCTACAAACTCCTCGAACTAATAGGGGAGTTCAGTAAGTGTGTAAGACACAAAGTCAAAATTGTCAAAATCAACTGTAGGTTTATATACTCACGACGAACAAGTTGAAACAAGTTAAAAATATACGGTTTATAACTGCTCTATAAAATAAATATTTAGGTATACGTGTATCAAAACATATAGAGGACTTACATCCTGAAAAGTATAAAATACTGATGAAACTAATCACGTAAGATTAAAAGAAATGAAGAGATATATCTGTGTTCATGTTAATTGAACTTTATTAAAACTTTTTCTTCAAACAACCCTGCTAAGAGGATGAAAAGACCAGTTACCAACTAAGTGAAAATATTTGCAAGCCACATATGTAGCAAAGGACTCAGATCAAGGTTGTAAGAAGAAACTCAACATTAAACAATCCAGTGAGAAAATAGGCAAAAGATATGTAGAGACGCTTCACCTAAGGGGATATTCAGATGACAAATGAGCACCTGAAGCGATGTCCAACATCACTAGTCATTAAGGAAATGCAAATGAAGACCACAGTGGTATACCAGTATACATCCCTTAGAACAGCTGAAATAAAAACTAGTGGCAATACTCAATATTGCTGAGGCTGTGAAGGAACTGTATTTCTCACATATTTGTTTGAAATGTGAATTGGTATAGTCGTCCTGGAAAAAAGTTTACAGTCCGGTAATATCTTTGTAAACTAAACCTACTCATTGCTGAATTAAAGAGGTTAAATCAAAATTAACAAAAAATGACACTCTTACAATTTCCTAGAAAGAAAATCACATTCACACTAGCAGAAAGGATTACAAGCTATGTGAAATACAAACTTCCCACTCAATGTACAAGATACTTATGAAAACAAAAAATTGTGCCAAAAATAGGAAAATATTTGAACAAACAAAAACCACAGTTTCTGACTGCGAAAGGTCTACATTACAGTCACTGGCTCCTCTCAACCTACACACCCATTCCCAATCAGAACCCAAAGACACACGTTTAGTTCCAAATAATGGAGTGAGACCATGCATTTATGTCTCCCCCCACCCCTCCATTTCACGTAAATGATAGTAAAGTAACAAGAAGATATGCGAAGGCACTGGCAGAAGACAGAATTTAAACTCAACAAGACAGGAGGTAGAAGAGGTTCACAGGTGAAGCAGTGTTACTTAGCTGCAGTTGGAAGCTGAGGAAGTTACAGGCCACTGCAGAGCGCCAGCCGGCCTTGCTCAACCACGAGGCGTCCTGGATTTACAGGCTGTAAGTTAATGGAGGATTGGAGACATCTGTTGCTGCGAAGTGGACCATTAAGTTCTGCCTATGCAGAAATGGATTCCCATTCCCACGCCATTGTTACAGGAGTTCTTGTCCTGCGTCCGGGAAGACTGAGGTAGCCAGATAAGTGAAGGGTGAAGAATGTGAGTTTTAATGTTAGAAGGGCTCAAGGAAGTGGCAGTTCCTCTCTGTAGGCAGGTAGTCCAGTCCAGCGTTCAGCATCCTAACAGAGACCTCCCTAGAAAAGGTCTTTGACCCATCTCTGCAGGAAAGGTATTCCCACCTCTGAAGCTCTCTGAAGTTCGCAGCAGAAAAGGTACCGCTCTGCAGCTCCTCAGGCCACCCCTGATGTTCCAGTCCCGTCCGCTTTCCACCCTTTTGCTGTCCTCTGCCCTGCTCTGGCAGGGCCCGGGGCTTTTATGGAACACAAAGGGGCGGAAGTGTGTGCTGATTGGTCTATGGGCAGCCATGGGCGGGTCAGAAGAGGCACTACGAGTTCCCTCTCCAGTCCGCGGAACTGGAAGCCCAGCCCCCCCACCTTTCCGGCCCTCCCCCCGCTGAGGGTGGGGTCTTATTGGGAACCCCGCCCGCTTTCCGCCCAGGAATCAATCCTCCTCCTGCTGTCGTCCATGGCCCCGCGGCTTGGCTCCAACCCTGCTCGGAGATAGGAGTGGGTGCTGGGCCTGAGAGAGACCAGGCAATGGGAGCAGACATCCCTGAGCCTCCAGGGCCAGCAGCTGGAGTTGGGAAGGGGGGTCCTTCCTGGGGCACCCGAGGGTGCAGGCTGCAGAGGACGCCTCAAGTCCTGCGCCTGGGAGGGCGACCGCAGCTGCACCGCCATCTCGGAAGGGGCAAGGCTCCCGTTCGTCCCCGACTCCTGCCTGCTTCCTGGAGTCGGAGGCTCAGGTCTGCAGCCGCAGGCTCCACGGCTGCAGCTGCACCTGGGAGGGCAGATCCTGCCTATTCCCAGCTCCCTCAAGAGCACGGAGAGGCTCAGATCCACATCTGTAGGTTGGGTGGCTGTAGCCCCGCCCAGGAGCGCTCCTGCTGGCTCCGTAGAGCAGGAGGCCTGGTCTGCAGCTGTGGTTTGGGCACCTGCAGCTGCCCGGGAACTCTCGTCCCACCTCAGAAGGAGCCGGCTCCCACCAGCTCCGTGGACTGTGCTGCCTCGGAGGCACTTCCATGCTGCGGCTGGCATGACAGCAGCGGCCACTGCCGTCAGCGTTATCCACAAAGCAACACGGACACGCCGGAGTCTCAGCAGTCAGACTCATTCTCTGCAGGCAGAAAGGCAGAGAGTTCTAAAAGATTTGAACCTGAAGGAGAACTGGAGTGCCTGATGCAGTCATTAGAACACTGCAAACAAGCATTAAATCTCCCGGCCCTGCCTTCTCCTCCACTCCTAAGACTGGCTGGGACCTCACCAGCTCATTCCTACATAAAAGCCTCTAGTAGACAATATCTAGCCATGGGCACTCACCCAGGCTTCTCATGGCACCCCTCTTAAACATCAATTGAAGCATAATGACCAAGGAAACCAGATATTTAAGGAAAGACTACTGATGGACTCCAAGGCTAGAACTGCGGTTGCACATAGAAGACATTGGATAAATATTTCCTGAATGAATGACTGGCCACAAGATAAATAACGAAGACTCACAATGGAGGGAACAGATAATTCCGGAAATGAAAAATATGTTAACATCTTAAAAAAAAAAATGGCTGGGGGCGGTGGCTCACGCCTGTAATCCCGGCACTTTGGGAGGCCAAGGCAGGCCGATCACGAGGTCAGGAGATCCAGACCATCGTGGTTAACACGGTGAAACCCCGTCTGTACTAAAAATACAAAAAACTAGCCGGGCGAGGTGGCGGCGCCTGTAGTCCCAGCTACTCGGGAGGCTGAGGCAGGAGAATGGCGTGAACCCAGGAGGCGGAGCTTGCAGTGAGCTGAGATCCAGCCACTGCACTCCAGCCTGGGCGACAGAGCGAGATTCCGTCTCAAAAAAAAAAAACTCTTGTTACCTCGATGAAATTTAAAACTGTAGTGTCTCATAAAACAGAAACAGGCTACTTAAAGAAAAAGACAGACAGTGGTGGGAGGAGCTCTTAAAAATTAAAAAAATACGATCTTCCATCCCCCCCAAAAAGGGAGTTTAAAGATAAAATGAAGGAGAGTGAGCAAAATATTGAACAAATGACAAGGAGACAAAATGCATTACAAAGGCCAAATTGAGGAGTCACTATGGGCACATAGTCCGTTTTTTCTGGTGGTGGTCTTGAGTTGTTGAGGAGTGTACTCAACGGCAAGGCCCTATCCACATTCTGGAGAGGGCACGTGCATGCACACACACAACACACATGCACTGCACACACACACACGCACATGTGCACACACATGTTCCTGCACACACATATGGCCTGCACACACATGCACTGCACTGGCAACACGCCCATCTGGCTGCTTTCTTTTGCCCTCACTGTTGAGTACCAGATTCCTACACTCCTGTGATCTCAAATGCACCCTGGTGTGGTCGCCCGGTAACCCGGCCGCGGCACATGCACACCAGTTGTGTATGTGGAGATGTTACCAGTGGCCAGTGAGCACATGGAGATGTGCCCAGCACACAGCTGCTCTTGCTTCATGTGATTCAAAAATTAATTACAGATGTAATTAATTTAAATGAGGTCATACTGGGGTAGGGTAGTCCCTAGTCCTATTGGCTTAGATGTCCTTACAGAAAGGGGGGATTTTGGACCCAGGGACACATACAGGAGAAGATTATGTAGAGTGCAGTTGTGCTGCCACAGGCCAAGCAGCTACCAGAAGCTTAGGAGGAGGTCTGATCAAATGTGACAAAATGTGACAAAAATAGTCCATCACTGATTTAAGAAGCTTGATGTCTGCAGCCAGTGTTTAGTTAAAATTTAGGTGATCTTCTTATTCAACCCCCAAAACAGCATTCCTAATGCACTTCCACCTTCCCTTAAACATCTTTGTATTTAGTCCAAGCCCAGGATCACTCAAGGTCCAAGCGACAGCCACCAAGTTTCTGGATTTCCATGTGAAAAAAAATGTATTTTGACCCTTTGACCATTATTAGAAATTAATTTGAAGTATATTATAGTGCTACATGTGAGAGTTAAAGTGATAAATTTCTAGAGGAAGAAATTTTTCCAATGTCTTCATTGTCTTGGGGAAGGAGAAGATTTCTTAGAAAAGATGCAAAACATTCTAACCAAAAATTAAAAGCAAACAAAACTGACTTCATCAAAATTTAAAATTGTGCTTATCAAATACATTAAGCAAGTAAAAAGACATGTTTACACTGAGAGAAAATATTTGTAATAAATGCAGCTAATAAAAGAGTATATAAAAATCACGTAAATCAATGAGAACACAAAACCGAATTAAAAATTAGAAAAGCATTTGAACAGATACTTCACAAAGGAACATGTCCATAGGACCAATAAATGTACGATTAAGTGATTGCATTCATTAATCATCAGGAAAATACAAATGACCAAAATAAAAAATATGGGCTGTCTAAATGTTATCAAGAATGGAGCTCTTGGGATTGTGCAAGGACTTTGGAAAATGATAGTTTCTAACCAAAACCAGTTCTTACCCTATGTCACAGCAACTCTGCTTCTAGCTATAGTCTGCTCGGGCTGCCATGACAAAGTACCACAGACCGGGAGGCTTAAACAGAAAGTTATTATCTCACAGTCCTGGAGGCCACACGTTGGAGATCAAGGTGACGTCGAGGCTATCCTCATTCTGCAGGAATGTGGAAAGGATCATCCTGACCTCGTCCTAAGCTTCTGGTAGTTCCTTGGCCTGTGGCAGGACAACTGCAATCTAAATAATATTCTCTTTTATGTGTGTCTCTGTCCAAAACCCCCCCTTTCTATAAGGACATTCAATCCAGTAGGATTAGGGACTACCCTACTCCAGTGTGACCTCATCTAAATTAATACATCTGTACAGCCCCTGTTCCCAAATAAGGTTACATTCTGAGATAGTAGGGGTTTGGACTTCAAAATATGAACACTTTGGGAGACACAATTCAAGCTGTAACAGTACTCAACAGAAATGAGTGTGTGTTGTCCACCAAAAGTCACAAGTCAAAATGTTAATGGCTATTTAATTCATAGTAGTCAAAACTGAAAATAAACCAAATGCACAACCAAGAAAGAATGGGTCAACGATAAGTCATATATTCATACAATGGAGTACCACACGGCAATGAAAGCAAAGCAAAGTGATTGCTATGCTCAACAATGCAGATAATGCTCAGAAACATATTGAGCCAAATAAGGAGACACAATAGTGTACGCACACTGATTCCCTTTATATAAAGTTTATATTGACTATAAATGCTTATATCCAGACTCCATGAGGATAGAAGTCAGAGGTGTGATGAACTGTTATGGTGAAGGTGGGAGTGAGGGAGTGGGTATTGACCAGGAGGGGTGTGATAAAATTTCCTAGGGAGATGAAATGTTTCATGTCTTCATTTGAGGACTGGTCACTCAGGAATACATGTAAAATTGATCAAGATGTACAATATGTACAAGATATAAAATATGTGTGTTTTACTGTGTATATTATGTCTAGGAAAGACTGTAAGAAAAATAATAAAAATATACTGGTGATTAGTAGGTTTCAAAACAAAGCCTTTGCCTTTTCTGTACAATTTCATTAAAATGTTGACAAAAAAAGGGTTCATTAGAAGGATGCTTAATAAAATCTACCCTGCAGGGGCTGATTGATCCACAGCCTCCATGTCTAGCCAGCATAAGGCCAGGGACACATTCTCTTATGTGCTCATGCTGCAGCCTCTGAACAAATAAAACCTAGTGATGATTGGTTAGCTGTATCATCTCTCAAGGGTCCACTTTCATCTGAAGCTTATGTATACTACATGAGTAGGGTTCTCTAGAGAAGCAGAACCTACATATCTATATCTATTGATATAGATATAGGTGTGTGTGCATACACATATATGTAGTATATATGTGTGTGCATGTATATACACATTTCACATACATGCATACATACATACATATATATGAGGAAATTTATTGTAGGAATTTGCTCTTGTGGTTACGGAAGCTGAGAAATTCCATAGTCTGCCATCTGCAAGCTGAATAACCAGATAAGCTGGTGGTATAATTTAGTCCACACCAGAAGGCCTGAGAATCAGGGCTCAACAGTTCAAGTCTTCTTCTGAGTCCACAAGCTGGAGAAACAGAAGTTTTGATCCCCCAGGACAGGAGCAGGTGGATGTCCTAAATCAAGAAAAGAGAGAGCAAATTTACCCTTCCTCCTTTTTGTTCTATCCTAGCCCTCAATACGTTGAAAGGTGTTAACCCACCCTGGGGAGGACAGATCTCCTTTACTGACTCTGCTGATTCAAATGTGAATCTCTTTGAGTAACACCCTCACAGATTTACCCAGAAATAACATGTTACCCATGACTGGGTATCCCGTGACCCAGTCAAGTAGACGTATAAAATTAACCATCACTTTGAGCAAAGACAGGAGGGAGACAGAGGAAACTGGAGAGAAAGATCGACGTGGATATCCGTGTGTGGATGCACAGGAGAGAGTCCATTCTCCGGGCAGAAGGCAAGTCCTCCTGCTGAGACAGCTGACATCTGTCAGTTTTTCAGGAAAGCACATGTTAGGACTCTGGCTTGAGTCAGGACCAACCACAGTATTAACAGAAGAGTGAAATAACAGACCTTAATATTGAAAATACTTGAATTTCTCTCCTGCAATTTATTACTCTTCTCTGGTTTCTGTTTGAGAAAATAAAGAGTATGGCTATCCATTTTCTAAAGAGTACATTCATGGCACACAGAATCATTTTTCATAAAGGATTAAGAGAAATAGTATCACATACCCAGAAAATCTGATTGTTTGAGATGCATACATGATTTTCTACGTGAAGAGGGCACAGTTACATTCTGAAGAGGGATCGTGGAGGCCCCTTAGATAAGCCAGTCAGTAGGAGATGCAACCTCAGGTCCCCATCCCGCGGGAGACAAAGGGGCTATTTAGAAGCCATCTGGTTCAACGTTGGCTGCAAAGCAGGTTCTTTCTCCAGGGGTGCTATGCAGCGCACGTGCCTCTGATTGAGGATGAGCCTGCAACCGCCCTGACTGGTGAGCCCTGGTTCAGTCGTCATGATGTTGGAGGACCCTCCGTCCCTCAGAGCCAAAGTCACCCAGCCCTGGGTCCTAGTTAAGACCCCTGATGCTAGTGCCTCTTTGTTGTGATGATGCTGGTTCTACCCTTCGCCTCTCGTCACCCCAGACACATTCTCCAGCCCCCTCTTCCTGCTCTGCATCTCCAGAGGCTGATACACAGACACTGTGTCACCTGGGCTTCTCGCCCACTAGTTCCAAGTGGATTCAGCCACGGAAAGCAGCAGCAGGAGACTGGTGGGCAGGAGGAGAAAGAGCTCCAAGTATCTTTCCTCCTCACTCCCCGTCTGGCTGCTGCATCTTGGGTAGTAGCCCCGTACTTCCCTTTGCTTGCAGCAGCCTGTCCTCCACATGTTCAACCCTACCTGTGGAAGAGCTGACACTCATCAAGATCCTAGAGAGTCCTGGGCCCCTGAGCATTCCATTAAGCCACCCTCTCAGGCCTCCTGGCTAGTAGCAACCCAATTCTCCCCTACTTCTCCGGCTACCTGGGGCTTCACTTCCTCATGATATCTTTACTCTCCCAGTTTAAAGATAAGTCAGTGATTTACCACTGAAACAAGAAATACAATACAAGTTGAGTTATTCAGATTTCACTTTTTCTCCAGCTAATATACCACCAGGCCCCGTTAAAAAAAAATCTGAACCCTTTGCTTGTTCACTACCTGTTTCCCCTCATTTTCCCTCATTTAAGGGTAGGCTCCACAGGATAAGGATTGTTTATTTCATTCTCCACTGTGTCTCCAGGGCCTAGAACAACAATGTATAGCACAAAGTAAACACTCGACACATATTTGTAGAATAAAGAGATGAATGAATAAGTGAATAAGAGTATAAATGAATAAGACAGCATCAAATATTTTAGGTCTATTCTGCTAGTGACACAGGAAATAACTCCACTCCCTTTTACTAAAAGTACCGTTACATGAAAAACTAATTAAAATGCAAGGCAGAAATAATAAATGTAGAAGCAATGAGGGAAATAGAAAATCACCATCAGAACAGCACAGTAATAATTGCTCCGGGCAATTGATGCGTGCGAAAATTAGTGGGTGGAACTTCGAGGAGAAACAGGAATTTGCATAGCCTCAAAGTATTTTCTGCAAAATATTTAATTACTGTGCTGGCTTTAACATATGTTCAGAAATCCTTTGATACTACTCCTTCTAGAAGATGTAGCTTAATTCCCTTCCCATTGAGTGTGGGCTGACTGTAGTGAATTGCTACTAATCGAGTGCAGTTTCTCGGCCTCAGCACAGTTCTCTGTTGCAGGGATGCCCTTTGCAGGGTGAGATGACAGCAGCATCTTCAGCCTCTACCTGCTAGATCCCAAGAGCAACCTCACTCGCATCTGTGACAACCAAGCATGTCTCCCCTGAATATCCTCTGGGGAACAAACCACCCTTCATTGAGAGCCACTGAAATAGAGGTTGGAAAGGGAAACAGAATAACTTTCAAGCAGAAAATCCAAGGCCAGCCATGGTGGCTCATGCCTGTAATCTCAGCACTCTGGAAGGGCGAGGCAGGAGAATCACTTGAGTATAGGAGTTCAAGACCAGCCTGAGTGAAACATCATCTCTATTAAAAAAAGTTTTTTAAAAAATTATCTGGGCATGGTGGTGCACACCTGTAGTCTCAGCTACTCAGGAGGCTCACCTGAGCTCTGGAGGCAGAGGTCGAGTGAGCTGAGATTGCATCACTGCACTACCATCTGGATGACAGAGTGAGAACCTGTCTCAAAAAAGAAAAGAGGAAGGAAGGAAGGAAGGAGGGAGGGAGGGAGGGAGGGAGGGAAGGAAGGAGAGAAAAAAGTAAAGAAAATCTTGACCAAAATCTCCTTAACCAAAGGATCAACATACACATCATAGTGGAAACCAGGTTAACTCCATGTACCCCCCGATGTGCTGGGTTGAGGAAGATACACAGTCCAGTCACGAGAAGCATCAGCTAAACCCACAACCAGGTGCATTCTACAGCTAGACCTCTGACCACTGCTGCTCCTCAAATGTGGCAAGGTCATAAAACACAAGGGAAAACACGGAAACAGTCACAGATTGGAAGAGACTAAGGAGACACAATGAGTGAGTGCAACATGGTATTCTGGAGTGGATCATTTCACAGAAGGGAAAAATAAACATTAGGGCAAAAAATATGAAAAACATCTAGAATTTAGTTCATGGTGTTATGCTGATGTCAATTTATTAGCTTTGATAAATGTGCTCTGGTTATGTAAGATGTTAATGTAAGGGAAGGAAGGTGAAGGAAGACAGGAACTCTCTGTATTATCTTCACAACCCTTCTGTAAACCTAAAAATAATTCAAAATAAAGTTAAACAGTGCAAAATGTGAGGTAGTGAGTACTAAACACAAATGAATGATAGAGAACACCTTTCAATCTTTCTCTCTGCAAATATGCTCCTTGCCTCATTATCCTTTGCTGACCCTACCTTCTACCACTCCAAATATATAATTCAGCTTATACTTTGAGTGACTTCTGGTTTTATATGTTACTCCAGTTCCATGGCAGCCTCATTTACTAGGTAAACAAGATGATAGAATTTCTAGGCCTCAGGCTAAAAGAAATAGCTTGGTCAAAGTTTCCTCTAACCCAACACAATTGATGGAAATCTCTTGGAAGTAAATTACTTCCATTTATCCCAAACCTCATTGTCTTTCTGAATGTCTGGCCGATGCTCCAGGCTCTTTGAGAATAGAGCCTCATTTGGAGGAATGGGGCTTCTGTTGCTTCTAATCTTTTCTTCAGTAATTCATTTATAGGCAGGCACAATGGGGTCTCCTAAGTTATGAGTGGTGCCCTTCTAACTGGAGAGCTGTCTGGCCCATAGTTGGAAATGCAGAAATGTCTCACTAAGGCCAGGCATAGGTGAAGTGCAGTATAGCTTCAGTGGAGGCAAGGGCAGTGCATAATCACACTGTGATAGTTTTGACAGGAAAAAAATACATTGACCAGAATTCCAAAGCCTCCACTTGGTTCCCATGGAATTGAGCCCCTGGAGGTAACTTCCAGGCCTGCTTCTCCAGCCCTCTGCAGTGGACCAAGCAGGGGGCCTGTGGAACCTGACATCCAATAAATTAAGATCTATCCTGGAAGAAAGATTGAATAACATGCTCATAGACTACCTGTGTAACAAGCCCCAGCACAGTGGCTGCTGAGAGGGAGGAGAGTGTGGCTCTACTACACTTCCCTGAAGAGAGTCGGTGCCTACCCAAGAGGAGTGAACCTTTCTCCTAGGAGATAGGGTAGGTGTGTAGCCAAAAATATATCTAAGAGAACGTTTTCTAATTTATAACACTGTGATGATAACATCAGTCATCCTGTCTGGCAATATTCAACAAAAAGGTTATTAGGAACTGTGGATGGAATCGTGAAACCATCAATCCAATGGAGGCTGACCCATCAGCTCTCAACAAATATGGGTGAGCCTCATGCTATAAGGAGACCTGCGATCTCAGTCCAGCTAATCTGGGTATGCAAATGCTTAGAATATGCATTTTCCCAACTATAAAGTACTACTGATCTTTTAATAAAAAGAAAAGATACATTTAAAATAAAATAACAACACAATCTCAAAACTCTAAGCATAAAACAGACCCCAGACAGAAACCGTTTAAGAAAAAGGTGGCAAGATTTGACTTCATAAATATTAAAATTTTTAGTACGTCAGAAGTCGCAAAAGTCATCATACAAATGGGTTAGTGACAACCTGGGAAAAAATATTGACAATACATGTGGTGAACAAGGAATTAATATGTATGGTATATAGGGAATGCCTATGTAACAACAAACAAAAAAAAAGGGGTATTGATAGTGGCTATGAATAGACAATTTACATATATAAAACCACAAATAGCCAATAAACATTTGAAAATATAATACAATTTTATGAATAATTTTAAAATAAAAATTTAAGCCAGAGTGATGTATTTTATGTATCTGATCAGATGGACAGAAATTTAAAAGAATATTGATATCAATTCAGTATTGGAAGAAAAATTGGAGCTACCACCTCTTCTTGGGAGAAGTGTAAATTAGTATACATTGTTATAGTTTGTACAGAAGTAAATTCATATACATATCTTAAAGACAAATTGCCAAATTTACCAAATTTTAAAATCTGCATGGCTTTTACATCCAGAAGTTCATCTTATATATAGCAAGGATCCTTATACATAGATATATTTACAAAAACATGCCCAAATGGTTTTAACACCAACCTCCCAAAAAAGCAATGAGACTTAACAAATAACCCAACTAGCAAATGGGCAAAGAACCAAGCAGATATTTATCAAAAGACGACATAAAGCAACCAACATGCATATGAGAAAATGTTCAACATCACTCATCTTCAGGGAAATGCAAATCAAAACTGCAATGAAATAACACCCCACACCCATTATAACAGTGATTATCAAAGAGACGGGACATAAGTGTTAGTGAGGATGTGGGGAAGGAAAACACTGGAACACTTCTGGCAGGAATGTAAATTAGTGTAGCCATTATGGAAAACAATATGGCAGTTCCTCAAAATACTAAGAGTCAAACGACCATATGATCCGACAGTCCCACTCCTGTGTTTATATCTAACGGAAATAAAATCAGGATCTCAAAAGAGATGTCTGCATTCCCATGTTCACCGAAGCTTTGTTCTTTCCCTCTTCACAACAGCCCAGGACATGAAATCCACCTAAGGACTCACCAACAGATTAATGGAGAAAGAAAACGTGATATATACACAATTTGACAATATTCAACCTTAAGAACAAAATCATGTCATTTGTGACAACATGGGTGGACTTAGAAGACACTATACTGGATGAAATTAGCAGGCACATGAAGACAAATACTGTATGATCTCACTTATATGTGGAATCTAAGAAAGTCAAACTCACAGGCGCAGAGAGTAGAATGGCAGTTAACAGTGACTGGGGGAAGGGTGGGGTGGAGATTCAGGCCTAAGGACATAAAATTTCAGTTAGACAGGGGAGATAAGTTCAAGAAATCTATCGTACAACATGATGACTATAGTTAATAACAATGTATTGTATTGAGAGGTAAAGCCAGCCAGACTCCTGGGTCCAGTGGGGACTTGGAGAACTTTTCTGTCTTACAAGAGGATTGTAAAATGCACCAATCAGTGCTTTGTAAAAACACACCAATCAGTGCTCTGTAAAACGCACCAATCAGTGCTCTGTAAAATGCACCAGTCAGAGCTCTGTAACATGCACCAATCAGCAGGATTCTAAAAGTAGCCAATCAGGGGGAGGATTGAAAAAAGCGCATTCTTATAGGACAGAAATAGAACATGGGCGGGGACAAATAAAGCAATAAAAGGTGGCCACACCAGCCAGCAGCTGCAACCCCTTGGGTTACCTTCTGTAGTGTGGAAGCTTTGTTGTTTCCCTCTTCACCATAAATTTTGCTGCTGCTGCTCACTCACTGGGTCTTGCCATGTTTAAGAGCTGCAACACTCACCACGAAGGTCTGCAAGGTCCGTGGCTTCATTCTTGAAATCAGCCAGACCACGAACCCACTGGCAGGAGCCAACTCCAGACACAGTATGTCTGAAATTTACTAAGAGTAGATTTTAATGCTCTTGCCCTCCAAAAATGATAAGCATGTGAGGTCCTGAATTTGTCAATTGCTGTATTTAGCTGTTCCACAGTGTGCACATATATAAAAACATCACGTTGTATGCCATAAATATGTAGTTTTTGTCAATTTATGAAAACATTATTTTTTCAAATGTGCATAAAAATTTGGAATAATACCTGATGCTTTGTAAATATTTAATAATGTCAACTTCTTTTTACAAAGCATTTTAGTAGGAAATATAGTAGTCAATAGCATTTAAAACTACCCAAATATTCCTTATAGAAAAATTGTTAAAATATATCTATATTGGCACATGATTACTGATCAATAGGTATTTGTTGAAAGAATGCTTGATTCTGGTTGGTTTGGATGAAACTGGTTTATAGTGTGGTTTTCCACACATGCTGGCTGGTTGAGAACATCATCTGTCTTGGTTTGAGAAGACCCATCTCTCCCTCCTCACTGATGGGAGCCACAAGATGGGTTCACAAAGGGCTGTCTTTCCAGTGTGGGGACTCCTCTGACCTCAGGGTGTTACCAACCGTGTGAGCCACGGTCCTGACTCTCCAAACCCACACACATTACCCTGATGTTCCTTGGAGCAATTGCTCTTGTCCCTTGATCCTCTAAAGAGGATGGCAGCTGCCCTGTTACACACCCTGAGGACGGTGGCAGCCGCTGACTCTGAGCCACAATCTAGCGCTGCTGTAGCAGTTGCTGTGTGTTCACGTTTTGAAACGCGGGCTCCTATGCATGCTTCACCCCATGTAGGATCTGGTTTGTTTTCTACTTTTAGTAATTCTCGCTCACCTGTAGTATGCTTTTCGTTTTCCAAAGCTATCTGATTCGATGATTTCATGTGCTGGGGAAAGCGGGGGCAAGATTCCTCCTGAAGCCTGGCTGAGTGCATTCTAGGGAGTCAGGACTGGGTCTACGGACAATCTCACATTTCCGTTTTTCTACCTCTGGTGATAGTAGTGGTTATCAAAGTTTCTGGTCCAGGAACACTTAGGGGTTCCCAAAATCCTTTTAATAACTCCATGAGTTCAAAATCATTTGCATAGCAATGCCAAAATATTGTGTCTTTTTCAGTGTTACTGTAGCTGTACAGCAGGGTTTTCTGGAGGTTACAAAACATGTGCTATCACAATGGAGTGTACACAGGCAAACCAAGTAGAGTTGATTTCTCTTCCATTAAGTCAGACGTTAAAGAGATTTGCGACCTGTCGCGGTGGCTCATGCCTGTAATCCCAGCACTTTGGGAGGCCAAGGCAGGCAGATCACGAGGTCAGGAGTTCAGACCATCCTGGCCAACATGGTGAAACCCCGTCTCTACTCGTGGTGACGCAAGCCTGTAGTCCCAGGTACTTTGGAGGCTGAGGCAGGGGAATGACTTGAACCTGGGAGGCAGAGGTTGCAGTGAGCCGAGATTACGCCACTGCACTCCAGCCTAGCAACAGACCGAGACTCCGTCTGAAAAAAAAAGAGAGATTTGCAAAAGGGTAAAGGAATGTCTGTTTTCTCACTAGTTCCTTCTTTTTAATAAAATATAGTTAATTTTTTTTATAAAACATGCAATTTATGTTACTATCAGGTGGTTCTTTTTTATTTTTAAATAAAAAATGAATATATTAATAATCTGTTTAAATTTCTTATACTGAAAACATTGATGGACAATATCTTAGGAGTGCTCAGTAGTATTAAGAGTCTGAAGGGAATCTGCCACCAAAACTTTTGAGTAGGATCATGTTCTGACCCTCCCTTTAGAGTAGGCTGGCAAAGTGCATGGGCCTAAGAGTCCAGGGGTTACTGGATCTATGCTTCTCCGGTCCAGCCTCCTGCAGACTGTCATACTCTGGGCTGTGTCTCCCATGATCTGTGGTCACCTGCTGCAGTCCTCCCGCCTTGATTGACACAGGCCTCGAGAGCCTTATGAGTACTGGTAAACTAGGATGTCGCTGTCCTCTGCTTCACATTCTGTCAGATTCCTGCGCTCCTGCTTGTTAATCTTTTCCCCTAGTGAAGCAACTGTGGTTTTACTGCTCAACTAGTTATTTCTACTTGAGGTCCAAAGGGGAAAATAAAACACATCTAACAACATGACTGATTTTAGTAATTTTGGAAAACTCCTCATCTACTCCCCGCCGACACACACACAATTCCATCTTCCTAATGAGGTTTTTCAGTCCTTAGTTTTCAAGATTATTAAATTATTCATTTTATAAAGTAATATGTGTTTTCATTTAAAATTGTAGGTAGGATAAGAATAGAATAACTTAAAACTACAAACATTCCTGTAAAGATAGTTTGTATAAAATCATGGTTCATTTCTTTATAAATGCCTTCATTTTTTTTTAATTTCACGAAACCAGCCATGTGCTGTCATTCTGTCGTAGTTGTTTGATGACACATGATTTCACGGGATCTATGTAGACTCATCATAGCTTCCATCCTGGGGCACTTTTGTTACATCGGTTTGTTTTCCTATCATGAGTCATGCTGCATAGAAATCCATATACTTTAACCTTTCTTCCAAACTGTGATTATTTCCTTAGTACAAATTCCTAGAAATTGAAAATATTGGCCTATAAAGTACAAAAACTGTTAAAGTTCTTCCATTTTTAGCCAAGTTCTTTCCCAGAAACATTATACCAACTCCTACTCCCTCCAGCAGCCTATGAGAAAAGCCTGCTCATGGACCTGCTCAGAATTCAATAGTTTGATTTGAAAATCCAATTTGGCAGATGTATTTCACTGTTGTTTACAATGGCAATCCTTGATTACTAGGTGTGATTGAACATCTCCCCCAATGACCTTCCTGGGCAGGTTTTTCGTCTGGTGTATGTGTTGTGACCATTCTGCCTATAAACTTTAGCTTGTTTTCACTTGTCATTTTTTCCATGTTATTGATGCCTCTTTGTAAACATACATTTTGATTGCTGGGTGACACAGCATTAAATGCATCTTCCGTGTTTACTGAATCATTTCCCAGCGCTGTGCATTTAGGTCTGATCTGTGCAGCTATGTCTGTCTGTAGTCGTTGTCAAGGGCTTCAGTCAAAAAGTGCCACAGACTGGGTGGCTTAAACAACAGAAATGCATTATCTTACAGTTCTGGAGGCTAGAAGAACAAAATCAAGGTGTTAGCGGGATTGCTTCCTTCCAAAGGCTGGGAGGGTGTGCCCTAGGCCTTTCTCCTTCTCTGCGCGTGGCTGTTTTCTCTCTGCATTTCTTCATTTCACCTTCTTTCTCTGGGTGTCTGTGTGTCCAAATTCCCTTTTTTTATTACTTATTTATTTTGAAATGGAGTCTTGTTCTGTTGCCAGGTTGGAGTGCAGTGGTGCAATCTCGACTCACTGCAACTTGCTCCGCCTCCCTGGTTCAAGCGATTCTCCTGCCTCAGCCTCCCGAGTAGCTGGGTCTACAGGCATGTACCACAACACCCAGCTAATTTTTGTATTTTTAGTACAGACAGGGTTTCACCATGTTGGCCAGGATGGTCTCAATCTCCTGACCTTGTGATCCACCTGCCTCAGCCTCCTAAAGTGCTGGGATTACAGGCATGAGCCACCGCCCCAACCCAAATTCTCCATTTTTGTAAGAACAGCAGTCATGATGGTTTAGGGCCCATCCTAATGGCCTAATTTTCACTTTATCTCTGTAAAGATCCTATCACTAAATAAAGTCACATCCTGAGGTACTGGGGACGTCAATATATGAATTTTGGAGGAACACGATTCAACCCATAACAGTCTCTTCGAGCTTAAAATTTGTCTGCATTTGTAATGATTTTCTAAGATTAAATTATCTGGAGTAGAGATAATGACTCTAAACTTTTGTGATGCATACTGTCAAAGTGATAGCTTGCGTTTCTGTAAAAGGGAAATAACCTCTTATTGACAATTAGCGATGAGACGTAATAAGAAACACCTTGAGTCCCCTGGTGAAAACAGGATCTTTAATGCAAACGGAAGGTAGGGACTAAGAGTCACACTCTTTCCTGGAATCATGCTCTATGGGAGGAGGGGGAGCCTGAGGCTCTCACCTGCAGAAGGATTGGGAGAGGAACCGTGGAGGAGACCCTGGGTAAGGAGACACCACTGCCACAGGCTCTATTCACTCCTGCATCAGGGTGGGACTAGAAGTTCAACCATTGTGGAAAACAGTGTGGCGATTCCTCAAGGATCTAGAACTAGAAATACCATTTGACCCAGCCATCCCATTACTGGGTATATACCCAAAGGATTATAAATCATGCTGCTATAAAGACACATGCACACGTATGTTTATTGTGGCACTATTCACAATAGCAAAGACTTGGAATCAACCCAAATGTCCATCAGTGACAGACTGGATTAAGAAAATGTGGCACATATACACCATGGAATACTATGCAGCCATAAAAAAGGATGAGTTCGTGTCCTTTGTAGGGAGATGGATGCAGCTGGAAACCATCATTTTCAGCAAACTATTGCAAGAACAGAAAACCAAACGCCGCATGTTCTCACTCATAGGTGGGAACTGAACAATGGGATCACTTGGACACAGGAAGGGGAACTTCACACACCAGGGCGTATTGTGGGGAGAGGGGTGGAAGTAGGGGGGAGGGATAGCATTAGGAGATATACCTAATGTAAATGACGAGTTAATGGGTGCAGCACACCAACATGGCACATGTATATATATGTAACAAACCTGCATGTTGTGCACATGTACCCTAGAACTTAAAGTATAATAATAAAAAAAAAATTCTCCCGATAGGCCATGGCTTGTCCTCCCTGAAGCCATGGAGAGTGGCGCTTCCGCAGGGCTGGAGAAGTGGGCCTGAGCTGGCTCTGGCAGGGAAACAGACCCCCCCAATGAAGCATCCCCACTGATGACACAGACTGTCTCTGAGGGACCCTCCACCGTCTGTTTCACCTGAGAGGTCTGTCCTGCGTCTCACTCTCTTCACAGCTATTTTCCCCTGGACAGATTCTAAGAAACAATTCAGAATTATTAGAAGCCAGTAATGAATAAAAGGTAATGAGACATTCGATCTGCCAGTAATTTCACAAGAGCTGTGCCTTTGCTAATTAGGAAGTAAAACACCCTCATGCACTCGAGGCTGACCTACAGTGTGCCAGTTTCTGCGGCACAGACGTGTGCGTGAAGAGAGGGCAGCCGAGGGCATCAGCAAAGTGAGGCCGGGCGCCCTGTCCCACTCCACAGAGGATGATGGCCAGGACGGCAAGGCTGCAGGGGCCGAGGAAAGACACAGACAGTGCTGCCGGCCTCAGGTCGCCAGGCCCTTTCTGAGTGGCAGTCACTGTGCAGTGGATTTAAATAGACGCTCCCATTTAATCCTCGAACACATCGGAAGGTACAGACTGTTACCCTCTTTTAAAAATAAAGAAACTGGCTTCTAGTGGGAACTCAACCAGTGAAGGGAAGAGCTATTATTAATAATTCAAGTCTGGCTGGTTTCAAAACCTGGGACTTTCCACTTTTTATAACGGCCTTAGAAATCTTGAGACAATTAGTCAATTGCTTTAGGCAAATTCCTGCTGGCGTTCTGCTTCCTTCCTAATTAATGTTGGAATAATTGAGATGGGCAGCTCAGCCTTCCTTTTAGTGTGATTGTTCTGTCAAGTCAGCTGCAACGGCCCTGATGGGATTTTCCCCATTTTTGAGGAGAAAGTGGAAACAGTAAATTAGCCTCATTTCAGCAGACCTTCCGGGAGGCGTCTTCCTCAGCCCACCAGGATGAATGCATCTGCGTAAAATGGTCGTGACTAAACTTCTCGTCACAGCTCCAATAAGAAAAAAGCTTGGAAGCCATTACATTAGTCCTTACAACAGAAAAAGTTTGGACAAGGTGAAAATCAGCAGCTTTCTTGGGCCCAGGAGAGGCCTGGGATCCCAGGCAAATCTTCGCCCTGAAATCTGTGGGGTCAGACACGTCTGGAGAGATCACAGCTGAGCTTCTGCACCACGATCAGAAGTCACTGGAGCCGCAACTTGAGAGAAATGTGTATCCACCTGGAATGGTTGATACATTGATGGAGGCCAAGTACAGATTAGCATGAAAATGAGAAAATTCTGAAGGGTCCCTGCCCCACTGTCATTGGCTGTGCGGGACATTTCCTGGCTTTCTTTCCTGTTACCTCCACCAAGTTTCTCATGGTGAGGCTCCCAGAAAGATGCCCTGGCAGCCTTGGCAGGGGCAGGAGAGGAATTGGCCCTGGTATGACACTCCCAAACCCGTCTCCCCAACAGAAGCCCACTCTCCAGGGGCAGGACATCCCCAGAGGGCAACACAGTAACCTCACCTCAGCAAGGGGTGGGGAATACTGCCTTTCCCCAGACCCCTCCAGCTTTTCTGTCTCACCGAAAGGAAAACATTGAAGAATGCAGTCAATGGGGAACACGAGTCCAAGGACATGAATTGGAAATGGAGGAACCGAGACCTTTGTGAAGACCACAGCATGAGGAAAGCCCTGCACCTCACCACCACAAAAACAAGCTTCGGGATAAAGACGGGCCTGTGGCTGAAAGAGTCAAAACACAATCTCTAAGAGGAGCGGTGCAAAAGGAAGCCCCCGAGCCAAGAAGAGATGTAAACCAAGACACCGAAGGAATCCGCAGCCTCGGCACCTACAAACAGCCCACATTAGACATGCCCAGCGCCAGCTGGATTCATCTAAGTTCTCACACAAGAGGCCTTTAACCTCAGTTCCTGTAACCTAATACATCATGTCCAGCTTTTGACATAAAATTGCAAGGAGGGTTAAAAGGCAAGAGAAAAATAAAAACACAGTCTGAAGAGACAAAGCTATGATTAGACCCAGACTCATGTAAGACACAGCTGGTAGGATTATCAGACAGGGAATCTAAAATAACTATGACAACTATGGTAAGGACTCTAATAAAATAATGTGCACAATGTGCAAGACCGGATGGGTGATACTAACAGAGAGAAAGAAATGAAAGAAATGGAATCCAAAGGAAATGGTAGAAATAAAAAGCCTTGTAGTGAAAATGAAAAATGTCTTTGATGGGCTCGTTGAGGAGACTTTAACAGCCAAGGAGGAGCCACTGAACTTGAAGGTAGCTCAAGAGAAACTTTTCAAAACAAAACACAAGGAGGGAGGATGAAAACACAGAACAGAATGTCCAGAAGCTGTGGGACAGTTTCAAAAGGCATGCCCATACTTAATAGGAATGAGAGAACAAGAAGAAAGAGAGGATAGAGCAGAAGGAATATTTGCAGTACTCATGGCCAAGAACTTTCAGAAATTACTGAGAGACATTTAAAGACTGAGACTTACTCAGACTGTTAATCTATAGCATAGAGATTAGCCACGGAACAAGAAGGACAAGGGCAGAGGTTTTGGATGACTGTTTCTTTGCAGCCTCAACTCCTTTCGGATGTATTCCATGGCCTTCCCACCTACAAAGGCTCTGAATCTGTGTGACCATCCTCCACCTGGTTGGCTTCCTCATCGAGGAAACATCCCTTTGAGAAAGTCTTTTCTATCTGACCCATACCTGCCCAAGTTCCATGAGCTTCAGGCGGCCTCTGGCCTGACCCCTCTGTCAGACCGGCTGTAGGCAGTTCTGAAGATGGACGTCTCCTCTGCTGGCCAAAGCTCCAGCCTCCACCTGCTGGTTAAAATGTATATGAGAACGTGTGTGTGTGTGTGTGCGCGCGCGCGCATGTGTGTGTGCACGTGTGTGTGCGTGTTGAATATTTGCTCTTAGTCCTTCACCATTTACAGTTGACTGCAACATATTAATTTATGCAGTCCCTCTGTTTAATTTTTCTTCAAATAGAAATGTTTAGTCTCCCAGGCTTTCTTGAATGTTTTCCTAAGAAGGCGTCCAGGTTTATGAGGCTGAACAGCTTCTGGATCTTTAAGACAGTGTGGGGAAGGGCAGGGAAGAAATCCACAGTCTCCTTCTGGGCTTCAGCTGGTGTCTGCTGGTCTCTAGGGGACGTGCCTTGTCTTCCTGTTCCCATTGTGCCCCGATAAACTTTGATGATGCCAGCTGTTGCTGCATGGACTTGTGGATCGTTATTCTGCCAAAATAGTGCTCGTGGACAGTCCTACCAGGTGACTTGTTCCCATATAGTAGTTCACTGGCTGCAGATCCTCTTCTCGGCAGCTCCTTCATCCAGCTTGCTGTTCCAGTGAGCCACTGCCTAATGTCTGCTGCAAGGTCAGTTCCCCAGCCTCTGTGGATCTCTTCGCAGGACATAAATTGCATCTCAAAAGGCGGGCAGGGAAGATGTAGAGAAATCATGGTGTGCTCCCTTTGCAAAGGGAGCTCCTCTCAGTGACTCAGAGGTAAAGGATGCAGTCAAGAGACCCTTCTCCACCCTCAGCATTACTTTCATTTTTTAATGCACCTCATTCTCTCTAGGCACTAATCAGATTTGCAAGTATCAGGAAAGGGAGTACATTGCTGACTGCAACCCTTGTGAATGCTAGCAAAAGGCTCAGTTTCTAATTCGTATGCATTTATATAAAATAGCCTAGGGGAGGTCTTTGTAATTGCTTAGGTATGGCCTAAAAGCCCAAACACAGGGTTTGGCCAGGACGGGAGCTGACTCCCCAGGCAAGATTCAATAATGCCTTTAGAGTGGATGGACACCGCGTTGGTATCTTTTCACTTTTGGTGCCTCCTCACCCTGTACAATTTCATACTCCGAGAACGAATGATTGCTTCTGATCAGGCTTTCACATGTGTTAGATTGGTTCTGATCAGGCTTTCACATGAGTTCTAAACAGCCCAGAAATTAGTAGTACTGTCTTGGGCACCTCTGGAGCCACAGGCAAATCAGGGTGGCAGAATCTGCCCCAACACCATGGCTCCCAGAGCAGCAACACTTATACACTGGGGATCCCTCTGTGTCTTTTCTTTTTAAAAAGTTACTTCTGATTTTTCAGAAAGTTAGAAATTGAATATGCTAGATGACCATCACGCCTCCGTTGATTTTTCAGACCCTGTGACTCCAAAAATCTATTGTCTCTGCCACCGCCATGCCTCTATTATGCCATAGTTCAGCTTTCTTGACCCAGAGGAAAAAGTTAAACTACATGCTGATCTCACTGAACCCCTTTATTGCACAAAACTTTGCTTGCGTCCCCCAAAGGTACAGTGAGACACAGAGATAGGAACAACCTTTCAGGTCTAGAGTAAGATGGACCAGGCTGAGAGAGTAGGCAAGTTCTTAATTCTCACCTGAGCTTTGTCATCCTCCCAAACCGCCATCTCAATGCTGCCTGCCATGCTTCCGTTCCACATTTCTTTTTTAACAGCTTCTCCAGTAACTAGGACATTTTTATATTATCGTTCTTGGAATACTAATGTGCTTTCCATCAAAAGCTTTATGGTAATTAAATTGAAGAGAGGGGAAAATGAATAAAATTTATCATATAAAATAATGATCCAGTCTGTTGATTGTATCATGTAGGCCAATTATAGCCTTGCCAAAGATCAAAGTCACCTGAAATTGCCATTTCTACTTATTGACAATGATTTTTGCTAAAGTAAATTTGGAGCTATAAAGCAGTATATTGGCATAATAGTTCAGTGAGGGGAGGCGATGATTGTGAAAAATAATTTAATGTAACAGTCACAATAACAAGATATGGAGATAAAACATTATTTTTCCGGTTTTGTAGGATGGAGCAGTCAGTGCTTAAAAACGAATAGCATGAAGGTAGGACTTCCAGAATGGTGCTGCAAAGAACCCTGGGAAAGCTCTCCCCCGGAGAGACACCCACTACGCTTGTGAAATTTAGCAGACAATCATTCAAAGTATGTGGAGATTGATCAAAGGGCTTAAAGCAAATTGAGAAGCATGCGTTCAACAAAATCTATGCAATCTCTCAGCAGAAGGCTGGGCATTTGTTCTAGAGACTGCCCCCACCTCCTCTCTCACATTTCTGCCTTGTGGCCGAGTTGTCACAGTGGTCGTGTCAGTAATGTCATAGTTGCCATTCCCCCTAATTTTCTAGAAGCCAGTGAACACCAGCAAATCACATTTTGCACAGCTCCCTGCTACAGAAGATCTATATTGAGTGCATGGTAGCAGTCAGTGGCAATATACATTTCCCCACTCCCGACTTCCATTAAGTAAGTAAGATTGGGCAGGGCAACTGGTGAAAAATTCAGTCTCCTTTTCCCATATATCTCTGTATTATGGGGGAGCTTCTTTAGTAGGATTGGTTAAAATAAATAAAATATCTCAGCTTTCTGAGATAAAGCTATTATAGTTAGGCTTGCAATTTGGAAAACCACTAGATTCTATTCTTCTTCATTCTGGGATACAGAAGATTTATAATGGACAGTGCTCAGAAGAGGCACCAGTTTTCACCTGTCCAGCACCATACTCCATAGTTCCTGATTCATAAAAAAAACACATGGGGCAGTCATGGAGAGCAAGCACCACCCCTGCCCCCCAGCTTCCCGCTTTGGCTCCATACTGCAGAGGTTCTATTCAAAGGAAGGTCAGAACAAGCTCGATGTCCATTAACAACCTGCTGCTGTCAAGGGGCCGAACTTCAAGTGGATCAGAGTATTGAGTAAATTTTATCCCAAGTACAGTTGAAGTCAGCTAGCAATTAGTGAAGTCTGACAGCTTGATGTAATAGCAATACAAAGAGACTAGCCAGAAGTTTATTAGGGAGAGCAGGGAAAGAGAGAGACTAAAGAGAGCTAAAAAAATTTCCAGTCATCGCTGGTGGTCAGGAAGTCTGTGCATAGTCAAGGATCTTCCATCTGAGGAGTGACAGGAGAGACAACTTTTGAGATAAAAGTCCTTAGCTGAATATGAAGGCAACTCACAAACTTCTCCAACAGACTTCTTTTAGAAGTCTCCAAGCCACATAGGGATGCTATGATAAACGGGAGGGGGCACTTACTAGCTCAGAGGGCTTAAGCACAACCTTGAACCAATCAGGGGCTGGCAACTAAACAGTGTTGATCATGTGACAGGCCCTAGGAAGATAAGCTTGAGATAAAAATGAAGAAGAGAAATTTGAGCGTGACATTGCACATGGCACACTTGAAGGGAAATAGCTTTTCTGAACCACCACAGTCAAATAATTAACACATAAAGAAGCAAACAACATCAATAAGCTTGGAAGAGGGGATCAGGATGTAGAGTTACTACAATAGATTTCCTTCAGAAGTTTTCAACAAAAAATTACCAGACGTACAAAGAAGAAAACTCAGTCATACACAAGAAGGAAAAAAGCTGTCAATAGGCTCTACCTTTGAGGAGGCCCAGAGTTGGTCTTACCAGGCAAAGACATCAAGGTAGCTATCATAAATATATTCAAATAATTAAAGAAAATTATGCTCAATTAAAGTTATGATGATAATGTCTCATTAGATAAAGAAGATCAACAAAGGGATATAAAGTATAATAGACCAAAATGGAAATTCTGGAGTTGAAAAATATAATAATAGCCCAAATAAAAATTTTGCTACAGAGGCTCAACAACAGGCTTGAGCTGGCAGAAGAAAATAGCAAAACACTCACAAATCTAAACTATAAATATTGTACAACAGAGAGGAAACGAATAAAAAAAGGACAGAGAAATATTAGACATTATTAAATATACCAATATAAAAATAATAGAGTTCCAGAAAAAGATGAAATAAAGGAGAATTTAAAATGTTCAAAGAAATAATTGCCATCAACATACCAAATTCAATGCAAAACATTCTTCAACAAACCCAAGAAGTTCTTCACAAAGAGATCCACGCTTAGACACATTATATTCAAAAAGAAATCTTGAAAGCAGTAAGAGAAAATGACTTATCATGAACAAGATAATTCCAATAAGATTAATGGTCAACTCCAAATCAGACAAAATGGAGGCCTAAAATCAGTATGATGACATATTCGAAGTGCCAAAAGGAAAGAAAAAAGAAAAACCTGAAAAATCAGTATGATGACATATTCAAAGTGCCAAAAAGAAAGAAAAAAAAAAAAACCTAAAAAATCAGTAAGAGGACATATTCAAAGTGCCAAAAGGAAAGGAGGGAAAAAAACTCAATCAGGGCTCTTAGATCCATCAAATTACTTTAAAATGAAGCTAAAACAAAGTCATAGGTTGAAGCCCCATCCTGCAATGTGACTATATTTGGAAATGGGAACTTTATGGTGGTAATTAAGATTAAATGAGGGCCCTTATTCAATAGGATTCACGTCTGTATAAGAAGAGGACAAAGTGTGCACTCACATTCTCTCTCTCTCTTTCCCTCTCTCTTTCTCTTTTTCTATTCTCTCTAGTTCTCTCTCTGTGGATGTGTGTGGGCGTGTCGTGTGAGGGCGCATTGAGAAGGCAGCCAGATGCAAGCCAGGAAGAAAGCCCTCAGTAGAAACTGACCGTGTTAGACTTTGATCTTGAACTTACAGCATCCATAACTGTGAAAAAATAAACACTGTTGTTTAAGCCTTCAGTCTGTGGCATTTTGTTATGGCAGCTCAAGCTGACTAATACACCAGATAAACAAAATCAGGGAGAATGTATTGCTGGCAGGCTTGCCTTACAAGAAGCACAGAGGAAGTTATTTAGGCTGAAAGTGAGTGACATGTGATAATAATTTGAATCCATGCAAAAAACAAATAGTATCATTAAAGATAATTACATAGAAAATTGTAGAAAATAATATAATGCAATATTTCTTCTACTTATTTCTTAACATGTTTTTAAAAATTTTTTAAAGCATTATGAGGGCTGGGCGTGATGGCTCAAGCCTGTAATCCCAACACTTTGGGAGGCCAAGGTGGGTGGATCACAAGGCCAGGAGTTTGAGACTAGCCTGGACAACAAAGTGAAACCCTGTCTCTACTGAAAATATAAAAAATTAGCCAGGCATGGTGGCAGGTTACTGTAATCCCAGCTGCTTGGGAGGCTGAGGCAGGAGAATCGCTTGAACCCAGGAGGCAGAGGTTGCAGTGATCCAAGACTGTGCCACTGCACTTCAGCCTGGGTGACAGCGTGAGACCCCGTCTCAGGGGGAAAAAATTTAAAAAAAGGCATTATGCGTATAATTGTGTTGTGTGTCTATATCATATGGAAATGCAATGTATTGGAAAATAATAGCTCAAGAGGAAAGGGATGGGGCCAAAGCTGCACTGAAGTAAGGAAGACAGCAGATGATGATGCAGACCCAAGCTAGGAAATACAGTACTAAAAATTCTCTCTCACTCTCTATCTGTGTGTGTGTGTGTGTGTGCGCGCGCGTGCTTTCTTTCCTCAGCTTCCTTTAAAAGACAAAAAATATTGCTGAAGTTAATTAATGTAAATTGAAAGTGGGTTCTGATAAGATGTATCTTGTAAGCATTAGTCAATGAATAAAAAGATTACTAACAATCATAAAATAAAAATGCATTAAACGTTGAAATCTTACACAAGAAAAGATTCACTTCATGTGAAGGAAGGCAGTAAATAAGGAACAGAAGAATGAGAAAAAACATGAGACATAGCAAACTAAAACCAAAATGGCAGATGTCAATGTAATCAGATGGGTAACAGCATCCAATATAAGTGATTTAAGCAATCCCATAAAAAAGCATAATTTTAAACTGAATAAAGAAAGAAGATCCAACAATGCTGTCTTCAGCAGATACACTTTAGATTAAGAGGTACAAATAGGGTGAAAGCAAAAGAGTGGAAAAATATGCCATGAAAATAGCACTTACAAGAGAGCTAGAGTGGCTATAGAAAGATTAGGGGAAACTTTAAAACAATAGGCCAAGTGCAGTGGCTCACACCTGTAACCCCAGCACTTTGGAGGCCGAGGTGGGCGGATCATCTGAGGTTGGGAGTTTGGGACCAACCTGGCCAACATGGCGAAACACCGTCTCTACTAAAAAGTACACAAATGAGCTGTGCGTGGTGGCACACGCCTGTAATCCCAGTTACTTGGGAGGCTGAGGCAGGAGAATCGCTTGAACCCAGGAGGTGGAGGTTGCAGTGAGCCGAGATTGTGTCAATGCACTCCAGCCTGGGTGACAAGAGCAAACCTCCATCTCAAAAATAAATAAATAAATGAATAAATAAATAACAAACATTAATAGGTATAAAGACAATTTATATTTATAAATATATCAGGAAGACATAACATTTATAAATATATACACATTCAACAACAGACTCCCCCCCAGTACTGACAGAATTAAAGAGAAGAATAGACAAGTTAACACTAATGCTTGATGACTTCAACGTTGGACATTAATCATTAGAACAACTAGGCAGGTCAGCTAGGATGCAGAAGATGTGTGTAAACCCAACAGGACCTAAGAGACATTTATAGAGCACGCCAGCCAACAACAGCAGAATACACATCCTTCTCAAGCACACATGAACATTGTCCAGGATAGACAATATGATATATAATAAAACAATCCTCAATAAATACAAAGTATGTTCTCTCATCACAACAGAATTAAATTAGAAATACATAACAGAAAAGAACTTGAGAAATTCAGAAATCAGTGGAAATTAAGTAGCACCTCTTAAAATGACCAATGCATTGATTGAGAAATTACAGGGAAAATAAAAAATACTTTAAGATAAATAAAAAGAAAAACACAACTTACCAAAACTTATGGGATACACCTAAAATACTGTTTTGAGGGAAAATTATACCTATAAATGCCTACATTAAAAAGGAAGAAATACTTTAAATCATTTCACTAACATTTATTTCATGTTAGGAAACTAGAAAATAAAATGAAATAAACCAAAATAAAGCAGACAAAAGGAAATAATAAAGAATGAAATAGAAATTAATTAGAAAGTTGAAAAATGAGAGAAATTCAATGAAATGAAAAGCTCATTAAAGATCAGCAACACTGACAAACCTTTAACTAGATTAATTTAAAAGAAAAAGGATTCAAATTACTAAAATAAGAAGTAAAAGAGGGGACATTACTACCAATATCATGAAAGTGCAAAGTATTATAAAGTAGCACTATGATAAACTGTATGCCAACAATTTAGATAACTTAGATGAAATGGGGAAAAATCCTAGAAATATACAAACTGTAAGAAATGGTAAATAGATTAGAAGAAATTGAATCCCACAGAGAAAATCTCAAACCCAAATGACTTCACTTATGATATCTACCATTCAAAGAATTACTACTAATCTTCACAAAATCTTCCCCCAAAAAAGAAGAGTAGGAGGCACTTTTGAACTCATTATTTGAGTCCAGTATTACTCTGATACCAAAGCCAGACAAAGAAAATTGTAGAAAAGGAATTGTATATTTTTTAATCTGGACAACATGCCACAGACACTTTTTGCCCTCCTCTCCCCACTAGACTACAAACCTTTGGAAAGGTACAAGACACAACGAAGGAGAACTCTGAAAGTTTAGGAGAAGCAGGTGCACTGGTCTGGGGAAACTGTATAGCTACAAGTTTTCTTGTCACCACTCCCAATAGTTGAAGGCCATGCAGAGCCAGTATTTTATGACCCTCAATCTAGCAATCAAGTGGGATGATTTCCCCTCCATATGTAACGGTGTTCCTCTGACAAAATCAGGCAAGTTTTACCAAGCTGAAAAGATATGAATTATTAGGACTGCAGGAAAAAAAGTCGTCTTCAGGGAAAGTTGCCTCATCCCCTGCTGGGCCCAAGACTACCCATCCAGCGCCACCAGTGCAGGCAGCCTGGACGAAAGGCAAAACACAATAGATCAAAAGCATGCTGAGAAGGAAATTCATAACACTAAATGGTTTCTTTAGAAAAAAAGAAAATACTCAAATTAATAAATTCCAGACTAAACTGGAAGCAATGGGAAGGAATGAATAATAAAGATAGTAGCAAAAATGAACAAAGTTGAAAATATAAAACACAAGAGAAAATCAATGAAACCAAACACTGGTTTTTCCAAAAAAAAATCAGTAAGTTGATAAACTTACAGTAAATGTGACACAGTAAAAAGAGAAACAACACAAATCATCAACATAAAAACTGAGATGGAGATGTCACTTCAGACATTACAGCCATTAAAAATAACATATGACAAAATATGAATATCTTTATTCTCATAAATTTAATAATTTAGAAGAAATAAAAGTGTCCCTCAGAAACCAAACTATCAAAAATCAAGATGAAATAGATAATCAATATTGCAACCAAGCATCAAAGAAATTGAATTTACACTTTAAAAACTCCTTAAAAATAATTTCCAGAACCAGATCATTATGCAAGGAAGTCTATCAAACATCCGAAGAACATTTAACATCAGTTTTACTCAATCTCTTTGGAAAAATATCAGATGAAGAATTATGTTCCAACTTATTGATGAGCCCAGTATTACCTTGATATCAAAACAGACAAATATAGTACAAAAACAGAAAACAAAGGACTTATATCTGTAGTTATCTGTTGTATTCCTACCTCATACCATACACAAAAATAAACTTAAAATCATGGACCTGAAGGTAAGATCAAACACTATAAAACTTTTAAAAGAAAATACAGGCTGGGCGCTGTGGCTCAGGCCTGTAATCCCAGCACTCTGGGAGGCCGAGGCGGGCGGATCACGAGGTCAGGAGATCGAGACCATCCTGGCTAACACGGTGAAACTCCGTCTCTACTAAAAATACAAAAAACTAGCCGGGCGAGGTGGCGGGCGCCAGTAGTCCCAGCTACTCGGGAGGCTGAGGCAGGAGAATGGCGTGAACCCAGGAGGCGGAGCTTGCAGTGAGCTGAGATCTGGCCACTGCACTCCAGCCTGGGCGACAGAGCGAGACTCCGTCTCAAAAAAAAAAAAAAGAAAGAAAATACAGGAGCAACCCTTCCTGCCTTGGATTAGGCAATAGCTTCTTAGCTATAACCACAAAAACAAATGGTAGAAGAAAAAAATAGTTACATTGCACTTAGTCAAAATTAAAGCTTTATATTTCAAATGATACCATAAAGAAAATGAAACAGCAATCCAGAAAATAGGAGAAAATATTTGCAAATCGTATATCTGATAAAGGCCTTATATCCAGAATATATGTTTAAAACAACACAACTGAAGAATAAAAAGACAATTCAATTAAAAACAGATTATCTGAATTGTCATTTCTGTAAAAAATATAATAGCCAATAAGCACATGAAAAGATGCTCAACATATTTAGTCCTTACAGAAATTCAAATAGAAATCACAATAAAATACCATTTCACACCTACTAGGATGCTATAATAAAATAGAAAGTTGCAATTGTGAAAGACATGGAAAAATTGTAACATGTATCTTGCCAGTGGAGATATAAAATGGTGCAACCTCTTAGAAGACAGCTTAGCAGTCTTTCAAAAGTTAAATATAGATTAATCTTATTAATCAGTAATCCCTCTCCTAGAAATGAAACGTGATCACAGAAACACTTGTAGGCAAATGTTCACAGCAGCATTGTCCATAGTAGATAAAAATTGGAAACACTGTAAATGCCCATCAAATGAAGAAGGGGTGAACAAAAGGTGCTATATCCATACGGTTGAATATCGTTTGACGATAAAGAGGAATGAAGTGGTGATTGATGCATGCCACAACATAGATGGATCTTGAAAACACACTTTGTGAAAGAATCAAAACACAAAAGACCACAAATTATAGGGTCCTATTTATTTGAAATGCCAGAGAAGGCAAATCTACAGAGACACAAAATGGATTAGAGATTGCCCAGGTTGAGGTTGGAGTGAATGGGACGTGACTGCTAGTGGTGCAGGATTTCTGTTTCAGGTGATCAAAATGTGCCCAATTTTATTTTGATGATATTGGCACAACTCTGAATCTAGTTAAAAAACACGGAATTGTACACTTTAAATAGGTGAATTTTATGGTATTATATTTCAATAAAGCTGTTAAAGAAAAGTGGCTAACATTAGGTTCCATGAAACCAGCAGTACTATTCAAGTTATTTTAAACTACCAAATAAAATAAAGTGAGGTAATATTTTAACATTTATGTACCACTGTTCATTTTGCTCTTAAGTTAGCAAATGTTCTTCAGGCTACAGCATAAAATTTGCGGAGAGTCACCCTGGGCTGCCATTATTTCCGTGTTTGAAACTTCAGGAAAGGCCATCCTGAAGAGGTCAACGCCTCCACTGACGACCCAGCTGCCTCCTGACAGGTTGTGCTGTGACCGTCTTCCACTCCTGCCTTGGATGGCCCAGATGGGGGCTGTGAAGCCACCCACTTGTGTCTTCCTGCACTTCACGCTTGCTTCCCCTCCATCTGCTGGGTCCAGCTCACCTCAGAACCAAGAGTCTTTTGCTGATGGCGCCTGGGAATCACCACTTTCTTGGCAAGAAGGATCCATGCAGTGTTTCTCATCAAGGAGTGAGGGGCGTGCGTCTGCATTTCTGTTCGCATCGTATTTCTTCCTACTTTCTATTGCTTTTTCTTGTTTTTGCCTGCATTCCTTTTATTTGCCTATCATGTTTTCTCATTTTTTGTTTACTTTAATATTAGCTCAAACTCCAGTTTCATTATGAGGCTTTCCTTGGTTACTGTAGTGTACCATGAATTCTCAGTTCTCTATTGTATTGCACACATTAGTGTTCTGCTTGTCTGGCGCAGACCATAGACTGCCTGGCACTGTGTCAGCTTTCCTGAGTGTGTACTTTGTGCCTAACACTGTGATAAGAGCTTTCCATTTGCCATGAGGTTTAATCGTGCAAGTTGATATTGTTCTCTTTGTGAGCAGGCGAGCAAGTCATTCGGAGAGCTTCCATTCTCTTCTATGATTCTGTATGTATCAAAATGCTCCCAGAATTTTATTACACCAAAGTTAGGGCTCAGTAAATGCCAGTGAATTGGTTTAATTACTGGCTTGTTTTCTGTTTTTCTGTTTTTTTTTTTTTTTGTCTTTGATTAAAGTACTGAAGAAAACTTTTATTAAATTGATAAAAGGTTGTTTACTCACTGCCACATTTCAGTGATTTCCAGTGATGTTTTTTCTTTGCATTTTTTAATTAATACACTGTTTTTACAGCAGTTTTGGGTTTACAGAAAAAATAAATAGGAAATACAGAGAGCTACCATATATTCACTAACCCCCTCAACTCACCATCTCCCCTATTATCAACATTTTGCATTAGTGTGATAGATTTGTTACAACTGATGAGACACTACTGATACCTTATTAACTAGAGTCCATAGTTTACATTAGGGTTATTCCTTGTGTTGTACATTCTATGGGTTTTGGACAAATGTATATTGACATGTATCCACCATTACAGTGGTATACAGAGTCATATCACTACCCTAAAATTCCTATATATTCCACCTATTAATCTCCCTCCATCCCTGAAAATCCCTTGCCTTCTCCAGGATGTCATATAATTGAAATCATACAGTATGTAGCCCTTTAAGATGTTTTCTTTCACCCCATACATTAAGTTTCCTCCATGCCTTTATGAGGCTTGATAGCTCGTTTCTTGTTTATCGCTGAATGATATTTTATTGCATGTATTATCAGAGTTTGTTTATCCTTTCAGCTACCAAAGGACATTTTGGTGGCGTCTAAGTTTGGGTAGTTATTAATAGAGCTTCTATAAACCTATATGTAGCTTTTTCTCTAGACATGTGTTTTTAACTTGGGTAAACACCAAGAAGGACAAGTGCTGGATTACAGGAGAAGAAGATATTTAGTTTTAGATGAACCTGACAAACTATCTTCCAAAGTGGCAGCCCACTTGCATTCCTATCAGCAATGAATGAGTTCCTGCTGCTCCACATTTTCTCCAGCATTTGCCGTCGTCAGGGTTCTGGATTTTGGCCATTCCTGTAGGTGTGTGGTGGTGTCTCATGGTTGTTTTAATTTGTTTCGCTGCTGACACATGATGCTGAGCATCGTTTCGTATGCTTATTTGCCATCTGTGTGTCTTCTTTGATGAGGTGCCTGTTCAGGTCTTTTTTCTACTTTTTAAATTGTGTTGTTTTGTTGTTGAGTTTTAAGAGTTCTTTGTATATTTGGATCCAGTCCTCGATCGGATATTTGTTTTGCAGACACTGATTTTTACAGCCGATAGTTTATTTTCATTATCTTATCCATGTCTTTTGCAAATCAGAAACTTTTAATTTTAGTGGAGCTCAATTTAACTTTTTCTTTCATGGAAAGTGCTTTTGGTGTTGTATCTAAAAATCTTCACCAAACACAAGTTTCTGAGAATTTTTCCTGTGATACCTTGTAGGAGTTACAGTTGTGTACCTTAGAATATGATCTATTTTGAGTTAATTTTTGTGAACAGTGAAAAATCTGTGTCTATTTTTTTTGGCATATTGATGTCGAATTTTTTCAGTACGTTTGTTGAAAAGCCTCTCTTTTCTCCATTGGAATGCCTTTGCTCCTTTGTCAAATATCGGTTGACTATATTTTTGTGGATTCATTTATAGGCTCTCTATTCTGTTCCCTTCACTGTCTCTCTCTCTCTCTCTCTCTTTTTTTTCCAATATCACACTATCTTGATTGTCATTGGCAGCGTCAGTTCTCTGCCTGTTGTTTGTATCCTTCAATATGGCACTGGTTATCTTGGGTCTTTGCCTTCCATATGAACTTTAGAATCAGTTTATCCCTATCCATAAAATAGCATGCAGGGATTTTCATCAGGCTTTCATTGGATGTATAGATTGAGCTGGGAAGAACTGACGCCTTGACAATGTTGTCTTCCTATCTATATACATGGAATATCTCTCCATTAATATAGATTTTATTTGATTTTTTCATCAGTTTTACAGTTTTCCTAATATAGGTCTTGCATATATGTATTTTGTTAGATTTATGCCTTGAGTATTTCATATTTGGATGTGAATGAAATTTTGTTTTTAATTTCAAATTCCAATATTCTTTGCTAATATATATTACATACATGTATTATGTAAAGCAGTTGATTTTTAAACGTTAACCTTGTATTCTGCAACCTAATTATCACCACTTACTAGTTTCAGGAGTTTCTGTTCTTGTTTTTGTTGTTGTTGATTCTTTGGAATTTTCTACAATCTTACCATCTGAGAACAAGGACAGTTCTATTTCTCTAGCCAATATGCATGCCTTTTATTTCCTTTACCTGTTTATTGCATTCGCAAGGATTTTCAGGGTAATGTGGAATAAAAGTGGTAAGAAGAGTGGCCACCTCACACGTCTGTAGTCCCAGCTACTCGGGAGGCTGAGGCAGAAGAATCACTTGAACCCGGGAGATGGAGGTTGCAATGAGCCGAGATCGCGCCACTGCACTCCAGCCTGGATGACAGAGGGAGGCTCGTCTCAAAAAAAAAAAAAACAAAACGAAGAAGAGTGGTCGCATTTGCTTTATTTCCGACTTGGGGTGAGATGCATCCAGTTTCTCATCGTTAAGTATGATGTTAGCTGTAGGATTTTGCAGATATTTTTCATGAAGTCGAGGATGTTCTCTGTTCCTAGTTTGCCAAGTAAATGAATCTTATTTTCTTTGTCAACAGGCAAGTCATTCTAATAACTTTTTTCTATGATTCCATATATATCAAAATGATTGCAAAATTCCATTATTACACAAAATTTAGGGCTTAATGAAGTCAAGCCAATTAATGAAATTATTAGTTTATATTTTCTTTTTCTTTTGTTAACTTGATTAATTACTGAATTAATTAAATATAGCGAAAAGCTTTCTGTATACTCACTGCCACATACTGGTGGATTTCAGTGATTTTTTTTTTCTTTGTATTTGTCTTCAACTGAAGCCTCTAAGTTAGAATTTCCCAATGTATCTTCTGATAAATACACCACCATACTGACAGCTCTGAGAGACTCGGTAGCAAAGAATCCTGACGAATTCTGCCAAATATACTCCATTGTGGAACTTACCTTTCACTTTTCAGCCACAGACATTCCATGTATTTAGTGATCCACAAAATACATCTTGAGTTACACTTCTAGTGGTTGTGTCCCGGTCAGAGAACACATAAGGAACAGATACTTTTCTTTCTCTACTAAATATATCTTCAGGCACATATGAGATCTTGATACATCCTGCACAGCCAACTTCCTTTCTGAATTTATAGTCTGGATTATTTCTGAGACAAGATGAAGTGTATTCCAGTTGTGGATGTAGGTGAACAGCGAATATTGAATTTGATAGAATTACTCTCTGGCGAGCTTTGAAAAAAACTAGAGCCACTCCTTGCACCTCACAAGACAGGGGAGGTAGAGAAACTGAATAGTCAGTTGTGCCACTGGGACCCAGTCGCAGCTCATTTCTGGGCCTCTCTCATTTTATCTTCAGGAGAATCAGTTTCCAGCGCCTTTCCAGCTCTGGTTTGGTGCCTGCCTGCACCTCCGTTCTGACCAGTTACACCTGTCCTGCCTTGGCCCTGACTCAACAAGTGTGCGTCTCAGGGCTGGAGCCACTGACGTCCCATTGCCAGCTAGACTGGTAGGAGCTGTCAGGAGTGAAGCAGAAAATGTTATGTCGGCTTTTTCAGAGTCTTAAAAAAAAAAAAAAAAGAAAAAAGAAAAAACCATACTCTCAGAGTAACATCTAACATCTTTTTCCCTTTTAACTCTATAAAAATACAATGTAGCTTATAACCTAGTGATTCCCAGTAGAATATGTATTTATATTTTAAAAAGCTTTTAAGAATTTTTTAACAGACTGGGGTTATCATTGAAGTACTTATGGCAAATTATAATATAAAGTAACAGCCTCGCTCTGTGGCTGGTTACCTTATTATAGGGTCATAAAACGAGTAAGAATAAAATTGGAGGGGAGCTTGGAGGTCATTGGCCTGACTTTCAAAGCAGAGCGGGAATCCTTCAGGCTCTCTTGTGGGGATCATTCACCCAGGCCCAAACCCCTCCAGCAGGGCAGCTTTACAGCCTCATGCTACTGACTGTGCTCTGGGGCAGCCCCTTCCGTCGCCAGGCGCAAGCATGATACAGTCCTAGGCCTGAGCCACCTTGCCTTTCTCCAAAGCCCTGACACTAACCCGCAAAGATAGAGCCCACTTTAAACTTGGCTTAAGATCGACTTTCTCACTGCCAAGGTTAGCTGGTCGTAAGGTGCCCCTAATACCGACAGAAGATTCATCTCTAATGCTGGACAGAGAGCCATCCGCTAACCTCAGGCACAGGCTTACTCCTAACCCGAGGCTTGAAACTTCATCAGCCCTCTCTGTTTCTACACCTCTTCATGAACTCTACCTCACTGAAACCGCACACACCCAGGAGGCAGCAGCCAAGCTGAGGCCCAAATCTCATGTCCTCTGTCGTCTCCCCAAGGCCCAAATCTCATGTCCTCTGTCGAGACCAAGGGGTCTCGCGGTGCTGTTCCCAGGGCGCTCACCCTAAGCGCGCAAATGGGCGATCTGGTGGGCTCATTACAGATGCAGATTCCTGAAGCTGCCGACTTAAGGACTCTGGGGTCAGGAGTATTTGTTTGTTTGTTTCTTATGTAAATGATTGAAGTAAAGATATCCATGCTTTATGGACCAGGGTCAGGAGGCTAGACCCTGATCACAGACGGACTGTTACCCTCCTCAGCACAGCTGACAACCGTAGTGGTAATGGTTTCTATCCCCACTATGAGGAATGTGCTCCACAGAACCCTTAATAGAGGGGCTCAGCAGCGTCGCCTCCATCTACCTCCACAGGAGCTTACCAAACAACCCATGCAGAATCGAAATATTCCTCCCTCTGATTCCCGAGTGATCCTGCCCCATTTTCCTAGAATCGTGAAACTGCAAGATTGCAAGGGCCCTTAAAGACCTCCTGATTCAGCCAAGCTTTTACCCATTTAGTTTTGCTCTGTTACTACAAAGTGCAAAACACGCTATTTTATGTTTCAATTTGTAGTGCTCTTGGACACTGTTCAACTCCTTGAGATATGCCATCGTTGTGAGCCATAATGCTGTTTTATCTGATAAATATTTATCAAGTGCCTACCATGTGCTCATCACTGTGCCAATCCACAGCAGAGAACATAACAAAGTAGACAAGTCCCTGTACTCTTTCAGAAATTTAATTTTATGCTCCATTGTTTTAATCGAGATCTTATTTTTATGGAGGAAAATAACTAGTCAAAAAGAATGTTAAAGCTATCTATGCTTTGACAAGAAATGTCTACTAATGCCTGTTTGGAGTCACTTTGCATTATAAAGTCAGGCTTTGTAATAAAGTGGCAGAAAACATTAGATGTGCTCAGACAGAGAGACAGACACCATGAAGCTGTGTGGCTGTGGGAACGCCTGTAGACAGCAGAATGAGTGTGCCTAGTGCGGCCTGGGGTCAGAGGCCAAATGTCATCCACAGCAAGGACCTCAAGGTCAGAGGGCATGGCCCATGTGTCTCCACTTCTGGTATCTAAGTGGTGTGCTGAGAGCTCAGAGGGACCTGGGTCAGTGTTGGAGGATGGATTAAGGATGGGTGGATGCATGGCATACTACACGGCATGTACACATGCGTGGATGCAGCTGGACGCCATGATCCTAAGGGAGCTAATGCAGAAACAAAAAAACACTGCATGTTCAGACTTGTAACTGCTACATAAACAATGGGTACACACAGACATAAAGATGGAAACAATAGAAACTGGGGGCGACACACGCAAGGAAGGAGGGAGTGGGGCAAGGGCTGAAAAACCACGGATTAGGTGCTACAGTTGCTCTGTGAGTGATGGATGCACTAGAAGCCAAACTTCAGCACTGTGCAATACACCCATGTAACAAACCAGCACATGTTCCACCTAATCTAAAATTTTTAAAAAAAAATAGGATTGGTAGATGAATGAATGGAAGATGATGGATCAGAGTCTACTTTAAAAAATAGGATTGGTAGATGAATGAATGGAAGATGATGGATCAGAGTCTACTTTTCATTAGAGTAGAGATGATCAAGGCTTTTTAAAATTTACCATACCAGATTCATCTCTTAAATGGTAAAGAAAGAAGAAAATGAATTGTTTTACTCTTAATTCTTATCCTAAAGAAAGAATGAATCCAATGGCTGATGTAAAAGCAAGATTCTGGGAGAGGGAGTTGTTGGGTCCTCAGGACTGGAGCACCTGGCCTGATATACAGTGGGTGTTACTCTTTCCACACTGTTTCCATTGCGTCCCAGGAAACAGGTTCTTGGTCATCTATAACCAGACCACAGGACAAGGTAAGAAATACTAAATGAATAAAGATTGAATGATGACCTTACTCAGCTCCCTTTTCCATCTAGCTAATTCCTACTTATCTCTGAGATGTCAGCTCAGCTGCTACCCCCTTTTGACATCCCCTGTGAGTCCAGGACAGATGGAGCACACAGCAATTCCCTCCACCAGAACATTCATCTCACTGTGGAATAACCATCATCCCCACTGTTAGAATAAAGGACAGGGGTGATGCTTACCCCATGGATTATCCCATTATCATGACAATGCCCCTAACAGAATCGTCAGTGAGTAACTGTGGGACGTGGGAATGCATCCTGCACAGCCTCAGTGCTGAAGCTGGTGTTGCAGCTTAGTCTGAAATGCCAACAAGTCATGGTAGAGGTGACCTTATGTAAACGATTGAAGTAAAGATATCCGTGCTTTATGGACCAGGGTGGTATCCGCCACCCACCTGTAAGTGGAGGTGCACTGGAGGGTCCTCTAGGCAGAGCTAGGGTCATTCACTGAAGCCTCTTCAGTCCTGCTTCAACACAGGCCCTCAGTGGAAGCCGAGAGCCCTCCCATTCCCGGTGGAGATGCCTTGTTCTAAGCTCCTGTTGCGGGGCCCCTCAAAGAGCATTGCTCTTTCACCTCCTCATACTCAGAGACCAAGGCAGTCCTGTGTGTCTTATTTTGGGAAGCATCAGTTCAGCATGAGCAAGATCCATCCTAGTAAAACAAACTCTTCAAAGAATGCAGGTTTTGTCAGCGTGTGGTCACGATGCATGCATATTTTTTCCATAAATGTTTACTGAGTACATGGTAAGTGCCAAGAGACGGGCTAGATGCTGGCCTTGTATGAGCAATCCACTCTTTATATATACTTTCTCTGAGAAGTAGGTGACATTATCTCTGCTTCAAAAATGAAGACAGCCAGGTGGGGTGGCTCCTTGCAGATGGAGCCATCCAACCTCCCCAGAACCCTCTGGATGGTGCTGTGTTCCCTTATTCCCATTCCACCGATGATGAAGCAGAGAGGTGAACACTGCCCAGGATGACATGGGAGGTACAAGTGCAAGGCTTGGGGGCCCACCTGGCTCAGAAAGAGCTCAGCTTTTTTTGTCATCTCCACACTCACCAGAGCTACTCCTGCTCGGTCCACCTGAGGACCAGCTTTGGAGAAGAGAAGAAGGGTAGAAAGCAACATGCACTTCAGGCTAGGTTTGTCCAGCCCAGGAGAAACCACTGTGTCCAGCCTCCTGGCTTCTGACTTGTGCTGTTTCCCCTCCTCCCATGCCTTTTGCATACACACACCCCTCTCTCACACACACATTCCTGTGCACAGACACACACAGAGAGCCCAGCATCCCTGCCCTACCCTGGTTTTAGTGCCCCTCCTCTGTGCTTCCGGGCCTCTGTGTGTCTCTCTTGTAGACAGAACCCTGAGACCAGCTGCTGTGCTCTGGGCGTGTCTAGAAGTCCATGCCTAGCACAAGGATCTTCTCCTTCTACAGGAGATGCCTATAATGATATTTGACTTAAATTAACTGGTCCTTGGGAGGAAAATAAAAGGGATGTAGTTTGGATTCTGCATATCTATTCATTGATTAGCAAGATGCACTCTGAGCAGTGGGACTCTGTGCCTGTGCCCTGTAGCCTTTCATTTGTTTATTTTCAAAGTGGTGGTACTCTTTCGAGGAAATACGACCAGAAAAACGATGACAGGAAATATTTGCAAATTACTTGACAAATATAATATTAGGAGAATTGCTACTGGCAATATGAGTGAAGGTATGAGGTGCATTGCTATGGAAACTGAAGGAAATGCAAAGTTAATATTGGCCAATCATACAAAGTTGGAGTCCCGCAATAAAAGGCTGTAACTCATTTCATTGCACTTCTCATTCAAAAAAAAAAAACTCATATTTTCCTTGTTTCTCTCACTGTCTCTCCATTGTATTACAGTCAGGCATTTCCATTTGTGCCAATGCAGTTAGTTGAACCAGCATTGCTGAATAATTCCCATGTAACCAATGCCAGGCTAGGCTCTGGGGCACATAGAGACAAGTAAAACAGAAGGTCACAGCGCCTCATGTTGGCAGACAGTATCCTTTCCCTACCTGTACAATTGCCCATCTGCTTGCCCCTGAACAGAACTCCAGGTTGGCCCACACATACAATAACTATAGGCCTGGGAGAGCAGAGACTATCTAAGCCCAGAGAGGGCATCTGGGTTGGTCTAAACCAAATATGGTGTCATTATTGTCTATGCTAAAGAATGAGTTAGGTCTAGGTTTCTGGGTTCATAACTTAATCACAGCCACTGTTCCCTGCTGAAAAGTCAACTAGGCTTCTGTGAAAAGTCTTCCTCACTGGTCATACCAGAGGCACAAGAGAAAATGTTTCGTTTTTTGGTTGCTTCACCACATCTGCAAGTGGCTGTCAGATCTGGTGACACTGGAGAGGAACATCACCTGCCTGTTAGTAAGGCAGGGCAGAGAGACAGAAAAGGCCTCTCAGAGACCCTGAGAGACATTGCTTCGTTGACCAACTTTGGAGCTTTAGGCGAGATGAGACTGTCATTGTATATGCTGCTTTAGTTGGGCTTTCTACAGCTTGTGATTGAAAATACATCCTATCATCAAACATACCTACCTTGGAGAAAAGTGTGTTATCCTCCAAGGATCTACCATATGTAACGGAACAGTTCCAAGCGGCCAGAATATCACATTTCCATCATCAAATCAAGTTCTAGTTTAAAAGCTTCCCCTGGTGGATAGTTTCTTTGCTACTTTGCTGCATTTCAAAACACCTGTGCATATTCCTAACCTATCCCTCACCATTCTGCCTTGTTTTACTTCTTCATACGTATTTCTTCCACTTAGACCAGGCTATCAGCTTCTTATAATCTGGGGAATTTTTTTTCTCTATGTGACTTTGAATTCTTAGGGTTGTTTCTCTTGCCATCATATATACTTAGTAAATATTTGTTGATAGATTTGATGCGCTCATAAAATGCATGTTTATACATAGATCCTCTAAAAATAATATTTATTAGGTTTTCTGTTAACTGACTGCAATTAAGATACTTACATACATCTTTGCAGCTGGTCTCCCCCTTGCCTGATCCTTTGGCCATAGAGAGCAGCCTTTTTGGTATGATGTTCTTGTTCTACACCTGCTAGCAGTTCCAGCTTGCAGGACTCTCTGGAGCATAGTCTGGCAAGTACAGGAAAGTTGTAAAAAGCCGAAGGACCCACCACAGTGTTGGTCCTCAAGCCTTGAGGTCTGCAGCACTCTGCCTTCTTCTCTCTATCTTTTAGAGTCCTTTCACATTTGCCTACTTACTTATTCCCAGGGATTTTCAGAGTGCTTAGAGGAAGAACTGGGGTAAAGGCATCTCCATCATCTTGTCTCAGGACATACAAATACTCATTTTTACACATTTTTAAAAATTTTATCCTCATGAATATTAGAAACTAAGTAATCAAAGAAATGACTAATCTTAAAAAAATAAAAGGAGAGCACTTTGGCTTCTTCCTCCCCTCCGCATGGGGAAGAGAAGACATGTCCGCCTCCCTAGCCATGTCGGGGTCCAGTAGGCAGCGCTCAGGAGACCTGGGCGTCCGAAAAGTGAGTGTCCCGACTCCTTGGCTAGGGACAGCTGTGATTCGCAGACGCATGACTTTGTGTGTGTTGGTGTTAGTGGGGATGATTTGTTAATAGTGGAGGTCAGGAATGAAACGATACGGAGGGTTGGGAAACAGGATCTAACCAAAACCAAGTACATTTAAATCATTGTCTCTGGGTTTTATTCTCTGACGGGTGGTCCCACCCTCCCTGTCTGGGCTGGTGTCCACTCCAACAGCACCCTGAGGGTAAAGAAAGGGCAGACCCTCTTCATGTGTGTGCCTCCAGACCCACACACCACGCTGGCACACAGCAGGGCCTGTTGCACCTGCCGGCTTGCTAGGGTGGAAGTGTCTGCTGAGCCTCTGCAGGAGAACACACGTGGTCCTTCCAAAAGGGGTGTCAGAGCACCTGCAGGCCTTAGGAAGGCAGCCCTGGAAGCCACTCACTCGCATAGAGAGTATATAAGGTCAGATCATCTGGGATTACAGCGACCTTCTGCAAAGGATTTTTTATTTGAGAGAGCTTCTGGAGTCTGTGAGTCCCATTCCCCACCCAGACAAAAAAGATTAAAATAGAGAATCAGGTTTCCTTTGACCCTTTCTAACAGGGCCGTTGCGGGTGAGGGTGCAGGTGAACAGGGCCGTTGCGGGTGAGGGTGCGGGTGAACAGGGCCGTTGCGGGTGAGGGTGCGGGTGAACAGGGCCGTTGCGGGTGAGGGTGCAGGTGAACAGGGCCGTTGCGGGTGAGGGTGCGGGTGAACAGGTCTCAATAAAGATGCTGGAAAAGCATCCTGGGAGCAGCAGGGGCTGAACATGAGGTGAGCAAACAAAAAGCACACCAGTGGGCTCCAGTGTGGACTCATGCGGGTCAAGGACACCCACACCAGACGCCAGTGGCAGTGAGGTGGCAGCAGAGTCCAAATGAGAGCTTCGAGGAGAGAATCCACTTCAATATCTTCCAGGCACAGAGCACAAGGCCCATTTCCACTGTGGTACTCAGGAAAGAGCATCCTTGCCTCCTTTCCTTCCCCTCTCCACACCGTTTTCTCAGCAAGGTGGTGGATGACGGTGAGGGGAAGGAGAGGGAAACGGGACAGAAATGGGACCATGCCTGGCCCTAGCACCTAGGTCGGCAGGATGTCCCTCTGCAGCCCTCCTCAGAGGTAACTGAGAAGGTGTCTTATTTTAAAATAGAGTTAGAAGTTTTGATTAATACAGGAGATTGTAAATTTCAGGTGTTCTCATTCAGAGTAAAAGCCCAGACGTTTCAAGGGTAGTTGGAAGAAGAGCAGGGGGAGGGGTAACATTTTACGTGAACCAAAGGTGGAGAACAGTAGCATTGCGTCGCTCTGACAGCCTGTGGACACAAAGATGTGGGTGGGGTGCAGTGGGGGGGTCTTTCAAAACAGGCTAAATTCTAAAATTAAGTCCAAGGTAGTAAAAGGAACTTGGAGGAATCAATTTAGGAAGACCACAGAAGGGAGATACATGGGTAGTATAATTCCATTCTTTTCCGTCCCGCTGGATTCATTAATAATATGACTAAAATTTGCGTTGATCAAAAGGCCAGGTGTCCTAGTACACGTGTTTTGTGTTTTGGATGTCCAGTATGCAATGGAAAAGCAGATTTTTGTAGAACATGCAAATACCAATTTTTCACCTAAATTTTCACCACTGCTTAGAAGAGTGACAAAATGAGTTTTTTTCTGAGCATAAAGTTCTCCTAGCATAAAATATAACTTATAATATGTATTTATAGAATTGTTGAGAAAAAGGAGATGGGCGTCTGGTCAGATTCCAGCATTGGACTCTGACAAACGCAGTGGGCATGGGTTGGGCTACAATGGGTGCTACCAGCACTGCTTAAGATGAGGCCAAGCAGGGACGCAGGGCGGACAGATCCAGGACAGACAAGAACCTCTCCCTGGCATGCTGTGCCCCCAGCCCTCGACATCCCCGCCACACTTCTCTCCCTGGGTCCCCAGATTGACCTGGAATGCCCTGCATGTCTATTTCCATGTGTGAGGACCATGACCAATTCCTGTCTCTATTACCAAGTCCACGGCACAGAATCTACCGTAGAGCATGGGCTCAGGACGTGGTTATTGAACTGAAGTGCCGTCCCCAACGTGAAATCTGAGGACTGTGACTAAATCTATTATATGCACCTGGACAGGACCTTGAATTTAGACCGAAAAGCACCCCAGGTTAGTCAGGAGGGAAAACCCACGTGTGGCTTTCATGACCAGTGGGAAGCTTTCAGGCAGTTTGTTAGCAGACGTGTGCGTGCCCTGCAGGTAATGATCTGTCTCTTAAAACTTCTCATAAACTTACACTTTCAAACAGAATGTAGTAACAGAAACTGGTTTTGTCCTCCTGTGCAGAAAATAATAAAAAAAAACAGCACTAGAACAAACATGTCAAACAGCGGTCTCCAAGACAATGGGCATTAGACGAGGAAACCTGGATCATACAGTGTAGTAGGTATATGTTTAGCTTTTTACAAAACTGCCAAACTGTGTCTGACAGTGGTTGTACCACTGTCTTTCCTTTTCTTTTTCTCTTTTTACATGTCCACCTGTGGTATATTAGAATTTCAGGGGCTGGGCACAGTGGCTCAAGCCTATAATCCCAGCACTTTAGGAGGCCGAGGCGGGCAGATCACGACGTCAGGAGATCCAGACCATCCCGGCTAACACAGTGAAACCCTGTCTCTACTAAAAATACAAAAACAAAACAAAACAAACAACAACAAAAAAAAAACCCAATAGCCAGGCGTGGTAGTGGACGCCTGTAGTCCCAGCTTCTTGGGAGGCTGAGGCAAGAGAATGGCATGAACCCGGGAGGCGGAGCTTGCAGTGAGCTGAGATCGCGCCACTGCACTCCAGACTGGGCGAACAGAGCGAGACTCCCATCTTAAAAAAAAAAAAAACAAAAACGAATTTCAGGTCCTCCACATCCTTCCCAACAATGGTTTGGTCGTACTTTTTCATTTAATCCTATTAATGTGTCAGTACAGACACCTTATTGTGGTTTTTAATTAGCATTTTCTTAATAGATTATGCCCTTTTATCACTAAAAAAATCTTTGCTTAACCCAAGGTTACAAAGTGTTTCTCCTTTGCTGTCTTTTAGGAGTTTTATAGTTTAGGTTTCACATTAGGTCTGTGATTCACTTTGAGTTAGATTACGTATGTGAGGTGAGGGTCCTTTTGATATATTGTTGAATTCCATCTGATAAAATTGTGTTTGGAATTTTGAACTCTATACTCACGAGGGATATCATTTTATAGTTTTTATGTTTTCAAAACAAAATTTTTTGTTAGAGTAGAAAAACAATCTTTCTTATTTTTACATCCTATTTCTTGAAGATAAGAATTTAACTCTAAAATAAACCATCAATTCAAGTAAAATGAAGTTTCTCAAATTACTGCAATTTCTATTTTAATTTGTTATTCTCCAGAGTGAGCTCTGCTAGTGAGGAGAGGAAAGCCAACTGTGGTTTTACCATAGCTTACTATACAGCGTATTTAAATTTGTAAATACAATGAATGCAGGTGTATACTCTGAATTATGTTCCTGTAATCCAGCTAGGTGTGCCAGAATTCAGAATTTTTTTCACCACTTTTGATGGAAGGCATGGCAGGAAATCTAGATTACCTCCCTCCAGCACCCCAGCTTACAAACGAACTCTTCAGGTTTGAGTGACTAGTGTTGATGTTACAATGATGTGCTTAGAGAAGAATGGATGCTGCATTCCAGCCAGAGCGGCAGTGGAAACAGAAAACGGAGAGTCAAATGAGCAGCGTATCTAGAAGCTGATCTTCCATCTACAGTATTTTAAAGGGAGGAGGGAAAAATCCATGAAGCCAGCACACAGTAGATGAATCAAATCTAAAAGGAAGCCTTGGTGAGTGCTATCTTTTGACGGTTAAAGTAATTTGAGTTATACTTTTCTTGTCCTGGATGCTATATTTGGAGTCGATGACTGTCTCTGCTTCAGAGAAAGTAACCAGCCAGGAAAATAGCACTTTCAGGTCCCATTCCAGGGGATGCGTGAGTGGAAAGAGCATGAGATGTGGAGTCGGTATCCTACTTGCCGGCGGCATTGGGCAAGCAACTTTAGCACTCCAACTCCACACCACCCTTCTCATCTGAGGACTGGAAACTATTCTCATACTTCACTAGACTGGGCTTGGCATGCAGCTAGGCTTCAAAGCCAGTGCCTTTGTCCGTAGAGCTGAGTGGCCACCACATGCACCTGCCCCTCCCCATTATGAGTCTTCATATGGTTTGCTACTATCATCTTCGCCTTCCTGACACTGTGTAGGAGCAGCCCAGGGGGAGCTGATCCACCCTTCAGCCTCAATGTGCAGCGGGGGAGACTCTGGCCCGCATGGCTTGTCCCTTCCTGCTGGTCCGAGCGTGGGGGCCTGCTCTGGAGCGGGTGCCTGTGGGGATGCGGAGAAGGAGCTCCACCAACTCTTGACTCAGCGCTGCCTGTCATTTTTATGAGCACTTCAGGAGTCAAATTCTGGCTGAAGGGAAAAGAAAACATATATTTTTAGAGATCTTTACCCCAGAAATAAATAAATCAACCTTCCCTCTTTGTGAGAGTATGAAAAATGTTTTTGCTTTAGTGGAAACTTTGCAATAGCTGTCTTGGCTTTTTGCCATTAGCAGATGTGTATAAGCTAAGGTCTCAGACAGAGATAAATCGGTGACTTTTTTCTTACTTCAAAGCCTCACAAAAGATAGCGTGCTTGAGAGTTTACTGGGAAAATGGATTTGTCACTATCTCTAAACTTGCATTATTTTATGACTAACAGTTTAAAGCCATGAGTAATAGTTTTTTATGTTTCATTGACTGCTTTTGATTACCATACTAATTATATTGTAAACAGAGGCTGAGATCCTCGGAGAGTAGCAACTTTATGTTATTTCAAGGTAAAGGACTTGTTCAGCATCATTAGAGCAGGACTCCATTCCTCTGTGCAAGGAAAGGCAAAACAAGCCTTTCAGGGAAGGCCCTGCACACTCATTTTATTTTTACATATATTAAGGCTCATATTTGCAGCACTAGGAAGCAGAGGTTTCCATCTGTAGATGCACAAAGCAGACAGCAGTGTGTGTGTGTGTCTGTGTGTGTGTGTCTGTGTGTGTGTGT
>NW_012098888.1:362290-368135 GCF_000951045.1 Mandrillus leucophaeus | reverse complement strand
TGTGTGTGTGTGTGTGTCTGTGTCTGTGTGTGTGCGCGTCTCTGTGTGTGTGTGGCAAGGGTAATGAGGGGGGCAGTTGCCAGCTTTTAGGGAGCCTCTCTAAAAGCTATGTGAGCTTGTTCCAGCCCGCCTTGGAAGTGCGCACAGATTTCATACTGCTGCCATACCCGCAAGGCCTCCCCTGGACTCTCACTGCACTTGTGAGTTCCCATACGATGAGCCACAGCAGGTCTCTATCTTCTTTATTGTGATATCGCCATGGGGCCCACAAGCCAGAAGATAAAAGCACCATCCTCGACTTGTTACTCTCACCCCCAGGCCCAGAGGTCAGTGTTTGTATTCAACCCCTATGCCCTGCTCTGGTATTCTGCATGGGTTTCTTCCCACCTTTACTTACTGCCCTGACTGTCCTCACCAGGGGAGGAAGAATGGACCCAGGCTGTGCTCAGAGGCATGCACTGGCCCCCACGTCCCCTCCACCTGTCCCACAGAGACCAAGGTCCTGTGCATGGAAAAGAGTATCCTGGGGTTCGGCTCTTCTCCCTCCATGATGCCCAGCTGTCATCAGATGTGAACCTCAGGTCTTTCCCTCAGGGTGTTCTGTAGAGCTCAACCCTTTGACTTTCTATTGGACGGGAGAGGGCCTGGTCTCGCGTCTGGATTGGTGCTCCCCTTCCACAGTGCGTAACTGTGGCTAGCATTCCACTGTGGCTAGCTGGGGCTGCTGGCCAAGCACCGGCCTCCTGGCTGTCTGCATCAGGCATGGCCACATGACTGGGTCTTGCCGATGGGGTGCCTGCAGAGATGCTATGCCACTTGCCAGCTGAGGCTGCTAAGCATTGGGTGAGAGGAACCCTTTATCCATCCGTCTTCCGCCGTTGGCAGCTGGGTGATGCCATGAGAACCTAAAAGCCACAAAATGGCCAGGCCACAGGGGATACAGCCTGAGGGAGGACTGTCTGTCCAGGAGCAGCCACTGTGGACTTTGCCCGAGCGAGGGAGAAATTGTATTAGATTAAGTTGCTGAGATTTGTCAGCAGCTTTATACAGCAGGTAGCGCAAACAAACTTGGAGAATGCATGGCCAGGTGGATGTGAACTGAGTCCAGGCTCTGCCACACAGGCTCCCGTCCTGCAAGCTACTGAACACCTCTGAGCATATACAACCAGAACACAACGGGGATTTGTGAAAATGATATACAAACTGAGTTTTCCGATTAGACTGAGATGAGAATCGGATCTATTGGCTGCAAAATCTGAAGAAACTTCAACACGGAGGCCATGGACAGAGCCATGCGGCTTTCCTCCAGCGTCCCTGGCCCTGGCAGGTGTCTCCACGTCAAAGCTCAGCTTCGCACTTTCGCTGTCTCCAGGTGCCACCTTACTTTCCTTCACTGACGATCAGCTTTCTCTACGTGACCACATTTGTAAAATCAGAGCTGCCAACAATACCCATGTGTTTTACATCTCACAACTTCCTCATCCAGGTAGGATCCATCCATTTGCTTTCAAGTTCCCAAGTTTGAAATGGCAGGACAGGGGTCAGGGGCAGGGCCTGTGTTCAGAGCAGTCAGCCGCGGCAGGCAGCGGGGGCAGCAGGTGCAGGGCTGCGGCGTGAAGGGCAGCTCTCTCCTGGTGATGCTCAAAGCCCACAATGCAAGACTGACCGGCAGATCTCTCAGCAGGACAAGAAAACAGCAGTCTCAGCTGCGTGGAAGCTCTCCTTCAGCCCTGAAAGACCTGCACACCCTGGATTTCCAACTGCCTCACAGGCCTCTCCATGACCTGTGTGAAGTTGGGTTTTGGTGGCCCCAACCCACCGGCCTCCCTGGGTCCCTGCTCTTGCCAGAGGTGGCACCCCTCAGCCACCCAAGCTCAAAACCAGTCAAAAGTGTCACCCCTCAGCCACCCAAGCTCAAACCCAAGCTCTGGCCAGTCCCCAAGTCTTCCTGTTCTCTGACCAGTCCACGGGGTTTCCACACACACTCAGCAGCCCGCTGCCTATGGCCGCCCAATCCTCGGAACACTCATCCTGTGCTGTTATCTCACTTTCTTTCTCCCCCACAATCGGTTCTGCACAGAGTGCTCCAGGAAGCCCCACATCCCGCCAGGTCACCTGGGGCCTGGCTGTGCACGCTCGTGCCGTGGGTTCCTTGTGCAAGTCTGTCTGCTCCCCAACTGCACTGCATCTTCCTAAAGGCTTTGTGGGCCACTAGCTATCCCCCTGTGGCTGCATTTAACTATCAATACGGCAGATGCTCTGAAGTGCCTGTTAGGCATGATTCAGTTCTGGGAGAAGAGCATGAAAGGCATCCAAAGCATCTACTCTATTGTTCCTTCTCACCTATGGCTCCCTTCTGCTCTGCTGGCCAGAAAGGTTCCTTTCGGCTCACTTAGCCCTACTCTGGCCACACAGCCCCCAGGTCCCCCACACCCCCCAGCTCAGCTCTCCAGAGCCTGGGGTGCTCTGTAATTTCGAGGTTTCGTTGGACCTCTCTGGAATGTGCCTGGCCTCAGAATGTCCACAGCACAGCATAGGGACAGGGCAGGTGCACACGGGGCAGTTCACTGGGGGGAACTAAAGTGACTTGTTCCTAAGACGACAAGCCTTGAATACAGGAGGCAGCATGGTGTAATAGCAAAGAGCCTAGGATTTGGAAAACTTCACTGGGGATTGTCCCTTCCAGCCAAGTGCCACTGAGGAACGCACTGGCTGTACCAGCTGCTACATCTGTCAGAAGAGGTTAATAAGAGGGACTGGGCACCATGCAGATAAGTAGCTTCATGGCTGCAGAAGCAGCACCAGGGCCTGAGGTAGAGGGAGACGCAAGGACTGCTGGATAGCATCATGACTGCCCCAGGCGATCCTTCTTAGCAGAATGAGGAGTATGAGTGTCCTATTAAAGCTAAGCAAATGCGGTGCTGATGATTCAATAATTTGCCATTATAAAGGATAATAAAACCGCTAATATATACATCAGGTTCATTCCAAACGCTCTACATAGTTTAATTTTCAGAACACTCCTAGAAGTAGGGCTACCCGTATCCCTATTTTACAAAGAAACTGTGTCAACAGAGGTTAAGTGACTTGCCCAAGGTCACCCAGCTTTGCCAAGCAGGATGGAATTTGAGCCCAAACACGCAGCTCCCAACGCAGTGATCCTGAGTGGAAGACAGTGTGCGCTGCCTCTTCTTACAGGCGTGTAGCTCAGGAGTGGTTGGCTCACCACACAGCCCGGGTGTGTGGGAGGCTGTGCCAGCTGGGCGTGTGTAGGTGCCCTCTATGATGTTCACACAGTGATGATGAAATGGCCTAAGGATGCAATTCTCAGAGTTTTGCATCCCTGTCTCTAAGCGACGCATGACTGTGTATCACTGATAATTACTAACCATCAGTCTCATCTTAAAAAATCACTGTATCTAAGGAAATAGTGTGAATCTTCACCTCCAGAAAGGAGGAAGCATCATCAACAGAGTAGTGGATCCATAGAAATAGTGTCAAGCAGCAAGGGAGAGGCTGGAACCAGAGCAGATGGGCCCCTAACAACCTGTTCATTCTCAAATCACACCCACCCCGTACCCACCCCTCTGACAAGAGCTGCGGCTAGACACAAGGCAGAAGGCACCGTCTCTTTTTCCAAAACCCATCCTGGCCTAGGAAGGAAACTGAAATACGTATGCACTCTGCAGCCTTAGTCTCCTTGGCAATGTTGACATTTACTGGCTTTGATGATGCTGATTTGGTGACAACATCCTGATGCCAGTGAGCTCTTCTCTTCTCAGTGCAAGATGCAAGACGCTGTGTGCATCTGAGCAAGGGCCTTCCCTGGCCAGTGGGGAGTTGCCCTTGGTGCACTGTATTCACCTCATCTGCACCTGCTTTTCAAAAGCCTGGTGCCATCTTTTATCCTTCGATCTGGAGATGGGAAGCAAAATATGCTTTCTTGAAGCATTTTCTAGGCTGCTATACAGACAATTTTTTTTGTTTTGTTTTTCTTTAGTGGAAAGTGTGTGTGTGTTCAGTGTGTAAGAGCATAATGAAAGCATGGTACCTGTCATGCCTTCCTGGACCTCATGTGTCCAACCCTCAGCCCTGTGTTCAGCCTTGTCTTCTAGAAGGCAAGCAGAGTTCCCTGACGAGACCCCTGGATTGTCATGGGAAAGAAGAGAGCTTCGGAGTGGAGCAGGCTCCAGCCCAACTTTGCTGCAGTCTCATATTCTCTGTGTGACCTTGGGCGAGTCACTTAGCATTTCCAAATCGCAGCTTCTTCCGTTCAAAAATAGAACTAGAATCGCCTACCCTGCAGGGCTGCTATGATAATTAAACAGTTGAAAGTGTGTCACAGGCTTAGCACCGTGCTGAGAATCCAGCCTCATACCCCACAGATGCTGTCAAGAGCTGTTGGTTTAGGCACCAGCCATGCATATTTCTTGAGGACACGTCGCCTTTGCTGTCCCAAACGTCCTTCCAACACCTGCACCTGGAGAGTGTGCCCATGAGGCTGCCCATGTGTGCACCTTTGTGTAATCACTCTAGAGCTGGGAGGGGCTTGCCCCAGGAGGGTGGCACTGTTTCTCCAGCATGAACGGAGACTCAGGTATATCCTCTGGGCCAGCAGGATTCTAGTGGATCCAAGGTGGGCTCAGGCCGTCGGATGCAGGAGGCAGAGCCCTGGTGGCCGCATGGATGAATGACGGTAAGGATCACAGTTCACCACACAGATGGTGGAGGCTGTTACCCGCTCCCCCACCGCTTTTTATTCTGCCCTCCCTTGGAGGCAGTCACTTCTTGATATTTTTTCTCAGTGCTCTGGCTCCCCACCCATTGCAGGCCACTCAGACTCCTGGAGGCAGCGTCAGAGGGGGCGAGACAGGACACCCCGGATGCTCCCCTCGCACCTGGTGCTCTCTTGGAATGCCTTCTCTGGGGTGTGGGGACACGCTGGATTTTAAAGTGTTCTCCCAGGCCATAGTCAGCCATCGTCCATCTGCATGTGCAGATTCAAGGCAGCTCCATGTACCCCAAACTTTCACCATCCACCTGACAGAGGTCAGCCTGGCAGGGTAAACTGCCCACAGCCCCCACATGTTGTCCCATCACCTCTGGTCCTGCCCTGTGTTCTTGTTTTTGGTTCAGAAAAAGGTGCCAGGTAGCCAAGGCTAGAGAAGCGTGGTTTTGTTCTCAGTGCCATTTCCATATGTGAGAAACCAGCTGCGCTAGCACTGGAACCTCTTACACTCCCTGATGCCCCGCCTTCCGCTCAGGCAGAGGGAGAGAATCAGTGCTCGCAGCTGGATCGCAGCCTCCCCGTGCCCCCTGCCAACCCTGGGGCTGTGGGGCTGAGCCTTCCCTGTCTGCCCAGGGCCTCACTGCTCCACTGAGCCCAAGAGGGTGCCAGTCGCCATGATGTGCTGGGCAATGTCTGCACTGAGGGCGGCTGTTGGCAGAGCAGGCAGCCTGACACAGAAACAAGCTGCCTGCAGACCCCAGACAGAGAGAAGGGCTGTGAAGCCCAGGGCCTAACCTGCCGGGAGCTCAGGAAGGCTTCATAGGACCTGGAGCCTCTCCTGTCATCTGGGTCCCTGACGAGGACTCAGAGGGTACCTTATAAACTCTGAAGCTTTCAGGAGAGGAGAAGGATCTTTGAAATGGCCCAGAAGGGAGCTATATGGAGAACATCACTGTGGAGAACATGTTTTCAGTATTCATTCATTCATTCATTCATACAAATGCAGAGGCCTGCCTGTATCAGCCCTCCATTCTGGACCAGGACCTGTATTAGACACAGGAAATAAAAGGAGGCCGGGCGCGGTGGCTCAAGCCTGTAATCCCAGCACTTTGGGAG
>NW_012098888.1:349420-362022 GCF_000951045.1 Mandrillus leucophaeus | reverse complement strand
CCACTGCACTTCAGCCTGGGCGACACAGCGAGACTCAAAAAAAAAAAAAAAAAAAAAAGGAAATAAAAGGAGTGATTGGATGTGGTCTCTGCTTAGAATCCAGTGAGGCAGATGCAAGTAAAATGAAAACATCGCCACGTGATTGAATTTCACAGTCACTTTTCAGCACCAATGACAAGCTTTGTATGAGGTTCCTGGCTATGAAGGTGAGAAGGGCCTGGCAGCCACTTTCTCGGCACAGTCTGGACTCATGCTGAAGACTACAGTTAAGGCTGGTCCTGGGTGCTCTGAGAACTTGGGGAAGGAGTTGGCACTCCTGGAGGGAGGGTGATGGGCTCCACTTTTCAGAGGCGCTGACATCTAGGCCAGATCTTAAAAGGGGAGTGGGGGGTTTACAGAGAGGATAGATGGCTGGGGAGGGCATTTCAGACTGAGGGACGAGCCATGCAAAGGCACCGAGTCACACACAGGGGCCGTGAAGTCACTGGGCTCCCAAAAGCCCTGCAGTGAGCTGGGTGGGCTCACAGGGTTGAATCCTGAGCCAGTGGCGCATGGACTCACCTGAGCATCCCTGAGGGTGGAGGCTTCAGGAATGGTAGCGGTGCCTCTAAAAAAGGTGGTAGGCCAGGCACAGGAAGAACAGAGCTTGCCTTCCTTCAACCCTCCCCACGTGCCCTTGGTGTTTCCTGTCACATGCTAGTGAGTGCACCTGCATCCTGAATCTGGAGCTGACTGGAGCAGGCACACGGCCCGTGAACCTTCACACCCTAGCTCTGCCACCATGTCTGCCACAGACGTTGAGCTTCGTAAATGCTTGTTGACCATGAATTGAAAACTGGACACCTTTCCATTCTCATGGAGGGCGGATCTTCTGGCAAGTCCTGAGTCCCTTTAAGGGAAGGAAACTATGGGAACAAAAGCTCGCCATGCACATCGAAGTGCTGTAGGGAATGGCTATCTGGAAATTAGGCTCTGAGGATTCAGAAGAGAATTGCTTCTCCATCCGGCCTGGCATGTATTATCAGGGGTCCTTGTTCTATCAACACTTATTCATTGAAAAGTTAAACACTGGATAAAATTAAGCAAGATCTTTCAAGTTTTCAAAGTCACTCGGAGCCAATATTCAAAGGCAGCAAGTGCCTGGCATTTCATAGCTGTGGAATTAAACAAATGTGATTTGCACATCCTCTACAAGGTTTCATAATGAAATGTAGCTTTAAATATTACAGTCCCCAGAAAGATCCCAGCATTGCCACATAGAATAAATTAGATAAAAGCATCCTGGGTGTCTCATTAATTTTTATCTACCTGAGAGACAAGATTTCTTTTGACATGTCTAAAGGCATTCAGTTAATGCCATTTGCATCTCAGCTGCCTCTGATGGATTCCAAGAGTGGGCTTCATTCTGACTTGAGTTTCAGAGTTCTCAGATGGTCTTTAAGATGTGGAGTGTCGTGGCTCAAGCCTGTAATCCCAGCACTTTGGGAGGCCGAGACGGGTGGATCACGAGGTCAGGAGATCAAGACCATCCTGGCTAACACGGTGAAACCCCGTCTCTACTAAAAAATACAAAAAACTAGCCGGGCGAGGTGGCGGGCGCCTGTAGTCCCAGCTACTCGGGAGGCTGAGGCAGGAGAATGGCGTAAACCCGGGAGGCGGAGCTTGCAGTGAGCTGAGATCCAGCCACCGCACTCCAGCCCGGGCGACAGAGCGAGACTCCGTCTCAAAAAAAAAAAAAAAAAAAAAAAAGATGTGGAGTGTCTCAGGGCAGGAAGAAAAGATATTAAATTATAACCAGAATTGTGAAGCTGTAGGGCAGTATCAGGACTGGAGGGAGGGCAGGGTGTGTGGCTCCTCTTGACTCCTCAGGCTGCTGGAGCTGCGTTCCTAACCCTTCCACCCTGTGACAGGCAGAGCAGGGTTCAGTTCTTGGCAGCCCAGATTCTGGTTAGGATTTTAATGGTCATGCATTACGTGTTTTATGAGTGCATAGCTGCCCATCCCAAGGTACATCGGAAGTATTATTTCCAGAGAAGCAGTGTCATCTGGGGTACTACCCATGGATCTGAGGGCCTAGAAGGTTATGGTTTCAGTTTCTCTTCATAATAAGTGAGTTTGACTGATCACATTCATGGCCTCCTGGCACCTGTACGTGTGGCCATGAGGCTTTATAGTCCCCTCCCTCTCACTGTCGGCCTGGCCATGTGACAAAAGGGACAGTGGCAAGATTGACAAAAGCAAAGTCTTGACAAAGTGCGTATGCATTTCACTCTTGCTTCTCTGTCATTGCTATTAAAAACAAAAACAAACAAAAAAAACAACAAAAAGAAAACCCACCCGGGCCCCACAGAGAACGTGCCTGGGCTGGCCCACTAAAGGGAAGTGGGAGGTGGGAGATATGCATGTCTGAGCAGCTCGTGGGGAGGGGCCACACTGGCCCAGCTGAGGTCCATCTGGACTGGCCTGCAGCCAGCTGACCCTCAGATACGTGAGTGAGCCCAGCCAAAAGCCGTAGAGGTGTCTATTCCACTTGCAACAGAGTACAGACTCCCTCACCAGCCAACTCCACAAGTGAGGTGGAGTCAGTGCTTACTGTAGTCTGACAGTGGTTAATTACGGTCATAGCCAATGGGAAACTCACTGAAAATTTGAGCAAATCACATAAAAACTTGCATGCACACACACACACGCACACACACATAACTTCTCTTTGGGTTGCTATGAGTGCCAAGATAATGTGCTTGGCACCGATTAGGTCTCCTGCAAATGAATTCTCTCCGCTTGTTGCCCCGTAGTCACATTCTCATAGGACTTTTCTTATTTTTCTCCTCGTCAACTGGTTCTCCATTTGCTATCTGATGAAATTCAGATTTACTAATGTGCTGTACAAAAGATTCTGCCCTATGTCATTTTCTCTATTTCCACAATAGAGAAATAGACTCCTCAAGATTAGGTGGACAGGGCCACGTCAAAGCATAGGGAAAGGTGATCAATGGAATTTCAGTCAAGGTTCTGTGGACGGTGAAAGCAAAGTATGCAGCCACCTAAGCGAGCAAGCCTCAATATCAAAACGTATTACTTGGAGAAAGCAGGTCAAGGGATTGGCAAGGGGACAAATACAACGGATATTAAGGCAAGTGCTCAACTAGCAGATATGCTGGCGAATCAACTCACTGAGAAGATATGGGAAATAAATAAATAAGGACCTGTACCTTCTGGCTTGGGGTTTGGGGACCCAAAGGGAGCATTGTAGTAGAGAGGTTTAAAATGAGACAGTAGACCAGTGTGGTAGCCTTACCTCCCTCCTCATGTTCTTAACCGTTCCAACAAGGAACAAAATATACACAGAGCTTTTTTTTTTTTTAAAAAAAAAAAAAAAAAAAGTAAAACTGGCTGCGCACGGTGGCTCACGCCTGTAATCCCAGCACTTTGGGAGGCTGAGACAGGAGAATTACTTGAACCCTGGAGGCAGATGTTGCAGTGAGCCGAGATCGTGCTAATGCACTCCAGCCTGGATGACAGAGCAAGAATTGATCTCAAAAAAAAAAAAGTAAAATCACCGTTTCTTCTCACATGAAACAGTTTGAGTCATACTAAATATGAGAGTAAAGTTCTTAAGAAATAGCCACACTATCGCCTTTGTTATATTAAAAAAAATTATTTTGAAATAAATATAATTTCACACGACAGTGCAAAAGAATGTCCAGAGATATTTTAGGTACCTTTCACCCAGACTCTCGAAATGTTAACATCTTGCAGAACTATAGCACAGTATCCCAACCAGGAAATTAACATGATGCAACCCATCGAGTTTATTCAGATTTCACCAGTTACATGCATTTGTGTTTATGTAGCTCAGTGCCATTTTATCAAATGTGAAGCTTTGTGTAATCACCATCACAATCAGCATTCTTAACTGTAAAATCAGCACAATACTCCCTCATGTTACCCTACATAGCCACACACACCCAAACCCTTGACAACCACTACTCTGTTGTTCATATCTGCAACATTGTTATTTCATGAACATCATATATAAGTATTATTTTGAGATTTTTTTTCTCTCCTTCAACATACCTTCTATGAGGTGTATCCACATAGTTGTGTGTGTCAATATTTTGCTCCCTTTTTTGCTGAGTGACATTTCATGGTACAGATGTACTATTAATACAATAGATTTAACTATTCATCTACTGAAGGACATTTAGGTAGTTTCCAATTTGGGGCTATAAAGCTGTTATTAATATTTGTGTATAAGTTTCTCTCTGCAAATAACTTTTCATTTATCTAGGATATATGCCAAGGGAGCATTTGTGGGGTATTATGGAAAGCTTGGTTTTAATTTTGAAAGAAATTTATAAACTATTTTCCAGAGTGGTTTTACTATTTTACATTCTTACCAGTAATGTATGAGAGATCCAGTTTCTCTGCATCCTCACCAGCACTTAGTGTTATTGATTTTTTATTTTAGTCATTCTGATGGTATGTATTAACACCTCACTTTAGTTTTAATTTGCATTTATCTAATGGCTAATGATGTTAAACATTTTCATGTGCCTATGTGGCATCTATATAATCTCTTCAGCGAAATGTCTGTACATTTCTTTGCCCATTTGCTTTTGAATTATTTGTGTTTTACTACTGAGTTTGAGAGGGATTTTTAAATGTATTCTAGACATGAGTCCTTTCTTGGATATGTAATTAGCAAATATTTTCTTCCAGTTTGTAATTTGTAACAGGGTCTTTCAGAGTCAGTTTTTAATTTTGATGAAGTTCAATTTATTTTTCCCCGTATGTATTGTGCATTTGACTTCAGGCTTAATATCATCTCCTATATTTTATTCTAACAGTTTTACAGCTTTCTGTTTTACATTTAAGCATGGTGATCCATTTTGTTTTAATTTTTGTATAAGATACAAAGTTTAGCTCACGATTCCTTTTTTTGCCTGTGGATATCCAGTCGCCCTGGCAACACTTATTGAAAAGGTCAACCCTCCTCAACTGAGTTGTTTTTGTTCCTTTGCCAAAAATTAACGGGATATGTTTGTGTGGATCTTCTTCTGGACTTTCTGTTCTGTCTCATTGATCTGTATCTGTCCCTCTGCCAGCACCACAGTGTCTTGATTATTGTAGCTATACAGCAAGTCTTAACATTGGGAGAGCAATTTTCACTTTACCTCCTTCAGCTGTGTCCTGGATATTTAGACTGTTTCCCTTTCCATATAAATTTTAGCGCATGCTTGCCTATATCCTCAAAGCGCCTTGCTAGAATTTTGATATAAATTGTGTTAAGCCTACATATCAAAATGGGGAGAATTGCCTTCTGTATGATGTTAAGTCTTCCAACCCTGGGGCATTGTGTGTTTCATGAAGCACTTAGGTCTTTGGTTTCTGTCATCAGCATTTTATAATTTTCATCTCACAAATCCTGTACATGTTTATCCTATTTATACCTCAGTATTTCATTTTTTTAGAAAGCATTGCATTTGATATGCATTCTCATTTTTTTATTGTCAGTATTTAAAAATTGAATTGTGTTTTGCATGTTTATCTCATATCTTGTGACCTTGCTGAACTCATTTATTAGTTCTGGAAAATTCATTGTTGTTGATATTGTAAAATTCCTTAGTATATTCTATGTAGGCAATCGTATTGTCTGCAAATCAAGAATGTTTTATTTCATCTCTTCCATTTTATATGCTGTTTATTTCTTTCCTATGACTTACTTTGATGGCAAAATCTTCTAGAACCATGTTTAATCTGCGTGGTATTCAGGATATCCTCATCCCCTTCCCAATGTTAAAGAAAAAGCATCAATCTTTTGCTACCAAGTATAATGGTAGCTGTAGATTTCTGCAAGTGCTCTGAGCTTGAGAAAAGTTGCCTCTGTTCCTAGTGTAATTAGAGTTTTTATCATGACTGAATTTGAATTTTGTCAAATGGTTTTTCCACATCAATTGATATGTTTACATTTTTTTTCTTTACCCTGTTAATATGATCAGTTATATATATGTATATTTTTAAATCAAACTAGTCTTGCATATCTGGAATATAGTCCACTGGTAGAAGGTACAGGATTGTATATATGTTGATGGATAAGGTATGGTAAATTTTTATTAAGGATTTTTGCATCTATAGTCTTGAGAGATATTGTTCTCCAGGTGTGTGTGTGTGTGTGTGTGTGTGTGCGCGCGCGCACGCGCGCGCACTGGTGCCTGAGTGTGTGCATTAATGTGTGTATGTGTGCTGTTTGTCTTGGTAACAGGATAATTCTGACCACATAAAATGAGTTTTGAAGGGTTCGCTTCCCTTCTATTTTCTAGAATAGGTGGTACAAAATAATGTTAATTCTTTTAAATGGTTGGTAAAATTCTGCAGGGAGACCATCTGGACCTGAAGACTTAGAGGACAGGGGTAATTACAAATTCAATTGGTGTGATGGTTATAGGACTATTCAAGTTATCTTTTCATATTGACTGAGTTTAGGTAATCTACAGTTTCTTTATTAATTGGTCCTTATCTTCTAAGTTGTCTAGTTTGTAAGCTAGAATTTGTTCACAGTATTCATTTATTATGCTTTTGATGTCTACAGGATCTGTTGTGATATCTTCTATTTTAATATTGATGTTTTGCTTTTTTTAAAAAAAAACTTTGTCAATCTTGTTAAAGTTTTATCAACTTTTTTTGAAATTTTAGTACAAACCTTTTTGACTTATTGATTTTCTCTGTTGTTTTCCTGTTTTCCAAATGTATTCATTTCTGCCTGTCTTTTTTTCTTTTCCCCTCCTTTGAGTTTATTTTGTTCTTCTTTTTCTAGCTTTGAGGTAGAAATGTATTTTGTTGACATGAAGTCTTTCTTCTTCTCTAATGTAATTATTCAGTGATATTAGCTGCCTTTTGCAGATTTTGATACACTGTGCTTTACTTTAATTTCATCCTATGCATATTTTTTTTGAGACTTTCTTCTGGGAATTCTTAGAAGTGTGTTGCTTTTCCGAGTTTGGGGAGTTTTCCTTTAGTCTTTCTGTTTTTTTATTTCTAATTTAATTATCTTAATGTTAGAGAACTTACTCTGTATTATTTCAATTACTTTTTTATATCATTAAGGTCTGTTTTATGACTAGAATATGGTCTATCTTGGTGAATGGGCAGTTTTAAAGAATGTGTTCTGTTATTGGATGGAGTGTTCCACAAATATCAGTTAGATTTTGACGGCTCAGTGTTGTCCAATTCTTCCATATCCGTGCTGGTTTTCTCTCTAGCAGTTCTCCAGTTCCTGAAAGGGGAGTGTTGAAGTCTCCAACTATGCATGAAGATTTGTCTGCGTCTCCTTTCAAATCTACCAGTGTTCTGTTTCATGCATTCTGAAGCTCTATTGTTTGCTGCTTATACTTTTAGGATAATTATATGTTCTTGGTGGGTGGATCTATTTTTCTTTTTTTGAGGGGGACGGAGTCTTGCTCTGTTGCCCAGACTGGAGTGCGGTGGCACTATCTTGGCTCACTACAACCTCCGCCTTCCGGGTTCAAGCGATTCTCCTGTCTCAGCCTCCCGAGTAGCTGGGATTACAGGCACTCACCACCATGCCCGGCTAATTTTGTGTGTGTGTGTGTGTGTGTATTTTTAGTAGAAATGGGGTTTCACCACATTGGCAAGGCTGGTCTCAAACTCCTGACCTCAGGTGGTCCGCCTGCCTCAGCCTCCCAAAGTGCTCGGGTTACAGGCTTGAGCCACCGTGCCTGGCAGATGGATCTGTTTTTATCATTAGGCAGTGTTGTGTTTGTCTCTAATACTTTTCTTTAATCTGAAATTAATATAATATTAATATAGACATAACTTTTTTCTTTGTTTACATTATATATCTTCTTCCCTCATTTTACTTTCAACCTACTTATGACATTATGTTTGAGCTTTGAGTTTCTTGTATATAGCATATGGCTGGATTGTGTTTATTTCATCCACTCTGACAATCTCTTTTAATTGTCGTTTTAGGCCATTTACAAGATATAATTATTGATATCTTAGACATACATTTGCCATTTATCAATTGCCTTTGTTTAATCCTTACATTTCTTTTTCCTTGAGTCTGCTACTAGAACATTTCTGAGAATTTTATTTTGATTTATTTACAATGATTTTGAGCATGGCAGTTTGCATATTATTCTTAGCAGTTGTTTTATTTATTGCTATTTACATGTGTAAATGATTACAGCCTACTGGTGTCCATGTATTACCATTTTGTGAGAAGTATAGAAACCTGACTTCCATTTAAGTTCCTTTACTTCATGACTTTTTACATAAAATTGCCTTGACGTTTTTCTGCATTGAGCATCATATCAGATATTGTTATAGCTTTTGCTACAACCATAAAACATTATCAAAGAAACTCATAAGAAGGACAGTCTATTATGTTTGCTTCTACTTTTACAAATTCCATTATTTGTTTTTTCCTTTCTGGAGGCCCCAGGCTTCTCCTTTTCTTTTTTTTTCCCTTTTGTTGGTAAATCTTTCTTTAGCTATTTTTAAGGGAAGTTCTGTTAGTAATAAGTCCTCGTACCTTTTCTTCATCTGAGAGTATCTTCCCTTAATTCCTGAAGGTTGTTTTCATCAATATAGGATTTTCAATTGACAGTTCATTTTTTTTAAGCACTTGAAAAATGTTGAGCCATTTCCTCTGGCCTCCGTTGTTTCAGATGAGAAATTTGCGCTCATTCAAATTGTATTCTCCTATGGGAAGTGCATCATTCTTCTTTGGTTGCTTCAGAAGTTTAAATATGATGTACATGGAATGAATTTCTATGAGTTTATCTTACTTGGGGCCCTCTCTGCATCTCGGATCTGTGGGTTTATGTCTGATGCCATATTTGGGGAATTTTGAAATGTTTTATTTTATCAAATACTTTTCAGCCACAAATTTGTACTTCTCTTCTTCCCCAACTCTGATACAAATCTACATCATTGCTTTAGTTGTCCCACGGACTCTTTAGACTGTTCAAGATTTTTCAGTCTATATTCTCTCTGTTTAGATTAAACAAATACTATTGACCTGTTTCCAAATTCACTGATTCTATGATCTGTCATCTTGACTATAATATTTTGTCCATCCAGCTGTTTTTACATTTATTTTCAGTTTTTTAATTTTCACTTGATTTTTATAAAATTTATGTTTTTGATATTTTTCTACTTTTTTATTTGTTTCCAGAGATTTGTAATTGACTGTTGAATAATATTTAAGGATCAGCTTTAAAGTCGTTGTGAGATGATTTCAACATCCAATGCATTTTGGTTGGCACTGTTTGATTGTCTTTCTCATTCCACTTGAGGTATCACAGCTTTTTTCGTAAGTGATTTTTCTATGATATTCTATACATTTTGTCTATTGTGTTGGGAGACTCTTGATCCTATTAAATCTCCTATTTCAGTGGATAGTTGGTCCATTTATTCCCCTCTGCTTTATTCTTTAGGTGTTAGTGCTCCCCCTCATTCCCTACTGATGCTGGGAGGCACTTAGTGGGAGTGGCCCAGGGATGTGGAGGCACTTCCCTGGGTCACCTGTTGCCACTGAGTGACATTCTGAGAAAAGGAAGGGCAGAAGCCACTAGGCCTGAGTCTCCTCATGCCACTGCATGTAGGGCATTCCTGTTGCTTCCACTGTGGGTAGATCAGTTCTCCTTCCAGTGCACTGGTTGAGTAGCATGGGCTGGGATGACCAAGGCTTTGCTGCTGCTGCTGCCGCTGCTGGATTGGACCCCAAGGCATAGGTTATGCAATAAGAGGGGAAGGCTGGGGCAGATCAGACCACCGTTCAGGGCTCCGGGTTGAAGCAGGGGTTGGGGGTCCACACTTGGTCTTGGTTGACTCCCCGCTTTCCCACCCCTTTGGTCGGAGAGAGGCTTTCTTTTCCTTGACAGGAGAGTTAGTGTATCAGGCCTCCCTGACACTCCATCCAGAGTTACATGGCAGATAAAAAGAAAACCCCCGTAATTCACATCACTGTGGTTGATCAAGCCCTACGGTCCTTCCTTAGTAAGTTCAACTTCTTTCCCACCTTCAGAATCGTCTTATTTTATGTTGTGTAATATCCAGGGTATTTAGTAGTTGTATTTACAAGAGAGATGCAGACAAGAATTTGCATCTGGCATAGATGCCAGTAAAAATGTACCTATGCCATCTTGTTCTGGAACTGGGCAGGAATATCTTTTGCCCTTTGTAAAGATAAAAACACTCAGCCTAGTATGAGAAGTGGGTGAGACTCTCATTTAGTTGCTGGACTTAAATAAAAACCCTATATATTTTCCATTTCTCAAGAAAGAGTGAGGGAAAGATTACTTATCTAAAATAATTACCAAAATCTCTACCCAGCCTTGTTTTGCAAAATCTGTCATTAAATAATGATTTTTTTCCTTGAGCTGATATGTGCGTTTCTTCAGTTATCTTGCTTTATAATGACGCTACACCTTTAAGTGATTAACATTATGATAAAAATAGTTATTTGGCCACTATGGTCTCATCCAGTTGAATTTTGTGAGTTTTAATGTAAAGGGGAATGCTAATTCTTTCCAGAAGTCCATATTGATGGTTCCTGGGAAACAAGAAGACAAAATAAGGCCACCAATGTCAGAAACAGTAGTGAGAGAAAGACTGTTGGAAGAAAACTATGAAGGCAACAGAGTCTGACTCCAAATTCTCTTGGGCTCCACCCTGCTCAGGGTGGGAAGAGGGATTGTCTCCAGCCCTAAGGAGCCCCTCAGCATTCCCTACCACATAACCAGTTTTATTTTCTTATTAGGGGATCTTATTATCCGGTATGTTGGAATGCATTTATGTGTTTGTGCTCTGTCTCCCTGCATTGGCATAAGCCCAATGGGTGCAGGACCCTTGTCTAACTACTATAACTTTTGCACCCAGAAGCGGACCTCAAACATTAGAGCAATGAGAAGCGCTTAAGAACTCTGGCACCTATAGCTTCAGCAAACATTAAACACAGCCAATTCCACTGAACACGTTAAACATAGCCTAGTTCCAACAAGCATTGACGTGAAACTCCACACTGAAGGCCTGTTTACCTCAGTGTCAATTACTCACTATAAGATGTGTGCTCTCAACAAAAGAATTACAAGTCATGACAAAAGACAAGAAAAAAAATAGTCTGAAGAGACAATGCAAGCCTCAGAGCCAGACTCAGATGGGACACCCATGCAGACATTACCAGGGAATTTAAAATAATTATGATTAATATGTTAAAGGTGACAATGAAAAAATAACATGCAAGATCAGATAGGAAATGTCAGTAGAGAAATGGAAACTGTGAGAAATAATCTAAAGAAAAATTTTGAAATCAAAATAACAATAACAAAAATGAAGAATATCTCCAATGGGCTCATCAATTGACTCAACTGATGTAAAAAATTAGTAAATTTTTAAAAAGGTTAATGGAAACTTTCTAGCTGTAACAAAAGTAAAATACAAAAAGATAAACAAACATAACCCTGTGAAACCCAAGAACTGTGGGTGTTATTAAAAGGTGTAACATACATGTAATTGAGAAGCCAGAAATAGAAAAAGAGAGAACAAACCAGAAGAAATACTTGAAGTAATAATGGTTAAGAGTTTTCCAGAATTTACAGGCACCAAAACACACATCAAGGAAGATCAGAGAACACCAAAGACACTGAGAGAATCTTGAATAAAGCCAGGAAAAGAAAAAGCCCACCTTACTGATATAGAAATAAGAATTAAAATGACATCAGACTTCTCTTAAGAAACCATACAAGCAAGAAGAACGTGGGGTGAAATATGTAATATGTAGGGTGGAAATACACCATCACAGAATTTTATAACAAGTGAAATTATATTTCAAAAATAAAGGAGAAATAAAGATTTCCTCAAACAGTAGCTGAAAGAATCCATTGTCAGCAGATGTTCTCCACAAGAAATGACAAAACAAGTTTTCCAGACGAAGAAAAAATGAATAGGCAGAAACTAGGATCCACTTACAGCAACAAAGAGTATCAGAGAATTAATAAATGAAGGTAAAATAAAATATGTCATTGTTCTTATTCTTCATTGATCTAAAAGCAATATACTTAAAGCTATATGCTTAATATATAGTAGCAGTGATACACTAGATTATTTATAGCATATGAAGAACTGAAATGAGTGACAACAATGGTCCAAGGGATGGGAGGGGAAATTGTGAATATAAGGTACCTACACTCCATGTTCAGTGGTATAGGGCTAGTTGAAGGTGGACTTATATGTGTAAAAGTGTATACCGCAGGCTGGTGACAGTGGCTCATGCCTGTAATGCCAGTGTTTGGGAGGCCAATATGGGAGGATTGCTTGAGCCCAGGAATTCAAGACCAGCCTGAGCAACAGAGTGAGACCCCATCTCTACAAATAATAATAATAATAATAATAATAATAAATAATTAGCTGTGTACGGTGGCATGCCTGTAGTCCCAGCTACTCGGGATGCTGAGGTGGGAGGATCGCTTCAGCCCAGGACTTGGAGACTGCAGTGAGTTAAGATAGCACCACTGTACTCCAGCCTGGGGGACAGAGCAGGAGCTTGTCTCAAAAAAAAAAAAAAAAAAAAAAAA
>NW_012098888.1:347624-349049 GCF_000951045.1 Mandrillus leucophaeus | reverse complement strand
AAAAAAAATAAAAAGCAAATGCAGCAAATTAAAATAGTTACAAACTAGAAGATCTTAATCTAGCTGCATTGAGAATCACTTAAAATGTGAATGATCTAAATAAACCAATTAAAACTCAGAGATTGTCAGAGAGGATTGAAGTAAACTATGTGTTGACTATAAGAATCTCATTTTAAGTATCACAATTCAGGTTAATAGTAAACAGATTGAGTGACATATGCCCTACTAACACCAATCAAGAGAAAACTGCAGTAGCTATATTAATTTAAGACAAAGCTGACTTCAGAACAAGAAAGATAATCAAAGTTAAAGAGGGGTGTTATTTAATTACAGAGGGGTTAATTCTCTAAGAAAACATAAAAATCCTAAGTGTGTTTGCATCCAATAAAAGAACATCAAAATATGTGAACAAACCCTGATAGAAGCAAAAGGGAAAACAGACAAATCCATTGTAATAGTTGGTTATTTTAACACCCCTTTTTCTGTCAATAACACCCCTCTGTCAATAAGGTATAGATGAAAAATACCATGAATACACTTAATCTACTTGACATTTATAGAACAGTTTATACACCCACAGCAAAATACTCATGACTGTCAAGTTAATATGAAACTTCCATCAAGATAGACCATATTCTGGGCCATACAAAAACACCAAAGCAAACTTAAAATAATAGAAGTCACACAAGTGATGTTCTCAGATGACACTGGAAGTAATTAAGAAATCACCAGTCAAACTATAGCTGGAAAATCCCTCAAATACTTGGAGATTAAACAACACACCTCTAAATAACAGTAAATAAGTACAGAAGAAAGAAAATAAAAATTAGAGGAAAATCAGTGAAATTGGAAATAAGGAAACAATGTTTTTAAAAAAACAACAAAATGAAAAGCTAGGTCTTTCAAAAAAAAAATACCCAATTGAAAGTCCTCTTGCCAAGCCAATCAAGAAATAAAGAGTGAAGACACGAGCTACTAATAGCAGAAATGAAAGAGCTTCACCATGGCTGATCCCATGCCACAAAAAGACAAAAGGGGACAGATACTATGAACAACTTTATGCCCACAAATTTTATAACCTAGATAAAATGGCCAATTCATGGGAAGAACAAAACTACTAAAATCCACATAAGGTTAAATAGATAGCTTGAACACTCTACATCTTTTCTTTTTTTTTTTTTCTGGAGACAGAGTCTTGCTCTGCCACCCAGGCTAGAGTGTAGAGGCACAATCTCGGCTCACTGCGACCTCTGCCTAACAGGTTCAAGCAATTCTCCCACCTCAGCCTCACAAGTAGCTGGGATTACAGGTGCATGCCACCACGCCAGCTAATTTTTGTATTTTTAGTAGAGACAGGGTTTCGCAATGTTGGCCAAGCTGGTCTCAAACTCCTGACCTCAAATGATCTACCCGCCTTCACCTCCC
>NW_012098888.1:344112-347165 GCF_000951045.1 Mandrillus leucophaeus | reverse complement strand
CCAATAGATGCAGAAAAAGCATTTGACATAATTCAACACACATTCATAATTTTAAAACAAAACTGTAAGAAAACTAGAAATAGAAAGGTCTGCCTTTAAAATAATAAAGAAATACACAAAATCATACACCTAACATCATATTTGAAGTTGAGGAACTGAAGACTTTCCTGTTAAGGTAAAGAAAAAGCCAAGGATGTCTTCTCTCAGCTCACCAATTCAACATTGTTTCAGAAGTCCTATCAAGTGCAGTAAGCCAAGAAAAGGAAATAAAAAGAAAAAAGGTTGGAAAGGAAGAAATAAAACTGCATTTATTCCCTGGTAGCATTATTGTCCATGTAGAAAACCACCAAGAATCTACTAAAAAACTCCTAGAAATAATAAGCAAGTAAAACAAGGTTGCAGGATACAAGATCAATACATAATATATAATTGCCTTCCCATATCCCAGTAATGAACAACTGGAATTCAAAATTGAAGAAACACTACCTTTTACAAAAGCAACAAAAATGGAGTGCTCAAGTATAAATCTAACAAAATGTGCATAGGATCCATACGCAGAACACTACGAAACACTGAAAAAATGAACCTAGACATAGACCTAAAATCTTTTGCAAAAATGAACCAAAAATGGATCACAGATCTAAAAGTAATACGCAAAAGTACAAAACTTCCTTAACAAAACATAGGAAAAAAAATCGATATGACTTTGGTAATGATTTTAAAATAAATGCCAAAAGTATTGTCCATGAAATAATAAATGGGCTACGTTATATTAATAAATATGCCATGTTAAATGAAATAAGACAGGCACAGAAGAACAAATATCACATGATATTTGTCTTTCATTCACTCATATGCAGAATCTAAAGAAGTTGATGCCACGGAAGTAGTGAGTAGAATAGTGGTTACCAGAGGCTGGGGAAGGGTTGGGGAAGGGGGTATTATTAGGGAAAGATTGGCCAATGGGTACAAAGTTACAATTACAGTTACAGTTACATAGGGGAGAATAATTTCTGGTTCAAAGTAGGATGACTATGGTGAACAATAACGTATATTGCAAAATAAATAGAAGAGAGAATTTTGAATGTTCTCACCACAAAGAATGATAATGCATTAGGTGGTGGATGTGCTAAATACTCTTATTTGATTTTTATGCAGTGTATATATGTGTTGAAATATCACTCCATATCCCACAAATATATAAAATTATTAATGTGACAATAAAAACAAAATAAATATAGATAGATAAGTTGAAGTTTGTTAAAATTAAAAAAATGTATAGTCTCCAAGGACATGGTTGAAAAAAGACAATTAATGATGGTGTTGAGAAATGACAAGTAGCTTGGAGAAAATACTTAGAAGACATGTATCTGTATAGGATCTGGATGATACTGTATGATACTGTAAAGCTAGACACATGGCAACACACATTTGTCGAAACTTATGGAACTGATAGCACAAAAAGTGAAGCCTAGCGCACACACACTTAAAAAAAAAGTCATTTAGAGCAGGGTGTGGTAGCATGCACTTATAGTCCCAGCCACTTGGGAGGCTGAGGCAGGAGGATCGATTGAGCCCAGGAATTCCAGACTGCAGTGGGCTGTGATCACACCTGTGAATTGTCACTGCACTCCAGCCTGGGCAACATAGAGAGACCCTGTCTCTAAAATAAAACAAAACAAATCATTTAGGAAGTTAGGGTATCCCAGAACGGAATGCAGATGGTGGTAATAGAGTCTAACTGTATTACGAATATATAACACATCCTTATTGAAAGAGGTATGGGAAAAAGTGCTGACCTGATTACCTTTGGAAATAAGTGAAGACAGGAGGACTAAAGGCAAAAAAGACAGTGCATAAGCACTCTACTCTAATTGGTAAATTTGATTTTCACAGAGTTCCAGTTAACAGTTCTGAAACCACTATGCATACTGGAATTGAAGTACGGGGATAGTAGATGGTGAGAGCCAGTTTTCTTGCTTTTGGAGAGGGAGGTTATAGGAAAGAAAGGCTGGAATGGGCCATGTGGACACGTGGTATTTCCTTGGCATTGGAGACAGCAGTTGAAACTAATGTTTGGCTTGATATCCATACAGATGATTTCATATAGAAATATTTGTAGATAAATCACTGCTCAAGGAAATAAAAGGACACAAACAAATGGGAAAAAATTCCATGCTTATGGACAGGAAGAATCAATATCATGAATTGGCCATACTGCCCACAGTAATTTCAGTAAGATTCAATGCTATTCCCATTAAGCTACCATTGCCTTTCTTCACAGAATTAGAAAAAAACTACTTTAAATTTCATATGGAACCAAAAAAGAGCCTGTATAGCCAAGACAATCTTAAGTAAAAAGAACAAAGCTGGAAGCATCATGCTACCTGACTTCAAACTATACTACAAGGGTACAGTAACCAAAACAGCATAGCACTGGTACCAAAACAGATATAGAGACCCATAGAACAGAACAGAGGTCTCAGAAATAACACCACACATCTACAACTATCTGATCTTTAACAAACATGACAAAAGCAAGCAATGAAGAAAGGAATCCCTATTTAATAAATGGTGTTGGGAAAACTGGCTAGCCATATGTAGACAACTGAAACTGGACCCCTTCCTTACACCTTATACAAATATTAACTCAAGATGGATTAAAGACTTAAACGTAATACCCAAAACCATAAAAATCCTAGAAGAAAACCTAGGTGATACCATTCAGGACAGAGGTATGGGCAAAGACTTAATAACTAAAACACCAAAAACAATGGCAACAAAAGCCAATATTGTCAAATGAGATCTAATTAAACTAAAGAGCTTCTGCATAGCAAAAGAAATTATCATCAGAGTGAACAGGCAAACTATAGAATGGGAGAAACATTTTGCAATCTATTCATCTGACAAAGGTCTAATATCCAGAATTTACAAGGAACTTAAACCAATTTACAAGAAAGAAACAAAAAAACCCATCAAAAAGTGGGTGAAGGATATGAACAGACACTTCTCAAAAGAAGACATTTATGTGGCCAACAAACACATGAAAAAAA
>NW_012098888.1:301137-343747 GCF_000951045.1 Mandrillus leucophaeus | reverse complement strand
TGCTCATCAATAATAGACTGAATAAAGAAAATGTGGTACATGTACACCATGGAATACTATGCAGCCATAAAAAAGAATGAGTTCATGTCCTTTTCAGGGACATGGATGAAGCTGGAAACCATCATTCTCAGCAAACTAACACAGGAACAGAAAACCAAACACTGCCTATTCTCACTCGTAAGTGGGAGTTGAACAACAAGAACACGTGGACACAGGGAGGAAAACATCACACACCGGGGCCTGTCGCGGGGTGGGGGCAAAGGGAGGGAGGGCATTAGGATAAATACCCAAGGCATGCAGGGCTTAAAACCTAGATGAAGGGTTGATGGGAGCAGCACACCAGCGTGGCACATGAATACCTATGTAACAGACCTGCATGTTCTGCACATGTATTCCAAAACTTAAAGTATAATTTAAGAAAAAAAAATGTTTGTAGACATGTGTATGTGCACAAGGCTGTATATGCATGGAAATTCCCTTGCTAGATCAGCTGAGAGGGCCTAGAAGCAACTATACCCGACTAGTAATGAGCATAGCCAGTCCCTAGGTCTGATTTATACTATGATTCTCCAATAAAGTAAAGCAGGGATCCTTGGAGAAATGGCTGTTTCTAGGGATGATATAATACAAGAATATGCAATATCGGTCTGGTGCATCTTGTAATGCCAGAAGTTCTCACAAACCTATAAACCCACACAGATAGAGTATATCAAGGGAGCACAGAAACCAACTGAAAGAGCTCCCAGTGGTCAAAGCTGGAACAATTAGAGCAGCACAATAAAGAATGCAGTATACAATTTTTAGCTTAAAATATAAAATAAATATCCATGAGTCCATACTCATATAAAGAAATTATTGAATAAATATGGGGAGAGTCCAATCTCTTGCACAGAGTAATTTCAAAAATTGTACGTAGATATTCCCCTAAAGTATGTGGGCTGCTCATAGTGGCTTCCTGTCAAAGGAATATGGAAATATGGAAAGGGGAAAAAATAAGAGTAACTTTAGAGTGGAGAAACCTCTCAAACACTCTCAGCCAGGTGGTCAAGGTCAACATCAACAGTAATAGGTATAGGTCAGGTTGGAATAATGGAGTCTTGATATGATGTATCTCTCTGGTGTTCTTCCCATAAATCCATACATACATACATATATAAATCCAGTCTGATTTGAGAAAAGCAGCAGACAAAATCTAACAGAGGGTATTCTACAAAATACCCTACCAGGACTCCCCGTGAGTATGGATAAAGAATGTTTTGAAAATTCAGTTAATATGCCTAACATAACAGATGAAGATAAAGCCCAAATCAGAAGCCCAAAGAAAGTAGCAGAAGGAAAACAGAAATAGAGCAAAAAATAAGAAAAATATAAAAGGAGAAACTTCATTAAAAAATCAAGTGTAATAGTCAATTTATTATTTTATTTAACAACTATTTAGTGAGAGGTGACTCTGTGTCAGGCAATCTTCCAGCACTAGGAAGAAAGCAGAGAAAATATGATACAAATACCACTGACCTCAAGGATCGGTGTGCTGGGTAGGAAGACAGGTCATCACCATCACTAAGTCAATAGTAGATTGATTAGTTAATGATTAGTACCATGGAGAAGAAACATGCAAGGAAGGCGGTGTTATTTTTAATCAAGTCTTCATGAAAGCCTCTCTGAAACTAGTATGTGAGCAAAGAACAGGCAGGAGGATCTGTAGGGGTAAAGCCTCCGGCTGAGCTTATGCTTGCTGTGTTTAAGGAGCAGTAGGGAGGCCTGAACGGCAATGCAGTCTGCAGATCCACAGGTACCAGCGTGACTGGCATCCATACACCCAGCTTTACACAAGAGGGTTGGACCACATCAGAGATGGCAACTGTGTAACATGCTCCCTGCAGCTTTCATCTCAGCCAGCACTAGAGACAATCCTGGTAAGTTGCACTCCCTTTTCCAGACGCACCCTCAAAACCCATTGCCATCAGTGCTGCAGCCCACTGCCACCTACAGTCCAGAGGAGACAGCGTTCCCTTCTACAATGCTATGGCTTTCTTGAAGGAAGAGGGAAACGTATGAACTCAGTAGTTATCTGTCATCCGGGAGTGTCTTGAAGAAACTGAAATGAATGAATGGGGGTGAATTAGAATAGGAGGAAGAAGAAAGTAGACACCATGTGTAACAGCCAAGGCAGCAGCTTTGAGAGGTAACAGAACATGCCCAAGTTGAGCATTCTCCAGGGTAGACTCTTGGGACACTGAAGGTTCAGAGAAAGCAGATAGTGAACGTCCCATTGTCCAAAACATCTGCAAGCTCCAGGCCTAGAACCTCCCATTTGGCCCCCTCACTTTGTGGTGTCTTTCTTCACTTTGTGACAGCACTGCTGTTCACTCTCCTTGTGTCTTCTTTAATATATCAAGTCACCACAGCCTTCTATTGCAAAACACTGCTGTTACTGAAGAAACAAATCTGTCCTTCTTTATTTGCATTCCAAACACTGAATAGAATAATTATATCAATTATAATTTCTCCCAGTTTGACACAGAATAAAAGAGAAGAAACACATTGCAAGCCAATGTCATTACATTATGGCCCTCCTGAGTAACGGCTTAATTGGTGGTAAAATAAAACCTAGTACTAGGTATCAAAAGCCTTTTCTACTAATACCAAATTGCTTTTTCCCAGGGAGGACAGACAGGTACAATTTGATGTCTAGGAGGAAAAAAAAAGTGACTTCCCTTCTGCACGTGGAGCAGAGCACAACAGCCTTTGTATGTATATTTAAAGCAAAATTTAAAAAGGGATTGTGTAAGTTGAAATGGTAGCCATGCCTCTACCCCATCTGAGGGTGTTACCCCTGCATTGCCTGAGGAAACTGCAATGTCCTCCCCTGAGGCAGCTGCCATGAAAGATGGTCCACCCCTCTTTGCTTCTAGACTTATAATTCAACTAAAGTCCCAACAGGTTCATAAATGTGAGGAGATGCATTATACTCACCTATTTGATTTTTCGATCAAACAACTAACAGATTTTTCTAATTATATAGGCAGATATTTGGGAAGCTGTGTGGGAATGGATATTGAGGGTGTGGGATAATCGTGAAAGAAACATAAAGTTGGATCAAAACAAACTTATCGATATGGGCCGACTAAGCAGAGATTCTGCATTTACTGTTGCAGCTTAGGGAGTTAGAAAAAGGGCACTGATTGTTTGGTTGGTTGGCTGAAATATGAATCAAAAGATGGCCCACCATAAGCAAGTTGGAGATGCCTGATCTTCCTTGTTTTAATGTAGAGACAGGGATTCAAAGACTTAGGGAGATTGGAATGCCACAGTGGACTTGTCATTTTAGACCTACCCACCCATACTTGGAGGGTCCAGAAATCATACTTTTGACCAGTACTATGGGAAATAAATTTGTAAGGGGATCCCTGGTGTCCTTGAAAAGCTCAATGACCACTCTTCTCCATAGGCCAGACCTCACAGTGGAAACCGCAGTCACTCAATTGAAAAACTTAAATACAATGGGAGTAATTGGATCTTGGGGTGCAAGGGGCTGAGTGGGAAACTCAGCCTCCAAGGGTGGGGTGAGGGTGGCTACCTTGATGGACAGTAGAGTCAGAGCAGCAATCAGAATAGTCTGACTCATACGAACCTTTGGTGTTGGCTACTTGATTGTGGTGGTCCCAGAAGTGACACAGAGAAGAAGCCTACTAAATCCTTACTTGTTCTGTATAAGCAGAAAAGTTCTAGATGAAGTGTGAACAAAAGTCTTACTTGAATCATAAAATCAGAGAGTTACTGCTGCTCAATACATTCCCAGAATTGAGCCAAGTTACAGACCTAGAGCCCGTCGAATGCAGGGGAGGCTGGGTTCTCTCGTGGAAAGAAACAGTACGCTACCAAAAATATGTACTCTTGATCTTTATCCAAGCCTTTCCCAAAGAGACCTAAAGACTTTTACCAGGGTAACTGTGCATTGGGGAAGAACGAACAACCAGTTCAGGGACCACTCGATCCTGCTCTGAACTGACACTGATTCCAGGAGATCCAAAACATCTCTGTGGGCCTCCAGTCAGAATAGGGGCTTATGGAGGTTGGTTAATCAACGAAATTTTAGCTCAGGTCCATCTCACAGTGGGCCCAGTAGGTCCTCAAACTCATTCTATGTTATTTCCCCAGTTCCAGAATGCATAGTTGCAATAGGCATACTCTATGGTTGGAAGAATCACCACATCAGTTCCCTGACCTGTGGAGTGAGGGATATTATGATGAGAAATTCTAAATGGAAGCCGCTAGAACTGCCTCTGTGTAGGAAAATAGCAATCCAAAATCAATGCTGCATTCCTTGGAGGGCTCAAAGAAACCAGTGCCACCACCAGAATTTGAAAGATGTAGAAGTTATGATTTCTACCACCTCCACATTCAACTCATCCATGCAGCCTGTATGGAGCACAGATGGGTCTTAGAGAATGACTGAACTATTGTAAGCTTAAGCAGACAGTGACTTCAATTGCAGCTGCTATTGAAGATGTGGTTTTATTGCTTAGGCAGATTAACACACATTCCCTGGTACCTACTATGTAGCTACTAATGTGGTAAATATTTTTTTCTCCATAGTTTTAGTTAATGAGGACCACCAGAAGCAGTTTGCTTTCAGCTGGCAAGGCCAGCAATATACCTTCACCATCCTCTCTGAGAATATATCAACTCTACAGCCCTGTTATAACCTCGTTTGTAGGAGTCATGATCACTGTTCCCTTCTACAAGATATCACAACTGGTCCATTTCACTGATAATATTAGACTGACTGGACCCAGTGAGCAAGAAGTAACAACTACTCTAGACTTGCTGGCCAGACATTTGCATTTCAGAGTGTGGTAAGAAAATCCAACAAAAAATTTGAGGAGGAGTGGGGTACAGTGGCTCGTGCCTGTAATCTCAACAGCAACATATTCGTCATTTAGGTGTGCTACTCAAGCCATTTACTGAGTGACCTGAAAAGCTGCTAGCTTTGAGTGGAAACCAGAACAATGGAAGTCCTTGCAACTTTGGAAGGCATAGGTGGGAGGATCACTTAAGCCCAAGAGTTTGAGACCAACCTGGGCAGCAAAGACCCCATCTCTACAACAATTTGAAAATTATCTAGACATGGTGGCACGCACCAAAGTGGGAGGATCACTTGAGCCCAAGAGGTCAAGGTTGCAGTGAGCCACAGTCACACCACTGTACTCCAGTCTGCGCAACAGAGCAAGAACCTGTCTCAAAAAAAAAAAAAAAAAAAAAATCCCAGGATCTTCTACTTCAGTGAAACTTCTAGGGGTCCAGCGGCATAGGCATATTGAGATATCCCTCCTAATGCAAAGAATAAGATGTTGCATCTGGCCCCTCCTACAACTGAAAAAGAGACACAATCACGAACGAACTTCGCTGGATTTGAGAAGCAACATATTCCTCATTTAGGTGCTACTCAGGCCGTTTATTGAGTGACCTGAACAGCTGCTAACTTTGAGTGGAAACCAGAGCAACAGAAGGCCCTGCAACAGCCCCAGGCTGCTCTGCCGCTTGCGTCACATGACCCAGCAGATGCAATCATGCTTGAAGTGTTAGTGGCAGATAGGGATGCCACTTGGAGCTTTTAACAGGCTCCTATAAGTGAACTGCACAGCAGGCCTTTTAGAATTTTGGAGAAAATGCCTGCCATCCTCTACTCTCCTTCTGAGAAACAGCTCTTGGCCTGCTGCTGGGCCCTAGTAGAGATTGAACACTTAATCATGAGCCACCAAGTTACTATGCAACCTGAGCAGCCCCAGTGAACTGAATGTTTTCTGATCCAGCAAGCTGTAATGTTGGAAGTGCACATAGCACTCCATCAACAAATGAAAACGGTATATGTGTGGTCAGGTCTGAGCAGCTCCTAAAGTTACATGAAGATGTGCCCCAAATGTCCATGGCCCCTACTTCTGCTACCCTCCCTTCTCTCTCCCTGCCTGCACCTATGGCCTCAGAGGGAGTCTCTTATTACTGGCTGACTGAGGAATAGAAGGCTTGGGTTGGTTGAAAGATAGGTATGCAGGCACCACCAAGAAGTGGGCACTGCAGCACTACAGCCCGTTTCTTGGATCCCTAAAGGACAGTGTTGAAGGGAAATCCCCTCAGTGGGCAGAACTTCAAGCAGGGGACCTGGTTGCTCACTTTGCTTGGAAGGAGAAATGAGCAGACATGCAATTTCATCCCTGTTCATGGGCTGTGGCCAATGGTTTAGCTGGATGTTTGTTGGTCAGGGACTTGAAAAGAATATAATCGAAAAAATATGACAAGAAAATCTGGGGAAGAAGCCTGTGGATAGACCTCTCTGAATATTTTTTTTAATGAAGCTATTCGTGTCCTATGTAAGCATTTACCAAAGGGTGGCCTTACCAGAGGAGGACTTCAATAATCAAGCAGATAGGATAACCCATTCTGTGGAAACAAGTCAGCCTCTTTCCACAGCCACTCCTGTCATCTCCCAAGGGGCCCACGAACAAGCTGGCCATAATGAGAGAGAGAGGTTATGCCTGGGTTCAGCAACATAAACTTCTACTCATGAAGACCTACCTGGCTACGGCCATTGCTGAGCGTCCAATCTGATGTTTCACGCAGCATTGTTTCTGATTTTAAAAACTCACTTCACAGCCAAATATGTGTGCTGGTGGTTCCATGCTTGTAGAATCCACTGATGTTACTATGTTTCTCACCATCCTGAAGCAGCTGGATAGACAGAACAGTGGAACGACCTTTTGAAGACTCTGTTACAGAACCAGCCAAGTGGTGATACCTTGCAAGGCTGGACAAGGTTCTCCAGATGACTATTTATACTCTAAATCAGTGCCCAATATATGGTGCTGTTTCTCTGATAGCCAGAATTCAAAGATCCAGGAATTAAGGGATGGAAATGGGAGTGGCACCACTCACTCTTACCCCTAAAGACCCATTAGCAAACATTTTCTTCCTGTTCCCACAGTCTAATGTATGCTGGCCTAGAGGTCTTAGTTCCAGAGGGAGAAATGCTTCCACTAGAAGGCACAACGATTATTCTATTGAACTGGGAGTTAAGACTGCCACCTGGCCATTTTGGAGTCCTTATGCCTCTGAATCAACAGGCCAAAAGATGGAATTACTGTACTGGCTGCGGTGATTGATTCTGACTACCAAGGAAAAATTGAACGGCTACTCCACAATAGAGGCAAGGAAGATTATGTCTGGAGTACAGAAGACCCCTTAGGGTGTCTCTTAGTATCACCATGCCCTGTGATTAAGGTCAATGAGAAGCCGCAACAAGGCAGGACTACTAGTGGCCCAGACCCTTTGGAAATGAAGGTTATGGTCACACCACCAGGTAAAAAATACAATCAGCGGAGGTGCTTACTGAAGGCAAAGGGAATAGAGAATGGGTAGTGGAAGAAGGTAAGCTATAAATATCAGTTATGGCTGGGTGCAATGGCTCACGCCTCTAATCCCAGCACTTTGGGAGACCGAGGCAGGTGGATCATGAGGTCAGAAGATCGAGACCATCCTGGCCAACATGGTGATACCCTGTCTCTACAAAAATACAAAAAATTAACCAGGCGTGGTGACGCACACCTGTAGTCCCAGCTACTCGGAGGCTGAGACAGGAGAATTGCTTGAACTTGGGAGGCAGAGGTTGCAGTGAGCCCAGATCACACCACTGCACTCCAACCTGGCAACAGAGCAAGATTCCATCTCTCTCTCTCCCTCCCTCTCTCTCTCTCTATATATATATATATATAAATGTATCAGTTATAACTATATGATGACAAAAGGAAGGCTGCAATTGTCATATGCATTCCTCTTCATTTTGTTATGAATGTGTGTGTGAAATATTTTTTTTATTTTATTTTTATTTTTATTTTTTGAGACAGAGTCTCACTCTTGTTGCCCAGGCTGGAGTGCAGTGGCATGATCCTGGCTCACTGCAACCTCTGCCTCCTGGGTTCAAGTGATTCTCCTGCCTCAGTCTCCCGAGTAGCTGGGATTACAGGCGCCCGCCACCACGCCAGGCTAATTTTTGTATTTTTAGTAGGGACGAGGTTTCACCATGATGGCCAGACAGGTCTCAAACTCCTAACCTCAGGAGATCCGCCCACCTTGGCCTCCCAAAGCGCTGGGATTACAGGCGTGAGCCACTGTGCCTAGTCGAAATATCATTTTCTTTCCTCTCTTATCTCTTTATTGTGTAACATGGATATATTGATTCATCATAGTATTTATGTATTATTAATTTTACATAACAGTATTTAATTGATAGGATATCAAAGAGAGGAGTAAACATCACTCATGGACTTGACCTCCTTGTCTGGGGGAGTGGTTAGGGCATTTCCACCTGGACACAGGACAGTTGTATCACATTAGTCGGAATTATGACCTCGTTATTTTCTTTTATTTTAAGATTAAATATGGTTTGAGGATACACATATGGGTGCCCACTTGACAAATTAATGAAGATTAATTTTATACCTCAACTAGACTATGGAGTGTGTAGTTATTTGATGAAACATTATTTCTGGGTGTGCCTGTGAGGGTGTCTGCAGATGATATTAACATTTGCATTGGCGGAGTAAGTAAAGCAGATTGCCTTCCCCAGTGGGAGCAGGCCTCATTCAATCCGCTGATGGCTTAACTAAAATAAAAGACTGAGTAAGAATTCTCTCTCTGCCTGACTGTCTTCAAGTTGGAACATAAGTCTTCTTTCACTTTTGGACTCAGATTCAGACGGGAACTATTATCCTTCCTCAGCCATTGGACCTGGACTCGAACTGTAGCTCCAGCTTTCCTACTGCAGATCGTGGATTTGTCAATCGCTATAGTTGCCCATAACGAGAGAGACAGAGAGATCAGTTTTGTGTCCCTGGAGAACCTAGACTAAAACAGCTGGGAGAGCTCAAATAGAAGTAGCAGAATAGCCTGTAAACTCTCAGCCGTGACTCACCTCTTGTGCCTGCATCTGAGCCATGGCCAGCTTCACAGGGACTTCGACTTGCAGGTGATGTGTGGCTTGTACACTAAGGGCTGTTATCTGTTGTTGTTGCATAATAGATTTCTTGGTTGGCTGTATAAGTAGCAAATTATTGTTGAATTATAAAAGCCCCTTATTTATTCTGGACTGGCATTCAAATATATGATTTTTAAATATTTTCTCCTATTCTGTTGGTTATCTTTTCAACTCCTTAATGGTGTTCATTGAAGTACACAAGTTTTGAATTTTGATGAAGACTCATTTTTCTTATTTTCTTTTGTTGCCTCTGCATTAGTGTTTCATCTAAAAAAGAAGTGCCAAACTCAAGGTCACAAATACTTAATCTTATATGTTATTCTAAGTGTTGCATAGTTTTAGTTCTTACATTTAAGTCTGTGCTTCACTTTGTGTTTATTTTTATATACAGTGTGAGGCTGGAGTTCAACTTCGTTTTTGCATATGACTATCCGGTGATTCTAGCACTATTTGTTTAAAAGATTATTCTCTTCCCCATTGAAATGTGTTTGCATCCTTGTCAAAAATCAATTGGCCATAAGCATGAATATTTATTTCTGAACTCTCAATTCTATTCCATAGATATTTCTTTCTTTCTATCCTTATATCAATACCACAGGGTATGATAATTACAGAGTTGTGGTCCATTTAGAAATCAGAAAGTATAAGTCTTCCATCTTCCAACTGTACCTTTGTTAAGATTGTTACTGCTCTTCTGGATTCTTTGCGTTTCCATATAAATTTTAAGATCAGTTGGTCAATTTCTGCAAAAAAGAAAGACTTTGGGATAATATTGAATCTTTTGATCAACTTGGGGATTATTTCCATGTTAACAGTGTCAAACTTTACATCCAGGACAGGGGCAGTGGCTCATTCCTGCAGTCCTATAACTTCGGGAGACCAGGCAGGAGAGCTGTTCCAGTCCAGGAGTATGAGACCAGTCTGAGCCACATGGTGGGACTTCATCTCAAGAGAGAGAAAATAAACCAAAGAAAAGAAAGAAAGAGAGAGAGAGAGAGAGAGAGAGAGAGAGAGAAACTTTACAGCCATAAACATAGGCTATCTTTCTGTTTATTTTGACTTTTAATTTTTTCAATGATGGTTTGTAATTTTGAGTGTACAACCCTTGAAATTTGTGTTCAATTTATTCCTAAATGTTCGCTCTTTTTAATGCTATTTTAAATAGATTATTTTCTTAAATTCATGTTTATATTGTTTACTTCTAATGTTTAGAGTATAACTGATTTCTGCATATTGATCTTATATCCTGGACTTGTTTATTAGTATTGCTTTTGTGAGTTTCTAATAATTTTCTACATACAAGATTATGTAATTTGTGAATAGGGATAGTTTTACTCTTTTCTTTCCAATCTAAATGTCACTTATTTATTTTCTTTTCCAATTACCCTGGCTAGACCCTCCAATAAAATAATGAATAGAAGTAGTGAGAGCAGACATCCTTATCCTGTTTCTGATCTTAAGGGGAAAGTGTTGTTTTCTCACCACTGATATGATGTTAGTTGTAGGTTTTATGCAGATTCCTTCACCAGGCTAAGGAAATTCCCTTCCATTCCTAATCTGTTGAGGCTTTTTTTGTTATCATGAAAGGGTAAATGAGTTTGTCAAATTCTTTTACTGTATCTATTAAAATAATCTTGTGTTTTTGTTCTTTAGTCTATGAATACAATGTATTACGTTGATTGATGTTGTTATGTTAAACTAGTCTTGAATTTCTGAAATAAATACCACTTGCTCATGTTGTATAATCCTTTTTGCATATTGCTGATATATATATTTAAATATATTTTATATATGCTATTTGCTAGTATTTTGTTGAAAATTTTACATTTCTATTCAAAAGAAACATTGGTCTGTAGTTTCTTTTCTTTTGATGTCTTTATTCAGTTTTGGTATCAGGGTAATACCGGCTCATATAATAGGTTGGAAATGATTTTCTCCTTTTGCATTTTTGGGAAAAGTTTGTAAAAACTTGAGAAAAGTGTGTGAAGAATTATATTTTATGCTTTAAAATTCAGTAGAATCAACTAATGAACTACCCGCACCTGAGTTGGGTTTGTTTTTTTTGTTTTTTGGAGGTGGTTTTTTGCTTATTAATTCAATCTCTTTGCTTTTTATACATATTCAGATTTTTTCTTGAGTCAGAGATGGAAGTTGGTGTCATCTGGGAATGTGTCCATTTCATCCAAGTAACTTAAATTGTTGCCACACAATTGCTTATTTTTTTTTTTTGAGATGGAGTCTCGCTCTGTCGCCCGGGTTGGAGTGCAGTGGCCGGATCTCAGTTCACTGCAAGCTCCGCCTCCCGGGTGTACGCCATTCTCCTGCCTCAGCCTCCCGAGTTTTTGAAATGTTGTTTTACCTGCATCCTCTAAATTTGTGTGTGTTTTTTTGTTTTCATTTATCTCAAAGTATTTTCTAATTTCTCCTATGAGATCTGCTTTGATCCATTAGTTATTTATGAGTGTTATGCTTAATTTCCACATTTTCTCTCCTTTTTGTGAATTTTCCAAGTTGCTTTCAGTAATTGACATAAAATTTAATTCTATTGTCTTCAAAGAACATTTTTTGTACAATCTTAATTCTTTCAATATTTACTGAGATTGTTTCATGGTGTTACTTACTGTCTATCCTGGAGAATGTTCTATGTGCATTTAAGAAGAATGTGAATTTTGTCGTTTTCAGGTGGAATGTCCTACAGAGATGTGTTAGGTCTAGTTTGTTTATCCTGTTGTTCAAGTTCTCTACTTGTGTGTTTATTTTATGTCTAGTTGCTCCATTCATTATTAAATGTGGGTTATTGAAGACTCCGATTTTATTGCTGTTTTTCCCTTTAAGTCTTTACGTTTTTGTTTCATGTAATTCAGAGATCAGTTGTTAGAGTCATATATGATAATACTTTAAATGTCTTTTTGATATCTGGTCCTTTTATTGTTTTCAAGTATTCTTTTTTCCTAGTAACAATTATTTATTATGAGTTTATGATGTCTGAAACTAATTTTTCTGCTTCAACTCCCTTTTAGTCACTGTTTGAATAATGTCTTAGTCTGTCTGTGCTGCTATGACAAATTATCTGAGACTGGATAATTTACAAACCACAGAAATGTGTTTCCTCACAGTTCTGGAGGCTGGGAAGTCCAAGATTAAGTGGCTAGTATTTGAGGTCTGGTGAGGGCCTTCTTGCTGTGTCCTCATGTGGCAGAAGGTGGAAGAACAAGAGGGCCAAATGCTGTGTGCAGCCTCTTTTACAAGGATTTTAATCTCATCCGCCAGGGAGGATCCCTCATGGCCTAATCATCTCTTAAAGGACCCACCTTCACAGCCCCATCACCTCTTAAGGGCTTACCTCTTAACATCATCACATTAGCCATTGAATTTCAAATGGGACACATTCAAACTGCAGCATAATTTTCTATCTGTTTACATTCAACCTATTTGTGTTTTTGAATCTAAAGTCTTTCCCTTATAGTCAGCAGATAATTGGATCTTTTTAAATCTATGATGACAATCTCAGCCTTTGACTGTGGATTTTAGAGCAGTAAAGTAAGTACCCAGAAGGTAGGATATACATCTGCATGTTGTCATTTATTTTCTACTTGGCATTTTTGTTGTTGCTCTTTGATTTCTCTGTTTTTTTTTTCTTTTTTATGACTAATATTTATAATTGCTAGTCCACCATTTACATTCCATTGTTACTTTTACTATATTGGTTTGTGTTATTTTGTTGTTGTTATTTACCTGGAGGCTAAACTAACATCTTACCCTAAAACAATCTAGTTTAGATTGAAAATAATTTCATTTCAACTGTATTTAAATATGGGTCCATTTCCTCCCTCCTCCTTTGTGTTTTAATTATCATACAAATTATATTTTTATACATTATTATTCCATCCACATATTATTATAATTACTGTTTTATACAGCTGTGTTTACTTCCAAAAATTATTTGGGAGTAAAAAATTTTTACAAAGAAAACTATATTAATACTGTATTTTATATTTATCTATGTAGCTATCTTTCTTGGTGCTTTTTACTCCTTCATATAAATTCAAGTTACTGTCTAGGGTTCTTTCACTTCAGCCTGAAAGATTATTGTTACCATTTCTTGTAGGGCAGTTCAGCTAGTTATGAATTCTCAGTTTTACTTTTTCTGTAATAACTCCTTCTGCTTTAGAATAGATTTTGCTGGACGTAAAACTCTTTTTTTTTTCTTTGAGCACTGACAGTTTTTTTCTTTGAGCACTGTGAACATGTCCTCCCACCGTCATCTGGCCTCTCTGGTTCCTACTGAGAAATCAGCTGTTAATCTTTTGAAGATCCCTTGTGTACAACTAAATCAACTCTTTTTGTTTCTGCTTTTAAGATTGTCCTTCAGTATTTGCCTTCTGATAAGAAATTTGTTTGCTAAATCTACTGTAACAAAATATCACTGGGTGGCTTAAATAATGGAAATCTGGTTTCTCACAGTTGTAGCAACCACAAGTTCAAGATTAATGTGCTGACAGGTTGGATTTCTCATGAGACTTCTTTCCTTAGTTTGAAGACACCGCCAGTTCACCATATTTTCACATGGCCTTTTCTCTGTGCACATACATCTCTGATGTCCCTCCTGAATCTTATATAGTACTTCTTATAAGAACCTAGTCAGCTTGGTTTAGGACATACCCAGACGGCCTCATTTTAACCTAATTACCCCCTTCAAGGGTGCTATCTTTAAATACAGTCACATTCTGTGGTTGGGGGTTAGGACTTCAATGTATAATTTTGGAGGGGAAACAATTTAATCTATAAGACAATTTTACTATAATATTTTTTGTTGTGGATCTCATTGAGTTTATACTATTAACACTTAAAGTAGTTTAGTTTCTTGGATGTGTAGCTTAATGCTTCTCATTAAATTTAGGAGGTTTCCACTCATGATTTCCTTAAATATTCTTTCTGTTAATACTTGATGCTATCTGATTTTTTTCATTTTAGCCACTCTGATGTGTGTGTAATGATACTGAATCATTGTTTTAATTTGTAATTCCCTGAAGAGTAGTACAGCTTATCATCTTGTTCTACTCATTATCTATTTAGTTGTTTTCTTTTATAATGGGCTTTGTAGAATTTTGACTATTTTTATGAGTTTTCCTTTCATCTGATTTGTAGACGTTTTTTATATATTCTACATGTGAGCCATTTCTGAACCCAAGTAGACCTAAATGTGGCTGTAAAGAGAAAAATTTTTATTTTATACATAATGTCCTAGGTCCTCTGTTTTCTTGATTAACATCTAACGATTCCCTTGTAGGAAGAATAATAAAATGAACTATAATCCTTCCACATTCCTTTCACTTGTCCCATTATTACAAAGTGATATCCTTACTCCTCATTAATACTTTGTAGGTAATTGGAAAGCTTTTTATATATTCCATACATCTTCCCTCCACACATTCTGTTATTTTTTGTATTTCGTAAGGTGTTATGGATTTGGATATGTATTTATGTATATGTATTACATATATACACATATACATATATATATATAAATTCTGATATTTTTATCACCATCATTGAGCTTTAGTTCTAAAATTAAATATAAATTAAATATATCCAATACTCAACACAAGACTTTATGCCAAACATTTCCTGACATTTTGATTGTCTGTATCTCACTCTCTTGATTCCACAGCAAAAACTAAAAAGAAAAGGAATTGTATGCAAACTTATACCTGTTTCTACATAGCTTTCATAGTTGTAGGTAGGTTAACTTCACTAAATAGCATTCTTGGGTTATGTTTGTATTTCTTCAGTATCTTAGATATGGTGCCCTATTGTCTTCTCATAGGTAATCTTGATTTCAAGAAGTCTGAAACATCTGGGTTTTTTTCCTTGTGATTTGGACTTTTTTTCCTTGATGTAAACTAGCATTTTTCTTTATATTTAAGGTCTTACAGTTTGCAGAAATATGTTTCAGTGTTGTTTTTTCTGGCTTGATTTTCATAGCTGCACACTGTGGCATTTCAATATATACCTGAAGACTTATCCTATATAAAGATTTTTCTTGAATTATAGTTTATGGTTTTGTTTTCTACTTTTGCTTCTTTTTTCCTTTGAGAATATAATACTTTTCCCTTTATGTCTTCTACATTTATTATTTTTCCATTTTTAAATTTCTTTATTTTTTATTGTCCATCTTTTATTTCTGTTTTCCTTTACTGTACTTTCTGTGTTACCTATTTATTATTCCCATATAATTTATTCATTTCTGAAATGATTTTTTCACATTTTAAGCACTATCTTCTCTCTTTCATATTCTCCATTTGTTTCATGATTTAAATTCTGAGCTTTTCTACTTTTTACCTTTGACATTTTTCATAGACTTTATATTTTCTTAATTTTGTATTTTTTATATATATATATGGTATATACATATTCTAAGCCATAATTTTATTGTATGCCTTTATTATCTGTTGGGATATAATTCGGTTATTAATTTTTATATTTTTTCATCATTTGTCTCCTACTATCACCTAATATCATTGTATGGAGTTCATTCACCTCATGGGGGCTTTTGGAAAATGAGGTGGCGTTCTGTACCATTAGATGGAAGGTGCAGCATAGACCAAAGGGGTGGTTTTCTTAGCTTGACACTGAAGAATTCTCTCTGCTGCTATTATCAAAGTTGCCTCTCTGTGGGGTCACCTCCGTAGCTCTGAGATCTGAGTCCCATGGACTTCTTAACCCTGAATCAGAACCTTCTTTTTTACTTACTCTATAATTTATAGCTGGCTACATTTGCATTTTATATCTATTTTTCTTACCAAGGAGTTTTGAATTCTTAGAAAGCAATTTTGAAGTTTCTGGGAGTTAGGATGGCCTTTAAAAAAAAGCTCACTTATAAATTCAAGTTTACGCTGGTTGCTCTTAGATCAGTATCTACTCAGAGTGGGCCCCTCTCCTTCCTGTGGGGACATTTGACAGTGATTTCTGGGTCTTTTTGCAGCAGCAAAAGACATCATTATCTTATCTCCACACAGTTGTACATTCTCCATGAAACCTGCCTGAGTTCTGCCATTATAGATGGTTTGGCACCACTCATCCATATTCTGTCTCTACAAACTTACCTACTACGGAAATTTCATGTAAATGAAGTTATACATGATGTGGCCACTGTGGCTGGCTTTTTAAAGTTACTATAACATTTTCAAAGTTAATCTGTGTTGTCACATGCATCAGTACTCCATTGTTCTATGTCTGAATAATATTACATTGTACGGATATATCACATTTTGTTTGTCATTCATCAGTTGATGGACATTTGAGCTATTTCCGTTTTGGCTATAATAAATAATGCTACCATGTACATGTTTTTATTTGGACATATTTTTTAAGTTATCTTGAGTATAAGCCTAAAAAAAAGAGTTATAGAGTAACTATATAATAGCTATATTATAACTAAGTGTAGCTATCCTAGCAGTAATGAAGTGCAATCTCATTATGGTTTTTATTTTCATTTCTCTAATGACTAATGAAGTTGATAATCTTTTCATGTGTTCATTGGCCATTTGTATAATTATTAATTTATAAAAATCTAATTTAGATTGGTTCCAACCTAATTTCAGTAGTATACAAAACTTTGTTTCTACATAGCTCCTTTTCTGTATGCTGTTAGTGTCACAAATTACATTTTATATATGTGGGCCCATCAACAGAAACCAATTATTATTACTTTATGTCATTATCTTTCAAATCATCTGATCTAAAACGGTATTAATACTAACTTTTTATATTTATCTGTGTAGTTATCTTTAATGGGCACCTTTATTTCTTAATGTGAATTTAAGATACTCTCTTGTATCTTTTATCTGAGCCTGAAAGACTCCCTGTAGTATTTCTCATAAAGAAGGCCTGCTATTACACTTTCAATTCCAGAATCTACATTGCATGACATCTATCTCTTTATTGATATTCTCTATTTGGTAAGGCATAACTCTCATACTTTCCTATAGTTCTTTAGACATGGTTTTACTTAGTTCTTTGAACATATTTTAAATAGCTGATTTAAAGTCTTTGTCTAAGAAAAACAGTATCAGATTCCTCAGAGACCATTTCGATTCCTTGCTTTTTTCCTTAGCTCTGGGTTACACCTTCTTTTTCTTTGCCTGTCTCATATATTTTGTTGCTATTGAACCCTGGAAAGTTTCATGCAGCAATTCGAGAAGTAAGATCTCCCCTCCTCCATGGGGTTTGTTGTGATGTTGCTTATTGTAGTTGTAGTGGTTTGTTTGTTTGGTGATTTTTCTGAACTAATTCTTTAAAGTCTGTACTTTTTATAAAGTGTGGTCACTGAAACCTTTACTCTATTAGCTTAGTGGTCAGCTAATGATTAGACAGACGTCTCCTTAAATGCATGAAATCAATAAATCTCCAAATTTTTGCCTAGGGGTTCAGTGTGTATACTTAACACTCAGCAAAGCAATTTACAACTCCACCTTAGCCTTCACTTCCTGCCCATGCAGAGTCTCCGAGTCAGCTAGAATCATGAGTCTAGGGCATTCTCAGGTCTTGCCTGAGCCTGAACACAGCCCTAGCCATTTCTGAGACTTTATTATAGAGTCTCAAGAGTACATCATGTCAGAGCTTTTCTATGCCCCTGTGAATGGTCCATCTTCCAGCTTTTTCATTTTAGGAACTGTAGTTAGCTTATTGGTTTCATCAACTCTCATTCATCACCTCTGGCAACCACCAACTTAAAACACTTACCTGTAACTTGCTTTAACAGAAGTGTGCACCAAGAAGATGGCTGTTTATACTGGGTGAGCTCTGAGTTGCCTCTGTAAGTCAGGTCTTTGTGGAAACCATCAGACAGGTGCCATAATGAGAATTATAATGAGAATTATTTAGGGATGTGATTTTGAAGAAGTTACAACACAATACTGCTCCTTCAGGTGTTGTGAAGCTTTCATAGCAACGTGGGCTGTTATTTTTCAATGGTATCTCTCAGATGGAGAGCAAGAGATGCAACTAGGGAAAGTCAAATGCCACAAGGCTTGCTTGCTGTTCTTATCAAGATTTAGCTATTTTTCTTAATTTATAAACAGTCCCCAGGAAGCCACAGGCAATTTTCTGAAGTTCTGCATAAGTTAATTCGGACGATGTTTGCCATTTTAGAAATTTCTTTTATGTGTTGTGAAGTTTTGGAGGTCTTAGTCCACTATTTTTACTGACATCATTATGTTTGTTTGAAAAGTCAATCTGGAAATAGTTTGAAAATCTGCTGTTATCTTTAGCTTACCTCAACTGGAAGCCCGTCTTTGGTTTTTGAGGGTATTTTTCCTCAGTCTTCAAAGAGAACTTTCTAAACACTTGCATTCTAGGAAAACTTTTATTTAAACACTTTGAAGATGTCATTCCACTGTCTATTTAATTCTTTTATATTTGAGAAGTCAACTGACAGTCTAACTGTTGCTTTTTTGAAGACAACATGCACCCCTCTAACAACTTTTAAGCTTTTCCTTTTTAGTAGCTTCATGTTCTTTTCTTTTATTCTGCTTAGAGTGTATGCACTTTGAATTTTTGGTTTGTTACCTTTTGTTTGTTTTGAAAATATTATTAGCCATAGTCTTCAAATTTTTTGTCTTCTCCATTCTTATTTGCCTCTCCTAATGGACTTTAATCACTTTATACCTTCACATTGTATGACCTGTGTTTTCAGCCTCTCTTTGTATTTTCCATGTATTTTTGATATCCTCTAAATTTTAGTTAAGAAGTTCCTACTTCTGCTTAAAATGTATAAAACTGTGGCCAGGCACTGTGACTCATGCCTATAATCCCAACACTTTGGGAAGCCAAGGTGGGCAGATTACAAGGTCAAGAGATCAAGACCAGCCTGGCCAACATGGTAAAACCCCGTCTCTACTAAAAATACAAAAATTAACCAGGTGTGGTGGTGTGTGCCTGTAGTCCCAGCTACTTGAGAGACTGAAGCAGTAGAATCGCTTAAACCTGGGAGGCGGAGTTTGCGGTGAGCCAAGATCATATCACTGCCCTCCAGCCTGGTGAACAAGCAAGACTCTCACTCAAAAAAAAAAAAAAAAAAAAGTATAAAAATGCAATAAAATACCACCTACATTTAAAAACATGATAAAGCTGAATAGGATAATCTACACAATCATAACTTTTCTTAAACTGATATGAGAGCTGAAGATGAACACAACCAAGTGAACTAAATTCCACAGAATAAAAAGTCCCTCCAAGAATAGACAGAATTCTTTCATTTCTGGCAAAGTAGGTAAAGTAGGCAACCACAAAAATGGGTAAGAAAAAGTCATCCCCCAAACTTTACACATCTTTTGAAGATCAACCATGCATATACAGATCATTTGAAATGATCAAGATCACAGTCAGCAAGCAAGCTTTCAATCACTGGCAAGCTTCTTTCATTGAACCTCTACCAGATACACAGAAAGTACAGAGATCTGGGAAGCAGACATAGTGAGCCCCACTTAGTGGACTGGCAGGAAGGCACTGACTGCTGCTCTGAGATGGGCAGGGAGCACTGACTGCTCCCCTTACCTTTTCTCTTGCAAAATAAAAACCTTAAATTAAGCGGGGAGGAACAGAAAATTCCCCTGTCCCTTCGACCTCACCAAGGATCCATTCTTTCTGATGTAAGAGTACACATGAAAGACTTCTGTCTTCTGGGAAGAACAAGGAAAAGTCAGGCAAACTTCTGCAAACCAAGGGCATTTTAAAATCAGATTAAGGAAAAAGAGACATGTAGAAATGAAGAAAGATGAGAATTACATTATCATTACAGTCAGTAGCCATTGCCAGATCTCACGGAATAGGCAGCTGAAATTTCATAGCTAGCAGATTGGTGTGACCACCAAATGTATAATACATGTTATTATACATTTCTTTGTTATTATACATGACTGTCTAGGACTCGAGGAATTTGATGTGTATCTGTCAAAAGTTTCCAGGTAACTTGCAAGGGATGCTATTTAATTCTGAAGGACATATACTTCAATTATGCCTCACCACTATAAAGAGCCTAAGAGACCAGTCCCAGAAAAGAGATAATTGGAACTGATTTTTCTCTTGCTCCTAGCAGACCATTAGGAATAATTTCATCATGCTGTATACCCCTCTTTAGGTTGTCATAACAAGAAGCCCGAGGCACTCCTCATGCAGACTCTCACTGAGTTTTCTCTTTTACTTAATCCTACTCAATCTCTCAACAAGCCTTCATCACCCTAGTCCTTCCACTCTGCTCCATGGATTGCAAACCTTCATCAGCAAAATAATCTATGTGGTAAATCTCTTATTTGAAAATTCCCTTCACTCACTTGTTCTAAACAAAACTTAGCTTTTCTCTAAACACATGTATTTCTCTATTGCCCTAAGAAGTGCTGGGGTTGTTCTCTAGTACAGCTCATACAACGTCCACACAGCATAAAGGTGCAGTTGGTAACCTTGTTCCACAATCGTTTTCTTCAGAGCACTGTGTCTCCATCCTTTCTGAGACTTCCTAGGCCCTTGGAAGTAAGTTCTATCCATGCTCTCTCCTGTCATATTTCCTGTACTTGCTACCTCCCTCCTTTCACTATTCCTCATTGAGGCCACTAGTGGAGAATTTTACTGCCTACCTTTTGCTTTTTCTCCATAAGTCAGTTTAAGCTAATACTCTGGTCTTACACTATATCAGAATTCTGACTGCTTCTCCGTGACCACCCTGGTCTACACCACCCTCACCTTTCTCAACCTGACAAATAAAATAGCCTTCTCCTTAGTATCTGTGAACCCACTCTTGCTCAAGGATAGCCTGTTCTGTCAAATAAGCCAAAACAAGTCTTTTAAAATTGAAGCCTATCACATTAATGGTCTTCATTTCACTTAGGATGAGGCATCGAAGCCTCACGGAGATTTACAACCCACGTTTACCCCTTTCCCACTTACCTCTCATCAGTTACCAGCCATGCTCATCTTGCTGTTCTTCAAGCTTGCCAAGCACATTTCTGTCTCAGCGTCTTTGCGCTTACTGTTTCCTCTCTCTGAGTGCTTTCCCTTCAGTAGACATAGGGCTTGCTTCCTCTCCATCCACTCTCTACTCACATGTCACCAGAGCAGAGGCCTCCCCGACCACCTCTCTAAAATAGCATGCCTTCCTTCTCACTTGCTCTAGCCTTACTTTGCCTCATAGCACCTGCAATTCATTATGTTCTGTTTGTTATGTGTATGTACTTTTATTAATAGTTGAGTGCTTATTTCTAATAAAGTGTTTATTTTAGAATAATTTTAAGTTTCCAGAAAAAATGGTAAATGTAGTACAGAGAGTTCTTTCTGTTTCTCTTTCTCTCTCTATATATATGTATATATGTACGTATACATGTATCTAGATATATATCTAGGGGTGTGTGTGTATATATGTGTATATATGTATATATATGTGTGTGTATATGTGCATATATGTATATGTGTGTGTGTGTGTATATATATTCCATGTTTAGTGTCCCATTAACATCCTATCTTAGTGTGAGACATTTCTTAAAGCTAATGGCCCAATACTGGTACATTATTATTAACTACAGCCCACCCTTTACTCAGATCCTCTTGTAACCTGATGTCCCTGTCTGTGCTAAGATCTCATCAGGAGCACAACATTCCCTTTAGACATCAAGTCTCCACAGGCAATCCTGGTAAGCGAGAGTTGCTGACCTTTCTTGTCTTTTCGTGGCCTTGACAAGTAGGAGGGGTACTGGTTAAGTGTTTGTTAGAATGTTTCTTAATTTGATTTTGTCAAGTGTGTTTCTCATGACTATATTTTGGTTATGGGTTTTGGGGAGAAAGACCACAGAGGTAAAGTGACATCTTCATCAGGTCCTATCAAGGGAACATACTATCAACACGGCTTACCACTGTTGATATAAACTTTGGTGGTTAACATGTCCTTTCTTCTTACTTAACATGTATTTGTTGTTCATGAAAAGCCGTTTTAATTTTATCAGCAATTCAATAAACAATCAACAGCACTTTAGTTAAAGGAATTGAAGATGTTTGGTTTTAAATGACATTAAAAATACTAGCACACTTTATCCTAAGTAAACATCGGAAGTGGCTACTTTACATGGACTCATTCCTAATATAGGAACTCCTGAGTCTTTTGTTCCCCAAATTCCATTGACTTACCAGATTCTGTTGTATGACTACGGCAGTTTAGTTCTAAGTTATCAACTCACTGGTATGCATGATGTCTTCTGTCATGATTATCTGTCATTTCAACGACCCTGAATCTTAGGAGTACCCTTGTGAACATTCCAATATTTGCCTCCAGGGCCAGCTACGCTTTTCCACTACAAATTCAAAAAATTATTTTTTTAGCCTCCCAGGAAGAAGACATGGGGTTTAGGGTCTGCCTATTTTCTGAACCCATGTGAGACTTTTGCATGGACAGGAGTTTACCTGGGGATAGAGGGAAGCACTGGACCTTCATGGTTCTTGAGTCAACGCCTACAGGGAGGTCATTACACTGGACCAGAGTTTCTCATCATGGCAAGGGCAGCAGCTCCTGTGGCGACCTGGTTTACTGTGTGGTGTAGGATGTTTGTTGCTCCTGGAGGCTTAGCCTGCGCTCTGTTTCTTCAACCCTCCCAAGAATTCTATGAGCTTATCCCTTAATAATCCCTTTGTGTATTAATCTACTAACCCGAGTTGTTTTCTGCAACCAAGACCCCAATCGACACTTAGAGAATTATTTCTTAACGTTTGCATGAAGGCTCACAAAAACATTAAAACCAGTCATTTAACATTACTCTAACTCTTGCTGGTTTTGTTATTCAATATTATTTAATTAATGCTCGTAACTTTCACATTTCAGTTTTCCACATAAACGTGTCCTTGTGGAATATCATTCCTTACAACTTTTTTTTTTTTTTTTTGAGACAGAGTCTCCCTCTGTCGCCCAGGCTGGAGTGCAGTGGCGCAATCTTGGCTCACTGCAACCTCCGCCTCCTGTGTTCAAGTGCTTCTCCTGCCTCAATCTCCCAAGTAGCTAGGATTACAAGTGCCCACCACTGCACCCAGCTAATTTTTTTTTTTAAATGTATTTTTAATAGAGATGAGGTTTCACCATATTGGCCAGGCTGGTCTCGAACTCCTGACCTCAAGTGATCCATCTGCCTCGGCCTTCCAAAGTGCTGAGATTACAGGTGTGTGCCACTGCTCCTGATCAGCTTTTTGAATTCATGGAAAAATACATTGCTATGAAAATAAAAATATTCATTCGTATATAATTTAAAATTCTCCTCTATTACCCAGTAGTAGGAATGCCCTATTTTGGCAAACTGTATTCCATACCACACCTTTTACTGCCTTGAGCTATGCTGTATCAGTTTCCATTTGAGGCAGGCTTTTCTGGAGCATTTTTGACCCCAGCCCAGAGAGGACAGACAAGTGCTAGGAAGTTTTTTTCTGAGACTTTGCATCAGAAATATCTCGTTTCTTTACATATAATGAAGACTAAGGTATTCTAGAGCCTTAATAATTTTCAAACTCTGTAAATATTACTCCATGTTTTCTAATTTTCTGTATTTTAGTTGAGAAAGTCATTTTCTCTGTTAGTTTAAAAAAAAACAATTTTGTCTCCTCTTTGGCGGTTTAAAAAACATTTTTCTGTGTAGATGAAACTGAGAAATGTCAGCAGGTGCTGCCCAGTTTTCAGTATTTTCTTGAATTACCTTAATCAACATTTAGTGAGCTCATTCAGTCAGAAAACGCAGGCTGTTAGTTCAGAGAAACAGTTATTTCTAGCCTTCCTCCATCTGTTCAGTTCTGTTCCTATGGAATTTCTAATAGCCATGTATTAGGACTCTTGGGAGTCTCTGTGTCATTCATATTCTTCCTCTGTTTATCACTTTCACCTGAGCTTCAAGAGATTCCTTTGAACTAATTCAATGATTTGTTTTTTTCACTCTCCAGTGTGCCATTTACTTCAGTCATCACGCCTTTTGTCCACTCACCCCTTCTTGAGATGACTGCTTTCCGCAGCAGCCTGCGGCTGTTCCACCATGTCCCACCACCTTTTCCTCTCTCAAAACACGTGATTTTGGGTTGTGGTTATTATTGATGAAGTCGTTTTTTCTCTCTTTTAACTTCTTTTCTCCTCCCCATGGTATCTTTGTTCAATGACAGGAATCCATTTGCTTTAAATGTTCACACTGGGGTGGGCCTGGTGGCTCACGCCTCTAACCCCAGCACCTTGGGAGGCCAAGAAGGGTGGATCACCTGAGGTCAGGAGTTCAAGCCCAGCCTAGCCAACATGGCAAAACGCTGTCTCCACTAATAATACAAAAATTAGCTGGGCGTGCTGGTGCATGTCTGTAACTCCAACTACTTGGGAGGCTGAGGTAGGAGAATCACTTGGACCCCGGAGGCGGAGATCGCAGTGAGGCGAGATCGCGCCATTGCACTGCAGCCTGGGCGCAAGAGGGAAACTTCATCTCCAAAAAGGTCATGCTGGATGTTTTTGTGGTTTATGAATGTGATGATTGGGTTTTCACACTCAAGTGTGAGATATGCCTCTCTCAGACCTTGTTCCAGTGTCGGTCCATTACCAGTCTGACATTTAGAAAGAAGTGTTCACACTGGTACTGCTCTTCGGGCTTTGTAGCCTTTCCATGCTGTGATCTTGTTCTTTGCAAACATTCACATAGAGCTACCTGGTTCATTCATACTGAGAGTTGAGATGAAATCTGTCAGATACTTCATAGGTCAGTGTTCAATTTTTTATGGTTACTCACTGTGAGATATAATTTTGCCTTTTCTACTAGTTGAGTTATTTCAGCAGGAAATAACTGGAGGAATTGGTAGAAGAAAGTGCTTACATATTCTCACTTAGGATACTATCTTGATCCTGGAGGACCTTAGGTTTATTTCTTTCAATATTACCATAGAGATAACTGTGTAAGATAACCTTTTACATAGAGATAATAGTAAAACAAAACAACAGCAAAACACACCACTGTTTGTTTTGTTTTGAGATCGCCCTTGTTGCCCAGGCCGGAGTGCAATGGCGCCACCTCAGCTCACCGCGACCTCTGCCTCGCAGGTTCAAGTGCTTCTCCTGCCTCAGCCTCCTGAATAACTGGGATTACAAGAACACACCACCATGCCCGGCTAATTTTGTGTTTTTAATAGAGATGGGGTTTTACCATGTTGGTCAGGCTGGTCTCAAACTTCTGACCTCAGTTGATCCACCCACCTTGGCCTCCCAGTGTTGTTGTTTTTAAAAGAAGAATGCAAATGAGGCCTGGCTTGAGGGCATTTTTTGCCGGGGTGGTTTCCGTGCAGAGGTTGCTTTCCCTGGTGCCGTGCTGTGTTAGGTGGCACCTATGGAATTCCAGCACGCTCCTCCGGGAAGCTCATCTCTCTGGAGGCTGAAGCTCCTGAGGTGCTGCACAGGGCTTGCTCTAAAGCTGCCAAAGTCCCCACTGTTTTGCATATGACCTAAGCTCATGCCTGTCTGGTCTGCCAAGTCCTAAACGGTCAAAGCTTCCACATCTGTGAGTGGAAGCTTCCACATCACTGCCTCTGTGCCCCATCTATAAATATTCTCAACAATTCTCCAGGACTTTTCCAGGCCTCCCTGCGATGCCTTTATCCACCCCTTGCCTCCCATCTGGGCTTCTCTTGGTAAGGTCAGTCCTTCCACAGATAGACATACCATCGTGACTTTCTGGGAGCCTCTCTGGCCCACGTGATTTCTAGGTCTACCTACTACCTCCATTTGTTACAGCCTCAGATCCATACACCCTGGCCCCACGGCCTACCCCAGGCCTCAGCATACCTCCCAGGTAGCCCTGCCTCGGCCCACTGTTGACAGGGGACAGGCTTCAGAGAGCTGTTTCCGATCTGTCCCTGTGAGGTGTCTGAAAGCAGACAAGCTGCTCTTTAGGCAGATGCGTGGATGCTCTGCCCTCCCCTCACCGTACTGGTTGCCCAGGTCCCACGGAGAGTCGCACTGCCCTCAAACTCATCGCTGGGTAACTTGCCAGCTCTTCGGCGTCTTATTCTTCTTATGGTGCCATCACGTCTTAGGCACTCATTTTCATCCCTCAGTCAGAATGTAAGCCCATTGAAGGTCTTCCTTCCTTCCTTCCTTCCTCCCTCCCTCCCTCCCTCCCTTCCCTTTTCTTTCTCTTTCTCTTTCTTTCTTTCTCTTTCTCTCTCTTCCTTCTTCCTTCTTCTTTCTTCTTTCTTTTCTTCTTTCTTTCTTTCTTTTCTTCTTTCTTTCTTTCTTTCTTTCTTTCTTTCTTTCTTTCTTTCTTTCTTTCTTTCTTTCTTTCTTTCCTTCCTTCCTTCCTTCCTTCCTTCCTTCCTTCCTTCCTTCTTTCTTTCTTTCTTTCCTTCCTTCCTTCCTTCTTTCTTTATTTCTTTTTTGACGGAGTCTCACTCTGTCACCAGGCTGGAATGCAACGGCACGATCTCAGCTCACTGCAATCTCCACCTCCCGGGTTCAAGCAATTCTCCTGCCTCAGCCTCCCAAGTAAGGGATTACAGGTGCGCACCACCATGCCCGGCTAATTTTTGTATTTTTAGCAGAGACGGGGTTTCACCGTGTTGGCCAGGCTGGTCTTGATCTGTTGACTTCGTGATCCGCCCACCTCGGCCTCCCAAAGTGCTGGGATTACAAGCATTAGCCACCGCGCCCAGCCTTTTTCTTTCTTAAATTGCAAACAGATTTAGAGTTAAGTTTTAGAAAGACTTGCTTGTAAATGTGCTCTAACTGCTGTCTTCTGTGATAACTGGGCAAGATACTCAACTGTGTTAAGGCTTGTATTTCTGGACTGTCAAACGGTAGTAATACTGATCAAGAAGGATTGGGGGACCACTGGCAAGAATACCACGAAATGCCTTGTATTCACAGAACATTTCATTAATGACTTTTCTTTTTTTTCTTTCCTTTTTTTTTTTTTGCCTAGAATGGGACTATACAAATAGGAGAAATACTCTGTACTTACATTGAGCAAACAAATCACATTGTGATTAACAGTAAGAGACCAAGAATAATGCTTCTAGTTCCAACTTGCCCACTGAAACATTTTGCCACATGGGATTATGTCTCAAATTCCATAATCATTTTTATGATTAATTCCAACATGACTCCTTCCCCACAGCTTCCCGTGAAGCTTTCCTGAGTTCAGGCCACCACTGCAAGCCCAGGACCTGCAACACTCCCTGGGGAAGGCCAGCTGATGGTGTGGCTTTTCTCCAAACTGCACCCGAGTTCATCCCTGAGTGATGCTGGCTGCAGGAGATGCTCAGTCTCCTTCCTCTCCCTGCTGGGTTCATGTTCTTGGGAACCAGACAGGAACATTCCTGGTGACCATCTCAGACACCCATGTCTCTGTCCACCAAGGCTCCTCCCCTGCCCCGTCGTTCGGTGCCCCTTTCTGACCACAGTTCTGGGCATCAGACATCACAATTGCTTCCTTCTGGAACTCCAGGAGCCCTTCTTGCCTACCTGCTCCACCCAATCAGAGTAGACTCAGGAGCATCCAAGAGCTGCAGGAGCCTGTATGTCTTCAAAGATCTCACCACCGAGCAGGACCCGCACACTGCCAGGCACTGCGATGTGCAGCCTCGGGACTATGAGTCGTGCTCGTGTGCACTCAAAGCAGACTCTCTTCTCTGGACATGAGAGGATAAGCAAGTCTTTGAGGAGGAAAATGCACTCACAGGCAGACCTGGCTTGAACCCAAAGCACCACTCCACTGCATGGTCCCATGCTTGCACCACCTGCGTCTGTGAAATGGGATAATACCTCCTCCTTTAGTCATGGTGCAGACGGCGTTTGTGAGGCACTTTGAACTTACGTATCTTATAAAAGTTCACCATCTCAGTACTGAGTGCCAGAAAAATAGCTGAGGTTGATCTAAGTTCATTTATCCATATAGTCACCCTTTCTTAGTCACTTACCCTGCGCTCATGGAAGGGAATGAAGTGATGCGTGAGACACATTCTCTGTCTTTTGTCTAACGGATGCGACAAATGGGAGGAAAACACACCTCCCACCAGGGGAGCGCATTGGGTTCTGTCATTAGGTAACTGGTGCCAAAGATGAAATGACTGGCAAGTAAAGTCTCCTCCTTCCTTCAACACTTTTGCCTTCAAGAGTGGAGTGCAGGCAGCTTTCCAGCCCATGCCAAAGGGGAGGGCAGGCATCTCCACAACAACCAGGCCTCATGCTCCTGGCTGAGAAAAGGTTCTACCTTCCAGGCCTGGGCCGGCGTGGGATGGGATTCCGGGATTAAGGCAAGTAGCAATAAATTACAGTGCAAGCCTCAGATGCCCTCCATGCCTGAACCTGACTACAAGCCAGGCTTAGGAACACAGTTAATAAAAATTTTTTTAAAAAAAAATAGAGCTGCCCTATCCTCTTGCTTAATCCCTCAGAACTGGAGAAGCTGTCTCCCAGGGCTTGATTAATAGGCCCCTGGAGAGTTTGCTGCACCCCAAGCCAGCCCGGCAGCACACGGAGCACAGGATAGAGGCGCCATCTGCCCCACGCATACCTCCTGATACCTGCAGAGGAATCCCCCATACTCAGCCCTAAGGCAAGGAGGGATCTGACACCTCTAGGAAGGATGCTCTAGTTTGCTTCTGGGTTTTATAACTGGCCTCAATGGGCGTACTTCACACTTTCCAGCGTGGTCTTTAGAACTATGATTGATAAAAGGCTTTTGCATGCCTCTCTAGTGACTTCACAATCTACTAAGGAAAAACAAATTGTCAAAAGAAAAAGAAAATCTTCAAATTCCATCACAAACACAAACAGAACATTTAATATCAATGGAAGATGCTAAAGGTTAGAGAAAATGGACAAATCACACCTTCCCCTTCCCCTGAGGAGTCCCGCAGTCTGTGAGCGGTGGGGTGAATGGAAACAGAACCAGGATCTGTGGTCAAAGTCCAAATTCACACAGAGTGCCTGGGAAGTAAGTCAAGGGAGTGTCCTCAGGGGCTGAGGACTGAGCTGGGTTTCCATGAATGGTAGTTGGCCGGGGAGTGGGGACGCAGGATTGGATCGGCAGGGGGAGGCCTTCTGTGGTCCTGCGAGAGCAAAAAGGAGCCTAGCACTCGCTAGGAACCCCTGATGTGCAGCGGGGGAGCGTGCTAGCTGAGCGGAACCTGAGGGGTGAGCCAGGTGCACTGTGGGCAGCTCTGGCACCAGGGGAGATCTAATCTCTGCTGTCACAGGCAGGGAAATGTGTGTGGAACCACTCCACACACAGAGAACAGAGCTGAGAGGAAGGAGACCAGAGTCGTCTGATAGCACCTGCCATGGCGCCAAGACCCGAGATTCCGCTTCTCGAGAGACCATCCAGGAGTCAGGAGGACAAGCCGGGCAGAGGGGCTGCTCTCCAGCCCCTTCTCTTCAGAGGGTGACCCAGGCACGGGGGTGACCCAGGCACGGAGCTGACCGCTGTGTTGCGGTGCCACAGACCCGTGCATACCAGCCTCCCAGGACTCGGCTGGCCTCTACTTCTGCCCCAGATGAGTGCTCTTCCTGCCTACCCCAGGTCCCTCGGCCCACACTTGTCCTCATCGCTTAGAGGCTGATGTATGCCGTCACCCCACTACCCAGCAGCCAGTGACATCACTCATGCTGGCCGCCAGCCCCAGAGGGAAGCAAGTGTCCTCCAGAATCCTGTGCCCATGGGACACATGCAAGAGAGGACCAGCACTTTCTCTCACTGGGTCTGATGGAGGGAGGAGGTTTTGCTGGAGTCTGCATTCACCTTCATGCTGCAAACTCCTGGGTTTGTGGGCCTGATCCCAGCCCCTGGTCCTCACTCTGAGACAATCGCCCCCATAATGACAGCCATCCTTTCTGGGGCCATGAGTGTGCTTGCATGGTGTAGGTGCTAAGTGTGGCAAACGCACATGCACCCAGGACAGCCCAGCTGAAAGCAAAAATGCCTGCTTGTCCCTGCCTAACTGGCCGGTGTGACACTTACCGATGCGTGCGTCACCAGGGCATGCTGGGTCTCCCTCATATTCAGGCCATGCGAGGTTCGTTGGTGCTTTGGATTTTAGAATACAGAGTGACCATCTCTGGTGAGTGATGTCTTCTAGGGGCACCATGGGCTGCTCCTATGTGGGGCCCAGCTGAGCAGCGGTGAGAGGCTCACTAGAGTCCTGTGTTCAGAGCAGAGAGCAGAGTTAGTACCACCACGTAGGATGCTGTGTCCTGACACGTGTGTAAGTGATAACAGGTTAGCATGGCAGCTCTGGTAACGTGGCTGCTAAGAGTCAGTGCCGTGAGTACCATCTCTTCCAGTTCTTCTGTCTCTTGGAGAAATAAAGCCATCAATGCCTTGCTCATTGTCAAACCTCTTGTAAGAGGATGGTGGATGGAACTCAATGAAGGCTCCATGCCCTGAGCAGTTATTTTCAAGCCTCAGTATTATACCATGGAAGCTACTGCACTATTTCCACCAGAACAGCACAACCAGACATGACCATGCACTCGGTCACATGTCGGACATTTGTCAATAATAGCTCAAGGACACAGAAGCTTGAGGTTACAAGAGGCTTTTGGCAAAAGCAGCTTACTAAGTTGCATGTTTAAGTGCTGAGGAAAGAAGCCTCAAACAGTAGTGAAACATTTGTTGAACTCTATGTACTCAGAAATGGCAAAAATAACATGGGACAGAAGGAGCCAAGAGCAGCTTCTGCAGGTGTCCTTGTTCAATTGCGTAAAGCTCCCCCGGTATTCTCCAGTCTCAGTGGAGAGATCCTGCGCTGATACTTCGTGGAAGGTGTCAAAGCAAGTCCTCTTAAAGTGAGTATTCAAATCACCTTGGCCACAGGCAACTCTCGGGGATTTTAAAGAGATCATTAAAAAAATAAGAACTTTTGCAATCAACCAAGGAATCAAAAAGAATTGTTATTACATGATCTCGACAGAGAATTAAAGAGTCAGAGCCAGTTCATTTAGAACCAACAATATCCTACAGCATGAGAAAAATAAATCAAGATCTGTTCTCTGTGTGAAAAGAGTAGCTCCTGTAATCTCCACTCTCATTTATTTGCCAAAAAAGATACTACCTCCATAATTGCAAGATGGGTGCCTTCCTAGGCGGACTACCACTGGTGTCATCCAAGACTCATTCTAAGCCAACGCCTCTCCCAGGCTGGTGGGGCTCACTTGGCATGGGGGCCCCTGTATGCATTATTCCGCCTCAGGCTTGTTAAAATTGTCTAAAATTTGAAATATGGATTAATTTATTTGCCCCAAATGTAATGTTGTTGATGACTCTGAAAATGCAGGCTTTGTCATTTGCCTAAGCTCTTCCTCTCTCTATTCTCTATTTGAACTCCTTCTTCAATGACAGTGGCAGGGTCTGGTGGTCCTGATGTGCTACACTGACCTGTGAATCCTAAGACGGGGAACAGGGAATGGGGGAAGCTCCAGATGTGGGTGGACACCCCATCTCCGTCTCAGTGATTCTCCCTCCCCTACAGGCTGACCTGCTTACCAATGCCAGCATGTTCCTTGGCAACAGAATTGAAAGTCACAGATGTGAGCCTCGTTGGAAGAGTGGTTCATTCATCTGGCTTCGTTCTAGGTCCTGTAGCCCCTCTGGTGTATACAGGAAGCCTCCATGTGGATCAGTCATGCTCTCTGAGATTCCACTCAGGGTATTAGCGCCAGAGCTAAACAGCAAGTGCTCCTTTGCTGATCCTTATTGTCACCCACGAAGGACCTTCTGATGCACACAGCTAGACTAGGAGGATGTCTAGATTCCCATGTCTCAGGCAAAATACAATTATCACAAACCATCCACAGCAACAGAGCTATGCTGAGGCTGCGATGGTGGGAACAGCCCGCTCAGGGGTCGGCAATAGGGAGTGCATTGCCTGGAGGGGATTTTAAAACAGTATGAAAACTTACTAAAAGTTGATTATCACCAAGTTTTTATTACCATCATTCTAAAGAATGTTGGCAATAACATGCTTCTCTCCACAAACACCTTGTGTCGGTCTGAGTTCTGAACAATTGCCATGGTTACTCTTGAGTTTTAATAATATAAATGTAGGTCTCAAATTAGCACATCTTCACCACGTATCCTTTTTGTTTTTAATTTTACTTTAAGTTCTGGGACACATGTGCAGAACATGCAGGTTTGTTACATAAGTGTATGTGTGCCATGGTGGTTTGCTGCACCTACTGACCTGTCCTCTAAGTTCCCTCCCGTTGCCTCCCACCCCACCACAGGCCCCAGTGTGTGACGTTCCCTCCCTGTATACATGTGTTCTTACTGTTCAGCTCCCACTTATGAGTGAGAACATGCGGTGTTTGGTTTTCTGTTCCTGTGTTAGTTTGCTGAGGATGATGGTTTCCAACTTCATCCATGTCCCTGCAAAGGACATGATCTCATTCCTTTTTATGGCGGCATAGTATTCTGTTTTTTGTTTGTTTGTTTGTTTCCTTTTTTTGAGGTGGAGTCTCACTCTGTAGCCCAGGCTAGAATGCAATGGTGCAATCTCGGCTCACAGAAATCTCCACCTCCCGGGTTCAAGTGATTCTCCTCCCTCAACCTCCCCAGTAGCTGGGATTACAGGTGCCCGCCACCATGCCTGGCTAATTTATTTTTATTTTAAGTATAGACAAGATTTTGTCATGTTGGCCAGGCTGGTCTGAAACTCCTGACCTCAAATGATTCTCCTGCCTCCACCTCCCAAAGTGCTGGGATTACAGGTGTGAGCCACCACGTCTGGCCATGGCTGCATAGTGTCCCATGGTGTATATGGGACATGTTACATAGGGATACATGTGCCTTGGTGGTTTGCATGGCACATGTATACCCATGTAACAAAAGAGCATGTTCTGCAAATTTTCTTTATCCAGTCTACCATTGATGGCCATTTGAGTTGGTTCCATGACTTTGCTATTGTGAATAGTACTGCAATAAACATCCCTGTGCATGTGTCTTTATAGTAGCATGATTTATATTCCTTTGGGTATGTGCCCAGTAATGGGATTGCTGGGTCAAATGGTATTTCTGGTTCTAGATCCTTGAGGAATCACCATACTATCTTCCACAATGGTTGAACTAATTTACATTCCCACTAACAGTGTAAAAGCGTTCCTGTTTCTTCACAGCCTCACCAGCATCTATTGTTTCTTGACTTTTTAATAATCGCCATTCTGACTGGCATGAGATGGTATTTCATTGTGGTTTTGATTTGCATTTCTCTAATCATCAGGGATAATTGAGCTTCTTTCCATATTCAGGACATAGGCCATTCAGGACATAGGCATGGGCAAAGACTTCATGATGAAAACGCCAAAAGCAACGGCAACAAAAGCTAAAATTGAAAAATGGGATCTAATTAAATAAACTACAGAGCTTCTGCACTGCAAAAGAAACTATTATCAGAGTGAACAGGCAACCTACAGAACGGGAGAAAATTTTTGGAATCTATCCATCTGACAAAGGTCTAATATCCAGAATCTACAAGGAACTTAAACAAATTTACAAGAAAAAAAATATCAAAAAGTGGGCGAAGGATATGAACAGACACTTCTCAAAAGAAGACACTACATATTCTTTAATAAATATTATACCCTGCAGGGCAGTTGATTCAGAGAGCGCCGAGTTATATGGAATGCCACTAACTCACAGCAATTCAGCTTTTCACGTTTTCTTTTTTTTTTTAATTCAAATCCTGCTCAGGTGCAGCCTGTGACCCCAGCCCTGTGGTACTTCATGTTCTTATATTCTAACAGTACACTCAAAAGAAGCAATGGTCTTCCAGTGGCTGTAAAGGGAATCACACGTGCCCAGAGCTATCCCAACACTGTGGCTGCAGGTGACCACATGGACTTTCCCTTTATGTTGAAAATCCAACACGGCAAAGCAGCAGAGATCACAAGATATCTTTTGTTTGGTAAGTGCAAACTCTATTTCACACATGAAATAATTTATTGAATTTAATGATATATTTGAAATAGAAAGTTATTCCTTTTTAATAATTTATGGTCTTAAACTAAAGAATGACTCAAGAAACCATTACTGGTTATTGCATGATTATAGATAAAAATGATTTTGTTTAATAATGGAAGGAAAGATGACCCACTGTGCGTGTTAACTTTGAGGGGCATACTCCTCTCACCTACTGTGGAAAAGCAGGAATTCAGTCTTTTCAACAGTGCTGGGGAGCCTACGCCTCAGGAGAGCCGAGTTCCAGCCCAGCTCTGCCCCATACCTCCTTTAGCCCAGGAGACTCATTTGAACTCTCAGGCCGGGGTCCTTTGCCCTCAAAGTGAGGCCCTGGGAGAAGAGGACCTTTCAAAATGGAGATTAAATGCTGATTCTGAAGCATATGGTGCAGTCACAACCCCTGAGGCATTTTGCAATATAGGCAGAAAGATGAGACATGCACACTCATGAAAAGTTAAACAGCTATAGAAGATGCCAGCACAAAATAAATCACAAAGCAGAAAGTGACAGGCACCAAGTAAATGGAGCCAGCGACTCCTGCCCTCAGTCAGAACCTGGAGAGACCGCATGGCCTGGAGGGAGCTGGGAAGCTTTCTAAACACAACCAAGCTTGGGGCAGTTTCTGGAGGCACTTCGCTTGGTTATATTTAATTTACAACCCCAGGCTTATTTAGCTATGGTTTAAAACTGGATCGATGCGTCTTCTTTCAGCCAGGGCCTCAGAACTCCAAGGACAGCACTGATGGGGTGCATTGAAGAAAAGGCCGGGAGGGTCTCCTGCCTCTGCAGTCACCAGCACACACATTCCCCATGGAACAGAAACTGTCTATGGCTCCCCATGAGCCCTGAAGGGCCAGCCCCTCAGGGCTCTCTCACCTCTACCTTCTGCCACTTGGGCTCCTGACACCTGCTGCCATCTGCACGACCTGTGAGATGGAACGTGGTCCCTGTGCTCAGGCAGCTCAGTGGGACACAGCTAGATAGCATGTGGCAGCTTAAGCACTTCTGGGAACGGCCACGGTGAGCGTATGTGCCTGCACTTGCCTGAGTTTCCACACCAGAAGGCTGATTTTAGTATTTTTCTCTTGCACCCCAAAAAACAGCTTTCCCATAAGAAGGTTTGCAGTGTGGCCAGCTGCCAACCGGGCTGGGTAGAGCTGTCCTCACTCTACTTCTTTTGGTTTATTTATAAGGCTGCTTTCTGCATTCTCGCTTCTCCAGATTATCTGTTCCCCTGAGGGCGAAGGGAAATCAGGCTGCCCCACATTGACTGCAGCTCAGTGTTCTCTGAAATGCAATTAAAATGTTAAGGATGATGGACAATCAATATTTTATACTCTACACAAAAAAATTCCCTTCCTAATGGGCTAATGTGGGAGGTGATGCAGTGAGCGAGCCCAGGGCTATGTCTACAAAATGCCAACACAACCAGTGGCAAAACGAGTCATTTCTGTCTCATTGCCAATCTCCCCACCTGGTTTCCCTCCTGGTGCCCCACGTTATAGCCAGTTAACTAGATGATTTCTTCTGACATCGTGGAAGGCAGGGCCACAGAACAGGAGAGCCAGCTGCAGAGCAGCCTCACGGGGCGTGATGGGGCTCCCCTCACTCTTTCCATGAGAAGAACTACAAAATATTATTCTTCTGAGTTCTTGCAAAGACAAAATGGCAAATACAGGCACACCCAGGGCATGCACATCACCACCGCCCAACTTTCTCCATACCCCAGACCTGGCCTCAGCATCGCTCCTGGGACACCCCCAGGCATCCTCGGCCACCTTGAGACAAAACTGAAGGACCTGCTGTCCAGGGCCGGGTGGGGCCTCTCTTCTGTGAAATCACAATTCCTCCCAGCAGCCTGAAGAACAGCGACATGCCCTGTTTTATAGATGCTGAAGTGGACCTAGCAGCCTCAGGATTCCCAGCTAGGAAGGAGGAGAACCCCAGGCTCCCTCTCCCTCTCCAGCCCATCAGCCGCTCATCCCCGCACTGGGAGTGAGCATTCACCGTGCTCCAGGCACCGTGCTGGACACGGGCAGGAGTACAATAGAATAGTCTTTCCCTTCTAAGCACTCACATTCTAGGGAAAACCATTAGACCCTCCCATGAAGGAGGCTCTGCCCCGATTTGGTGGCTAAGATAAGGCTGACTAATGGCAACATGTGTACCCATCCTCCTTGCCTCCTGCACCACCCGGTCCTTACTCTATCACAAGACTTCCGTGGTTCAGCGGAGCATGAGCCCAAGCAGAGGGAGGTTAAAGCCTGGCAGTGCCACGGCTGCTCTTGTGGACCACTCTGCTGCTCGATCAGCTTGTCTGCTGGATCACACAGTCTGTGGGCTCATTTCCACGAATGCTTAAGGCTTTCTGGCTACCTTCTCAAGGTCCAGCCTCACAAACAGAACAGTATCAGGAGCACCCGGAGACAGGGTGAGAAGATGATGAAACAGATGGTGCAGACGGGGGGCTGCAGCTGGGGCCAAGTCTGCAGAGAAGCCACGGGTGCTCAGCCAGGCAGACCCAGATTTGAATCTGGACTGTCACCTGCTGCTGTGAGTCTTGGGCAAGGTGGTGACGGAATATAGCACAGCATGTCATAAGGTGATACCCCGAATTCCTCAGATAATCAATGTTAACAAACCCAGTGTGGGCTGATAGAGGTCAGGAAGGCTTCCTGGAGCAGGCAGGGATTTGAGGGTCTCCTCCCACCTCCTTGCTTGGTGGCCTGCGATCATTTACACTGTTTCTCTGCTGCATCCCTGTGGTCTCAGTGTATTGGTCCATTACCGTGCAGCAGGCATACAAATCTGTAAGTCCTGCAACAATTCCAGCAAAGTCAATCCAATTTTGGTAGGATTTTCTGAAATGGGAACTTTGAAAGACAAAGACAGACAGTGTATTTTAACAAACACTTCCCTTCATTCTTCAGGAAAAGACTGGTACACGCTGTGAGGCAGATGGATCTATGAGAAGAGTCTGTTTGGATCAGCTCTGGTTCTTCTCCCTCATATCACCAGGTTCTGCTGGTCCCCAGAGCCATACATTGAATTTTCATTTATTTTCTATATACTTCTAGTCAGATTTCAACAAATATCTTCTCGGTCTTTCATCCTAAATTCGTATCAGTCTAGAGTAATTTCCAAGTATATAACCTGCTTTGCCAAGGAGGTTTGGCCTCCTACTGGCCTCTGCAGAACTAAGACTGACTTATATCCTCTGTTTCTCACTTAGCCCCGTGGAAGTGAAACCCCCATTGGATGCCAGTTCACCCCTGACTTATCCTGGAGTTTTCTTTCCTGAGTTTTCCAACATCTGCATGCAGTTTTCTCTCCTGCACCAGCAAGTAAGTATTCAGTCAGTTCACTTTTATCTTTAAAGGAATCTCCAGTGTGGGTCTGACTGAGAAACCTCCATTAGAGGAACAGGATGATGTGACACTTCCTATGTTGCACTATTAAACCTCCCCTTGCCCCCAGCAATTAGAGGAACAGGATGATGTGACACTTCCTGTGTTGCACTATTAAACCTCCCCTTACCCCCAGCAACTTGGACTTTATGGTTAACGTTCCTCACTCAGTCTCACTTGGGCTATGTTGTTTATGACCATCCCTTCATCTGGAATGTCTACCCCTTCCCCACCTTTCTCTAGGTCCTCATCATTCAGGGACGGGAGGTTTCCCACCCTGTATTCTGAGATGATGACTTGGGCTCTGTATTGATGCCCCTTGTGCCTCTTTACAGACACCTGCCTCCACCTGCCTTGTTGTTTGTCTGTTTGCCTCCCCCGCTAATTTATGAGATCTACTTAGAACATAACTCCCACCTCAGTCTCTTGGGAAAATGTAGGTGGTTAATAAATGTGTGTTAAAATATATGTAATTGAGCTAAATGTGCAGTAATCTAAAAACTTGCAGTGGTAAAATCATTTAGTAAGTTAATGTCTCTAGCCAGGTGTGATTGCAGGGCCGAGAGTGGGCTGCCAGCATCTAATGATTCTGTGCATCCTTTCAGATTGAACTGTGCACAGCTTCGTGGGCACTCTGAGGGACTGGGCAGCATTAATAATTCAGGTGCTCCATTCGGAGAAGCCTGTGCGGTGCCAGAGCTGGAGGAAAAGGCAAAATGACTCAAGCTGAGAGAGGAGTGGGGAGGAAAATGCCAGAACACAGCTCTAATCTTGACTACTATTTAAAAAAAAAATCTTCAGCTGTCAATTTTGTATGCAGAGCTTGTCAGACTCTCAAATGAACCAGGGGAGATTTCCTCACTAAAACTAGGAAAAGGTTATATTTGATGAGGGGACTGAAAGAGGAGCATTAAAAATTACAATTCTTGATGTAAAATGTGGAGAATTTTTTAAATGTTTGGGAGAGCAATTTTGAAGGGTCACTGGGTATATTCATGCCTGAAGTGGTCTCCCCCAGCTTTGTGCAGTCTTGGTGCAGAAAGAACAGCATTTCTGTGAAATGCTACAGCCATAATGAAGGCAAGCACCTTGGGGAAAGAGCAGTTTCTATGCAGAGGTGGAGGAGAAGAAGAGGAAATGGATAACACTAGCTCCTCAAGTCGACAGATAGTTACTGTAGCCTCCACTCCCAGGGGCAGCTGCTGAGCTGGAAGCTTGGGAAATACAAATAGGACCTGCCTGTGCTCCTTCCCACTCATGCCCAGGAGGAGCTCAATGTGGGATGCAGCACTCAAGGCAGGAACCTATGAAAAGGTGTCTAGTGACCTAATATCTGAAGGGCCCTGGTGAACACAGAGAGGCAGAGAAGGCTGGTTTCTCCTCCAGCGCTCACAGCATACTTGAAAAGCAGTCCACAAACCCACACAAATTTACAAAAGAGAAATTTGCTCATGGCACAGGACAACAATGAAGAAAGGTTTATAGTGAGTGCAGGCCATGTGTGGTCTCCAGATGAGACTGACGGATGGTACGAGTGCTCTAGGTCATGGCGATGGAAAAGACTCTGTGGAAGATGCAGAGCTGGAGCTACTGAGTGAAGAGCAGGTTGGGTGAATACCGACAGGAGGAAGTTGGAAGCACCGCCGGGCTGTGGGAGCGAAAGCACATGATGGACAGGTGGACACTGGCCTCTAGCACTGACCAGCAGGAGCCATTCTTTCCCCTGCTGGAGTCTCAGCCCCTGTCCTTAGGATGAAAAATTGGAGGCTAACCATGGGCAATTCCAGTTCAGCATCCTACGTTCTTTAAATAGGCGGTTGGAAAATTGGGGTTTACAGGGGTTAAGGGCAAAATAGCAGAGAGACTAATTCAAAAAATATAAAGAGAAGAGAAGCGGTACTGTGTCCCCCTGGGGTTGCAGAAAACGTACACAGTCCACTCCATGGCTGCTGGGACACTGCCAACCTAGACTAATTATACTCAAATATCTAGCATGATGTCAAGGATTCTAATAATATAACAACAACATTTTTTGAAATAATTATTAAGCAAAAAAATTAAATTGGTAAATACATGTTTTGGCCTGATCATGAATATTTTCCAGTGCTCAAATCAAGAATCTAAGATTTGTCATGGGGATTAGATTTCAACATATGAATTTTAGGAGGGCACATACACCCATCAAAAATTAACAAGCCTCAAGCTCAGGCAGTTTTGGAAGGAAATTTTATATTCCCAACCAAAATGGTATAAAAGAGACTGAATATATTTATCTAGAGAAAACAATCAGAAAAGTAGATCAAATATGTAAAGCCATGGTTTTTAAGACACTGCAACAAAGGACAAAGATCCTTGAGAGACAGGAAATGAATGAAGTGAGCCCTAAAATTGCTACAACTTACTACACTGAGACAGTTTCAAAGTCATGGCACAGGAGGGAAAAATCCCAGTGGAGTCCTTTAGACTCCCTGCATTAAGAAGACAGAACTGAGACTATGGGGAAACCAAGGCAGATAGATTTCCAAAAGCAGAGTAGTAGAGAGAAGACAGCTACATAGAGAGAATCCTAGAGGGTCCCCAACATGTATTTAGTAGACTAGTGATCAGCACGTATGTGTGAGAAAACTGAGGTTGAAGAAGAACAACCCCAAAAGATTAGAATGATGAATACCTGCCACACACACAGAACTCAATAGAGTCTGTGCCAACAGCCACACTGGGAATATCTAGGACACACGGATCATTGGATAGAGTTTTCAGAAGGATCCTGTCTCAGTAGTGGGTAAGGATCAGCTCCACGCTGAGCATTGCTCTGCACTCAGCTAAAACACAGTAAAAGAAAAACTTGAAAGCACCCAACTGTTTCAAACTAGGTGACTGCATCCCTGAACAAAGCTCAAGGATGATAATAGAAACACAAAAATACCCAGGATCTAACAACACAATTCTCAATATTTGGCATCTAATCAAAACCTCCAAGTGAGAACAAAAATCCTTCAAATGAAACTAATCCAGAACTGACACAGATGTCAGCTCTGACAATGATGTAAAAACAGTTATTATAACTGTACTGCATATGTTCAAAAAGATGAATTGAGGCACAGAGATATAATAAAGGCCAAAATCAAACTTGCTGAAATGAAATCTGTATCCTAGGAGGTGGAAAATTTACTGGATGTTTTCAGCTTCAAATTCAACATCAAAAGAGCCTGGAAATTATCACTTTCTTCCTTACAACAGGAAAACAGCTGAACAAACTGAAAATCAATGACCTTTGGACCCATCAGAGAATTGAGGTTACAGAGGAAACCACCTCAAAATTTGGATAGACAGCTGAATGCTGAGATTCAGAGCTGCGATCGGCTTACTAGGAGCTAAAGCCTAAAGTCCTAAGCTAATAGAAACACTTAAATGGTAATTTTGACAAATTGCTGAAGGCTGAGAACTAGCAGGAGAGGGAGAAACTCCTGAGGCCATAGTCTTGAGGAAGGGCCCACACGTTCATAGGTTTTACCTCCAGAAACCCCATCAGGTTCTCACTGTGAAGAGCTGGGGAAAAAATTACCTTATGTCTCTGGCAGGGGGAAGGAGAAAGTAGCCGTTTTGATAAATGATCAGTACATTCTTCATTGGAAAGTTATCGTCTTCATGAGAAAACTTCACCAGAAACTTATCCCATCTAGAGAGAAAGGTGTTTGCCTTACTTGAGCTCCCTCTGACTTTCCTGTCTAACCTAAAGTGGGAAGGGGGGAAAAGCTAAGAAACATTTGTAAAGGTCTCATCCTGACGACACAGACCGATTAAAAGGCTGATATTTAACCACAGGATTCTAGAACACTTCACCATTCCCACTTTTTACCCCTACATTAATGGGGTGGTGGGATAACAGGTGATTACAGCTGAAAGAATGGCACAGATTCTAATTAAGAAAAGTGTGCTTAAGGGAAACCAAAGACAACAAGGAAGACAGAAACAAAGACAACGGAGTAATTTAAAGATCTTCACACCTGTGACAACGGCAACTCTTAGAAACAGTCCAACTCGTAGCCAGATTACATAGAATCTCACACTGAAGACCTGTTTACCTCAGATATTTTTACCAGATATGTCATGGTTTAGTCTTCAATAAAAAACTACAAAGAATGATCAACTTTAGGCAATGCACAACAAAAAGACATAATGCAAGAAACAGAACCAGACTTGTATATGACACAAATTTTGGAATTAATCAATCAAGAAATTTAAAATAACCATGATTAATATGCACTGAAACAACCAGACATCAACATACAAAAAAATGTATAAAATGAATTTAGACATAGATCTTAAACCTCTCACAAAACTTAAAGTGTATTATAGACCTACATGTAAAATGCAAAACTATGAAACTCCTAAAAGATAACATAAAGACCTGCGTGTCTATGGGTATAGTGATGACCTTGTAAATACAACACCAATGGTATGATCCACGAAAACAAATCTGATCATTTGAATTTTGTTAAAATAAAAGTTTCTTCTCTGCAAAATATATTGTCAGGAGAATGAAAAGACAAGCCTATTTCCAATTAAGTTCACATTGCGAAGTAAGAGGGTTGGAATTTCAACATATCCCTTTGTTTCAGGGGGAATCACAATTCAACCTAAAATATTGCATATAGATGACTGAAAGGAATAACAGCAACACAGGGACAGAAGGGAGAAATTGGAGTACTCTGTGCTAAGTTACCTGCACTACCCATAAAATGGCACAGTGTTACAGAAAGTGGACTTAGCTCTAAATATATATTGTGAATTCTAAGAAAACCACTAAAACAGTTTGTTGGGTTTTTTTGTTTTGTTTTGTTTTTGTTTTTTTGAGATGAAGTCTCACTCAGTCGCCCAGGCTGGAAGGCTGGAGTGCGGTGGTGCGATCTCGGCTCACTGCAAGCTCCGCCTTCCGGGTTCACGCCATTCTCCTGTCTCAGCCTCCCAAGTAGCTGGGACTACAGGCGCCCGCCGCCAACCTGACTAACTTTTTGCATTTTTAGTACAGACGGGGTTTCACCGTGTTAGCCAGGATGGTCTTGATCTCCTGACCTCATGATCCTCCTGCCTTGGCCTCCCAAAGTGCTGGGATTACAGGCGTGAGCCACCACGCCCAGCCTAAAACAGTTTTTAAAAGGGTTTTAGTTAATATG
>NW_012098888.1:298553-299070 GCF_000951045.1 Mandrillus leucophaeus | reverse complement strand
TTCATTCATGATTTGGCTCTCTGTTTGTCTGTTACTGGTGTATAAGAATGCTTGTGATTTTTTTGCACATTGATTTTGTTTTCTGAGACTTTGCTGAAGTTGCTTATCAGATTAGGAGATTTTTGGGCTGAGACGATGGGGTTTTCTAAATATACAATCATGTCATCTGCAAACAGGGACAATTTGACTTCCTCTTTTCAGAATTGAATACCTTTTATTGCTTTCTCTTGCCCAATTGCCCTGGCCAGAACTTCCAACACTATTTTGAATAGGAGTGGTGAGGGAGGGTATACCTGTCTTGTGCCAGTTTTCAAAGGGAATGCTTCCAGTTTTTGCCCATTCAGTATGATATTGGCTGTGCATTTGTCATAAATAGCTCTTATTATTTTGAGATACGTCCCATCAATACCTAATTTTTTGAGAGTTTTTAGCATGAAAGGCTGTTGAATTTTGTCAGAGGCCTTTTCTGCATCTATTGAGATAATCATGTGTCTTTGGTTCTGTTTATATGCTGGAT
>NW_012098888.1:292906-293682 GCF_000951045.1 Mandrillus leucophaeus | reverse complement strand
TTTCACCGTGTTAGCCAGGATGGTCTTGATCTCCTGACCTCATGATCCTCCTGCCTTGGCCTCCCAAAGTGCTGGGATTACAGGCGTGAGCCACCACGCCCAGCCTAAAACAGTTTTTAAAAGGGTTTTAGTTAATATGCTAAGAGAAAAAAGGAATCATAAAACATTCAAAATCAGAGAGGTAAGAAAAAAGAGGGGAAGAAAAAATACAAAGGACAAGTATAAAAAACAGAAAATAGTTGCAAACATTGTAGATATTAATGCAACTACATCAATAGCTACTTTATTTGTTTATTATACTTTAAGTTCTAGGGTACATGTGCACAACATGCAGGTTTGTTACACATGTATATATGTGCTATGTTGGTGTGCTGCACCCATTAACTCATCATTTACATTAGGTATTTCTCCTAATGTTATCCCTCCCCCCTCCCCCAATCCCATAACAGGCCCCAGTGTGTGATGTTCCAGGTGTTCTGTGTCCAAGTGTTCTCATGGTTCAATTACCACCTATGACTGAGATCATGTGGTGTTTGGTTTTTTGTCCTTGCGATAGTTTGCTGAGAATGATGGTTTCCAGTTTCATCCATGTCCCTACAAAAGACATGAACTCATCCTTTTTTATGGCTGCATAGTACTCCATGGTGTATATGTGCCATATTTTCCTAATCCAGTCTATCATTGATGGACATTTGGGTTGGTTCCAAGTCTTTGCTATTGTGAATAGTGTTGCAATAAACATATGTGTGCATGTGTCTTTATAGCAGCATGATTTA
>NW_012098888.1:266423-290891 GCF_000951045.1 Mandrillus leucophaeus | reverse complement strand
GGATAAGCTTTTTGATGTGCTGCTGGATTTGGTTTTCCAGTATTTTACTGAGGACTTTTGCATCAATGTTCATCAGGCACATTGGTCTAAAATTCTCTTTTTTTGTTGTGTCTCTGCCAGGCTTTGGTATCGGGATGATACTGGCCTCATGAAATGAGTTAGGGAGGATTCCCTCTTTTTCTACTGATTAGAATAGTTTCAGAAGGAATGGTAACAGCTCCTCCTTGTACCTCTGGTAGAATTCAGCTGTGAATCTGTCTGGTCCTGGACTTTTTCTGGTTGGTAGGCTATTAATTATTACCTCGATTTCAAAGCCTGTTCTCATCAATAACTACTTTAAATATGAATGGTGGGCTGGGCGCGGTGGCTCACGCCTGTGATCCCAGCACTTTGGGAGGCCGAGGCAGGCAGATCACGAAGTCAGGAGATTGAGACCATCCTGGCTACCGCGGTGAAACCCCATCTCTACTAAAAATGCAAAAAATTAGCCAGGCGTGGTGGCAGGTGCCTGCAGTCCCAGCTACTCAGGAGGCTGAGGCAGGAGAATGGCGTGAACCCGGAGGTGGAGCTTGCAGTGAGCCGAGATCGTGCCACTGGACTCCAGCCTGGGTGACAGAGCGAGACTCCATCTCAAAAAAAAAAAAATTGAATGCTGTAAATACATAAATTGAAAGACAGAGACTGTCAAAGAGAATTTTACCAAATATATGTTATCTACAAGAAATACACTTTAAGTATAAAGACACGGATGGTTTAGAGTAAAGAAGTGGAGAAAGATATGCCATACTAACATTAATAAAAGAAAATTAAAATAGATATATGTATAGACAAATCAGCCTTCAGAACAGAAAAATTGTCTGTTGTAAAATGGGGTATTACATGATGAAAGAGTCCATTTTCCATGAAGACCAAACAACATTCATGGTGTATAACACCTCACAGAAGACAGTCAAAATAAATGAGGAAAACACTGATAGAACTGCAAGCAGAAATAGGCAAGTTCATTAATATAGTTGGGATCTCCCAACACCCCCTTTTCAATAATTGTTAGATCAAACAGGCAGAAAATTAATAAGGATATAGTTTATTTGAACAGCACTATTAATCAGATTGATCTAACTGGCATTTGTAGAATATTCTATTTAACAGCAGCAGAATAAACACTCTTCTCAAGCTCACATGAAACATATATCAAGAGAGAACCACATTCAGGTTTATAAAACACACCTTAACTAAAATAAAGAGTCTGACTGCATTTTGTGATGTCTCACTACTAACATCTTCTAAGCCTCACTCCTTTTTCCTTTCTGTACCACATCTAGGCAAGCTAATGAGAACCCTAGGTTATTCCCCTTTGGTACCAGTGGGAGTTTTAAACCATGCAAACTCCTTCACATATGGAAACCTTCACTGTATCCCTACCTGAGCAAATTCCAAACTGAATATTTGCATTGAAACTTAAGTCAAGATACAACAAAATTAAAATTCTGAAAACTAAAGAGGAAAATCCTGACAGTAGTCAGACATAAATAATAGATTACTTATGAGGGCACAACAATTTGAATAAGAGCTGATTTCTCATCTGAAATCACAGAGGTTGACTATTAACCCAATAATGCTTATGAATATGAACACTAAAATTTTCAACAAAATAGTATCAAGTGGAATCCAGCAGCACGTAAGAACAATTACACACCATGATTGACTGGGATGTACCTGAGGAAGACAAGATTGGTTTAACATATAAAAATCAATGTTATATACCACATTAGTAGAATAAGAGGAGGAAAAACACATAATCATCTCAATAGACACAGAAAAATAATTTCACAAAATCCAGCATCCTTTCATTAAAACACATACACACACACACACACACACACACCCCCCCAAATACTAAGAACAGAAGAGGCAGGGAACTTCCTCGATCTGAAAAGGGGCATCTATAAAGAAAACACAGCTAATATAGAACTTAATGGTGATAGACTGAAAAATTTCCCCTAAATTCAAGAAGTAAATGATGTTGACGCTGGCCACTTCTATTCTGCATTGTACTGGAGGTCTAGCTAGTCCTTTGCTCAATAAAGTAAAATAAAAGACATTCAGCAAGAAAAGGGAAAAAAGTAAAGCTATCTCTATTTGCAGATGACATGAATTTATACTGAAAATCCAAAAGAATAACCTGCAAAAATACTAGAGCTAATAAGCTAATTCAACAAGGTAGTAGACACAAGATCAACATACAAAATAATCTCCATTTATATATATTAGCAATGAAAAATCTAAAAATAAAATTAAGAAAACAATTCCCAGGTACAAAATCAACCAAATGCACAGAAGACCTACAAAATGGAAGAAAATACTCACAAACTCTGCATCTGACAAACGCCTGTTATCCAGAATCTATAAGGAACTTAAATTAACAAGCAAAAAACAAATAACTTCATTAAAAAGTGGGCAAAGGACGTGAACAGGCATTTCTCAAAATATAGAAGCAGACAAAGAACATATGAAACAAAAATACACATCACTAATCACCAGAGAAATGCACATCAAAACTACAATGAGATACCATCTCACACCAGTCAAAATGATTTTTGTTAAAAAGTCAAAAAACAACAGACACTGTCCGGACTGTGGGGAAAAGGGAAAGCTCATACAGTGTTGATAAGAATGTAAATGTGTTGAGCCACTGTGGAGAACGGTTTGGAGATTTCTCAAAGAACTGAGAGTTGAGTTACCATTCAACCCAGCAACCCCATTACTGGGTATATAGCCAAAGAAAAATAAATCATTTTACCACAAAGACACAGAGCACCCGTATGTCCATTGCAGCACCATTCACAATAGCAGACATGGAACCAACCCAGGTGCCCCATCAACAGTAGATTGAATAAGGAAAATGTGATACATACATGCCATGGGATATGACACAGCTATAAAATAATCATGTCCTTTGCAGCAACATGGGTGCAGCTGGAGGCCATTATCCTAAGCAAACCAGTGCAGGAACAGAAAACCAGTACCACATATTCTCACTTGTAAGTGGGAGCTGAATGCTGGGTACACGTGGACATGAAGATGGGAACAGTAGACACAGGGGGATACAAGAGAGGGGAGGGAGGCAAGTGTTGAAAACTACCTATTGAGTGCTATGCTCACTTCCTGGATGACGAGCTCAGTTATACTCCAAACCCCAGCATTACACAATATATCTTTGTAACAAACCTGCACGTATACCCCCAATTCTAAAATAAAAGTTGAATAATAATAACAAAATTTAACCATAAAAAGGGAAGACTCGTGCACTAAAATCCACAAAACATTGCTGAAAATTTAAACAAGACCTTAAAAATGCAAAGATATCTTATGTAATGGATCAGAAAACTTAATGTTGTTAAAATGGCAACAGTCCCCAAACTGATCTACAGGTTCAATACAATACCTATCAAAATACCAAGTGCCGTTTTTAAAGAAATGGGTAAGTGGAAACTAAAATCATATGGAAATGTGGGCAAAGGAATAGCCCAATAGGGATAACAAGGAAACAGCTGAAACAGCTGAGCAAGTCAAGAAAAAGAAGAAAAAAGTTGGAGGACTCACACTTCACCTACTGCAAATCTAGAGCAATCAAGAAAGTGTGGTGCTGGCAATATGTTAGAAATGTAGATAAATACAATGGAATTGAGAGTCCCAATATAAACCTGTACATATATGGTTAATTGAAGATTGGCACTTACGCCTAAATCATGTAAGGGGATACAGAATAACCTTTTTGTCAAATGATGGTGGTACAAGTGAATGTATACATGCTAAAGAATGAATTTGGACCTCTACCTCAAATGATATACAAAAAATAACTCAAAAGGGAATCAAGACCTAGATGCAAGAGCTAAAATTATAAAACTATTAGAAGAAAGCATATGTGTAAATCTACAGGATTTTGGATTATGGAACAATTTCTTAGATATGACAAATGCATGAGCAACCAAAGAAAGAGTAGATAAGTTGGGCTTCATCAAAATTAAATTTTTATTCGTCAGAACATATTACCTAAATAGTTATCTATTTAACTAAAAAAACTAACATACAACCCACACCATATATATAAAAGCAATAATTAACTAAATTGAAAATATTAGTATATTGAAAATTGTAAATGCTTAAAAAAGAAATCAAGTAAGACCTAAATAAATGGAGACACATGTCATGTTTATGGATTGGAAAATTCAACATGGTACAGACATCAACTCTTCCCAAATAGATCAGTAGGTTTAACAGAATCTCAATCCAATTCCCAGAAAAGTTTTTGCAGACATAGATGCTTATTCATAAATGTACATGAAAAAGCAAGGGACTTATGATAGCTAAATATACTTTTAAAAGGAAGAATAAAGTTAGAGGGATAACTCTACCCAATGTTAATGCTAACTCTATAGCTACAGCAATCAAGACAATGTAGTATTGGCACACGAATAGACACATAGACCACTAAACACGATAGAAAGCCCAGAAATAGACTGGTACAAATATACCCAACTAATTTTTGAAAAGGTGTAAATGCAGTTCAATAAAGGAAAGGAAGAAGAGCTTTTCAACAAATGGTCCTGGAGCAATTGATCATCCACAGGCAATAAAAATAAAAATAAAAAAGAAGATATGCTTAAATGTAACACCTACAACTACAAATCCTTTAGAAAAGCACAGGAGGAAATCTTTGGGACTTAGAGCTAGCTGAAGTTATTAAAGTTGAGACACAAAAAAATTTAATTGAGTCTCATCAAAATTAAAAACATTTGGTCTGTAAAAGACCCTTTAAAGACAATGAAAAGACAAGCTACAGACTGGAAGACAATGTTTTCAAATCACATATCCTTCCAGCTCCATCCATGTCCCTGCAAGGACATGGTCTCATTCCTTTTTATGGCTACATAGTATTCCATGGTGTGTAACAGCAAACTAATGCAGGAACAGAAAACCAAACACTACATGTTCTCACGTATAAGTGGGAGCTGAACAATGAGAACACATGGAAACAGGGAGGGGAACAACATACACTGGGGCCTTTCGAGGGGGTTGGGTTGGGAGAGGGAGAGCATTAGGAAAAATAGCTATTGCATGCTGGGCTCCACACCTAGGTGATGGGTTGATAGGTGCCGCAAACCACCATGGCAGATGTTTACCTGGGTAACAAACCTGCACCTCGTCCACGTGTACCCCACAATTTAAAATAAAAATAAAATTTTTTTAAAAAGGAAAAAAAACACATATCCTAAAAAGGACTTATATAGAGAGGACATAATACACTTTCAAAACTTAACGGTAAAAAATGCAAATAATCCAATGAGAAAATGGCAAAGACATACAGAAACAGTTAACCAGAAAGGATATACAAATTGCAAATAAGCACATGAAAAGATGTTCAACTCACTAGCCATTAGAGAAATGCAGATTAGAAACAATGTGCTATCTCTTCACATCTATCACAAAGGTTTAAAAAAGAAAACGATAGCACCAAATGCTGGTGAAGATGCAGGAAAACGAACTCATACAACGATGGTGAGAATGCCAAATGTAGACCAAACCTTGGAAAATGGTCAGTTTCTTAAAACTAGACATGTACTTGCCATGCAACTGCACTCTTTGGCAGTTATCCCAGAGAAATAAAAAGTTATGTTCACACAAAAACCTGTACAGGTATATTAATGGTAGCTTTATTCTTAATAGCCAAAACCCATAAACAACCCAAATGCTCTTCAAGAGCTGAATAATTTAAAAAACTGAGAGGTACACCCATACCAAGGTATATACTACTTAGCAGTAACAAAAATGAAAGAACTATTTATACACACAGTGACCTGAATAAACCTTAGTAATATTATGCTAAGGGAGAAAAGCCAATCTCAAAAGTTCACATTCTATATGATTTCATTTATAAAACAGTCTTGAAACAACAGAATTATTGAAAGGAAAACAAAGTAGCATCTGTCCAGTGTTAGGGAGGAGGCTGTATAAGGGGGTAACAGGTGTGGCTGTATAAGGGGGTAACAGGGTGAGCTGCTCAGTGACACAGCCATGTTTCTTGAATATAGTGGTGGTGATGCAAATCTACACATGTGACAAAATCACACACACACAGGCAACGATGTCAAACTGGTAAAATCTGAATAAGCTCTGTGGATTGCTCATTTCCTGGTTTTGGCATTGTACTATAATCATTCAAGATGTCACCATCGAAAGAATCGGGGTGAAAGATAAATGAGGACTCCAGAACATTTATTTGCAACTCCTTGAGAGCCTGTGTTTCAAAATAGAAAGCAGGGCCTGGCGCGGTGGCTCACGCCTGTAATTCCAGCAGTTTGGGAGGCTGAGGTGGGCGGATCACCTGAGGTCGGGAGTTTGAGACTAGTCTGGCCAACATGGTGAAACCGCATCTCCATTAAAAATACCAAAAAATTAAATAAAATTAGCCAGGAATGGTAGTGCATGGCTGTAGCCCCAGCTACTCGGGAGGCTGAGGCAAGAGAATCACTTGAGTTCAGGAAGCCGAGGTTGCAATGAGCCAAGACGGCGCCACAGGACTCCAGCCTGGATGACAGAGAGAAACTTTGTCTCAAAAAAAAAAAAAAAGCATTTTTTTTTTTTTAAGGAAAGGACTTTTGACACAGGCAAAAATATAGAGGAAGCTCAAAATAATTACACCAACTGAAAGAAGCCAGACAAAAGTGAGTATATAATCTATGATTCATTTAAATAAATTTACAAAAACGCCAATTAAGCTTCAGTAATAGAAAGCACAGCAGTAGTTGCCTGGGACTATTTTGGGAAAATTCGGAGGAAGGAATGGGAATCCAAGAAAGAGGCAGAATTTTCTGTGTTGGCCTGTATGTTCATTACCCTGCCGTGGTGACAGCTTCCCAGGTGCATACCTGCATCAAAAGTTAACAAACGTATGCATTAAATACGTGGAGCTTATTGAATGGCAATTACATTTCAATAAAACCAACTTTTTAAAAAAGCCCTCCCAGAGAAGAAATTATAAGGAATGTCCCACAGCTACTTTATAAAGCAAGCGTAACCCCTTAATACCAAAATCAAAGACAGTAAAGAAGGCAAAAATGACAGCCCATTCTTATGAAATAAATGCAGAGATCTTATATAACATATATTGAGTTGATGCCAGAACTGCTAAATATTTAAACATTAGAAAACCTATTAGTGCATTTTGTTTATCTGAAATGCTATTGATGATAACACGTGGATATTTAATGCAACACTAAGCAGAAAAGACTTTCCATTTGAAAAAAACATCTTTTCCAAACCTATAACAGACTATCGATTTTAAGGTAAATCCCTATTTTGGAAATATTGATATGCATGTCTCAGATGACAAATAGTAATTAAAACAAGCCATAGGAAAATGGAATACGTTACTCATACTTTAACACAGAAAAATATTTAGGTTGTATCAATAGATACTAAAAGGGCTTAAATCAAGTTTACCACCTATAATTCATGGTTTAAAAATAGGCAATTTCAGTGAGTAAGAAATAGATGGCATTTCTTAAATGGTAAAGAACATCTACAAGGAACACTTAATAATGAGTCATTAAAAACTTTTTCTTTAACACAGAAGTCACGACAACCACACTAAATCAGCTAAAACAAAACAAGACAAAGAAGTCAGAGACATTATAATTGCTTACTTAGAAAATTCAGGAAATTTATTAGAACCATTAGAACTAATTAGAATAAATGGTTAAATATGGTAGAACTAACGGTAGGACTACTTAGTATAAATGGTTGATTAGCAGATGAATACGCAAAAATTAAAAACATTTCCATTGATTAGCAATAACCAATAAGAATAGGCAATAAAATAGAAGATTCCAGTCATGATAGCACAGAAAATAAATCATATAAAAATAATTCCAAATAAACACAGGCAGGACCTCTGTGTATAGAAATGATAATTTGATTGAAAGGCACAGCAAAGAGCTGAACAAATGAAGAACTCCATCAGCCTAATGTCTGCCAAGATCCAACAGCTTAAAATGTCAGCTCTCCCAAAACTCATCTAAAAATTCAATGTCATTCTAATCTAAATCCCAGCAGAGTTTTCCCTGAAATTTGCCAGCTGATTCTAATATTTATGTAGAAACTTAATGGCCCAAGTATAACAAAGATTATCTTTGCAAAAGAATAAGAAGGGGACACACCGTATCAGGGCTGGCACCTGAGCAGATGCCGACCCACCCTGCATCCTGTGCAATAGCTGGCAGACCCCAGCCCAGCCGGGAGCCAGGGAGGAGACTGCTCTGTTTGGCCACAGAATGACCGAGCCCTGGGCTAAGTGCTGGCAGTGCAGCTGCTCCAGGTGTGGGCAGGCACTTGTAGCTGATGTTCATTTGGCTTGACACAGGTGCTGTTTGATTCTCCCTCCCCAATTAACTTCTGCAGTTCTACCAGTCATGAACATCGCTTTGGAAAAACAAATATACAATTAAGTTGCTCAGTGTCGAGGCTGGCTTGTAATGTAAAATGGGATTGTTTATACTGGTAATTCTGGAAGGGGGGAAAAAAAATTCTCTCTGCTTCCAGTTCAGGTCCTTATCTTATTTTTGCACATTTGCTCTCCTCTCAAATACGATGTGTTCCAATTGCCATTTTTCACAAGGAATGAGTTTGAGTCATTAAAAAAATTGCTCCCAAACACTGCAGATGTGGCTAGGGGCTAGATGGCCTCACCCACCCACCATGCATCTGGGTTTTGTAGCTACTCACTTACCTGTGACGCTTGATCCAGCTCTCACCCATGAATCAAGGGACTCCCCAAGACCCTGTTCTCACCCAGAGAGGACCTTGGCAGAGAGCTGTGGACCCTCTCACCACATACACAAGGAAGAAAAGGAATCTCTTTCCTCACTACATCCACCCCAGACACCTGCCACCTAGCCCTGTGGCTCAGGGCTCCAAGAAAGTAGGAGCCACTCCAAACAGCTGCCAACAGCTCCAGACAGCTCCAACCATGTCCTGGCCATGACTTGGTTGGGGCAGGGAGAGTTGCCGAGGTAAGAGAGGACATTTTGCTAAGATTTATGAAACGACCAAGGCAGTGTTTAGGCCAACCATGGAAGGGAAGTCTTCTGAAGAAAGTTCTGGCTCCAGAAAGGGAAGTCACAGAAGGTGTCTTCTATGGTGACACATAAGACATGGTCAAGCCCAGGCAAGGCCCAGGGGAGGGATCACAATACATGTCTGGTGTTGTGAGATGATGGGGAGTGGGGTATTCAAGCAAGAGGGAGCCCTAAAGAGGCGGGAGCTAGCAGAATGAGTGTTGCTGCCTCTGTGAGGCTGGTTTTCTTCCAGAGTAACCTAAACATCAGTTGTCACTCCGGAAACAAACGCACGTGCACACACACAGGCATACAAACACAAGCAAACCTTTGCACCAAATAGTGCAGAGCCACACACTGGCTGAAGACCCTTCAGGGGAAAGCAGTGAGGGGTTCTCCCCACCAGCCACAGGTCTAAGCCATGTGGGTAATCAACTCCTTTCAGCCACATCTGCTCTCCTGGAGGCCTGAGCTCTCCCCGGCCCTCTCTGGTTGGGAGGGAAACAGCTTCCACCCCCAGACCGCGGCTCCAGCCTGAAGCTCACCACCACCCTCAATGGCCTTCCCAAAGGCTCCTGCCAGCTGCAGCCACCATACTGGCGGCGGGGACGCCGTGACGTGTGTGTCCACCTGGGACGGAAGCCTGTGCTTGGCTTTGCTCTATCAGGCCAGACTAATGTGGCAAAGCTGTAATAACCGCAGCAGCTGCAAATGGGCTCCAACCTGGAGTTTCAGAATCACCTTGCTCAATAGAGTAACCTGGGAGCATTACTCTGGGGGATTCAATAAGAGGTCAGGAGACCTGCCCCCAAAACATTTATAAAATGACAGGTCAATCAGGCAATCTCTGAACTTCATTTTCTCAGCCGCTGACTGGGGATAATGAAAGCTCCCTGCCCCACACCGAAGGGTGAGGAATATAAGAAAAAACAGACATGGTGTCCAGGGAGGGAGGGGATGCCCGTGTCAGGGTCACTAGCTCCAGCCGCGTAGCCAAGCCCATGTGGATCTGTAGGAATCACTGCCTGCTCTGTGAGACGAAGCCCCCTTTGACTTTCTCGGCTGCACTCATTTTATGCTCCTGCTCCCACTGCTGCCATATTAGTCGGCTCTGGCTGCCATAACAAAGTGCCACAGACAGCACAGCTTAAACAACAGAAATTTATTTTTTCAAGCTCTGGAGGCTGGAAGTCCAAACTCAAGGTGTATGTAGGTTTGGTTTCTCCCGAGGCCTCCCTCATCTGCATGGAGGTGGCCATCTGCTTGCCGCGTCTTGGCGTGGCCTCTCCTCTGTGCCTGTGCACCCCTGGTGTCTCCTTCCCTTCCTATCAGGACTCCAATCATATTAGATTAGGGCCCACCCTCAGCCTCATTTTAACTTAATCACCTCTTTACCGACCCTGTCTCCCAATACAGTCACATTCTGAGGTTCTAGGGGGTTAGGGCTTCAACATACAAATTTAGGGGACACAGTGTAGCTCATAACACCCCCTGTTGAGCTCTCCCCCTTCTCAGCTCAGCAATAAATGCAGGGTGGGGTGGGAGGCACTGCCCCAATGCCATCAGCTGTCCTGGCTGTGAGGAGCAGGCCAAGTGAGGCCGGGCCGGCACCAGAGGGAGTGGCCACAGCCGGCAAAGGCCTCCGAGCCAGCAGGTCCTTCCCTCAGAGTCAGTATAGAGCATCCAATACCCATGCTTGCCCCTGGCTGCTCTTTCTACATTCAGGACACCCAGGAAGTTCTCCTGCCTAGTGGGAAAAAGACTCATTGTTTTCCTGAGACAAACGGGACAGGGTCACGGCAGCGCCTCAGCCCTCCAGCAGAGACTGCAGTTGACAAGTCTGAGTTTAAGGGGAGGACAAGCAGGGTCCAGTGGAAAGCCTCACAGAGACCTGGGAGAAGATGCTGTCTCAGGCTGGCCTGGAGAATCCACTGCCTTCACAAGTGAGCCCCGCTTGGGGACCGGCCACCTAGGAGGCGGCCCTGGGGCTTCTCCAGAGCTTCCCACAAGCTGAGTTCAGGGTGGAAATCCCCACTACAGCATCCTAATCATCCGGATTCTTGAACACTCATTCAACACATGCAGTCCAATCTGCAGAGGGACAGTATATGAGAAAGGCCTTTCTTCATTTGAACTCATAACTGCCGTGCACTGCTATGTGTGTGTGTGAGTGAACCTGCGGGTAATTGGCAGCATCACGTGAAGTGTGCATAGCCTTGCCCAGCCATTCCACAGACATCTATCCTTCAGAAATACCCACACCAGTGTGAAAAACAGCAGTGTGCCAGGATGCTCACTGGGGAATAGTAATGATGCAATTATTGCATTAGGCAGGATGCAACGGGACTGTCCAGATGACCGTGTCACAGGGTGTGGTGGCGATTCCAGAGTCAAACGATGGATTGTATGTGACGACCTTGGAGATTATTCCAGTTGTAGGCACTTGACTTGCTCAGCTGCAGGAAGCTTTGGTCTCACTGTCTCTCTCTTTGGTCTCACTGTCTCTCTTCTATCTCACTGTCTCTTCCTTGCTCATGTCCCTACTCCCACTACCACTGGCACAGGCTGTGGAGAAGGGGCCAGGCATTGGCGAGCACCTGGAGCCTCTAGGCCTCCCCCAGTCACTCTGCAGGGAGAGAACCCAATATGCCCCACCGAGCTCTCTTCTTGTAAGGCCCTGCGAATCTGCCAAAGCACATGCTCTCCTGCAGGCAGGAAACCTACAGAGCTGCCGTGCGGGCACATCACGTCTGCCCACCCAGGGCAGGTAAGGCAGCAATGGCCTGAGGGCTACCAGGAATGGAGCTGGCAGGTGGCAGGGCCTCCAGTCTCTCCCCAGAGCACAGCACAAGTGTGGTAACGGAGGAGCAGAGACCACAGCAAGGCCCTAATGGAAACAACAAGGGTCAGCCTGGGGCCGAGTGCCAACCTTGCAGAGTGAAGTCTGAAGCATGGATGGGAGGGAAGCTGGAGCGTCCCCCAAGCCAGCGCCGAAGCCCAGAACCAAGAGGAAGAAGAGAAAAGGAGGCCAGATTACGTGGTAGCAGCAGTTTCTGTGCCTTCAGGCGGTGCAGAACCACTGAGAACAGTGAGAAAAATGGATAGACCATCTACTCATTGACTTTTTGCAGGTGGGCATTTACGTCCTCATTTGCCAGACATTTTATTCAATGCTTCCTCCTCTCGGGACCTCTGGAAGTGGTGTGTTCAACCAGAGGAGCAATCTACCAATTATCTTCTATGCATTAGTGAAAGCTACAGACACCAAGATGAAATCACTGTTGTCAGACAGACCCAGAGAAAACAGGGCGAACTAGGCATGAAGGAGGGTGCTCATGCTTGCCTGTCTGAGATAAGAACAGTTTCCAAGGACTTTCTCAAACCCCACAAGAAAGCCCTTCACATCGTTCATGCATCTCCCGCTCTGCATCAATTGCGCATTTCACTCGCATGCATGTATTTCTACTATAAGGGTCATCACTGGACCTTCTTTGGGATGGCAGTCATTCAGATAAAATGCCCTTGAGAAAGCACCTGCTCAGTAACAGCACCTGCACCAATGGACCGACGCCACTGCTGACTTTGGGCCTCCAGAACCAGTGAAGTCTATTTCCCAGCAGCTTCCGTGAATTCCTCCCTTTTGGCCAATAAAAGCTTCCTCTTACTGGTCGTCACTGGTCATGCCTATGGCATGCCATAGTATATTCCAGATTATAATCCTCTTTTCTATTTATCAATAAATTTAACACATTTGGAGATTCTTTTCTCATATTCTTTTTATAGGTTGACACATTTCAACTGAACTTTGCTGAGTTCCTGTTCATACTGGAGACAATAACAGCAAGCATCTTTGCCCTCAGGCTGCTCCTTGACAGGGGTGGATGAGGAAGGGTGAATGAGGAAACGCACCTGCACGATGAGGTATGCTCAGTGCCAGGACAGAGCAGGTCAGGTGCTTTGATGGTACTAAGGAGGGTCACCCACGCAGTCAGAGGGGTCTGTGGCCATTCTTGGAAGGAATGATAGCGAAGTCAGGGCCCAAAAACTGAGCAGAAGTGAGCTTGGCTGGGAACCAGGGTGGGCCCAGGAAGAGGTGGGGAGTCAGCAGACCATTGTAGGCACACAGCCGAGGGGCAGGTGCACACAAAGTCAGGTAGCAAGAACAAGAACGTGGGTGCCTGTGAAACCTCAGCACATCAGTGTGATGGAGTCACAAATGGGCAGAGAACTGGATGGGGCACGTTAGGAATGTGGACATTTTATGGAAGGCAGTGGAAACTACAGAGTGACACAATTAGGTGACTCCTCTTTCTCTCAAGGTCCTAGCTGCATGTTTGTTGCTTCTGTCCTGAAGCTCTGGGTACAAGAGCAAGAGCCAGATAAATCGAGTCCTGCATGGGAATGCTTTTCTAAGGGTTTCCTAGGCAGGTGTGTGAGGCTCAGGCCAGCCTGGCTCTCCTGTGGTTTAATAATGTAGATGAAGGTTTGCTCCAGGAGTGCTGAATGAAGCAGCGTCTTGAAACCACTGTTGGGTTTCCTTGGATGAGTGTTCATCTTAATAACCATTTTACATACACATTCAGCCTCAGAGTTCCCTTTGCCATTACTATAGGGACCTCAGGGAGGACAAAGCAGGCAGAGAAGAAATGGCTCTGCAAAGTAGCCAAGGCTTTCATGGTAGAGAGCACGAAAGGGGAAAGACCGGTCACCTCCCCGGAGCTCCATTTTATCTTTATCCTGAACTTTCTTGTTGAGAACCAGGTGGGAACAAGGATTGGTGTTTGCCTGAAGCTGCTGTGAGGTTTAGCATATACAAGGGTCCTTGCAAAGGCATCGGGGCAAAGGATCTGTTTCCCTAAACCTCCGTCTAGGTTTAGGAGTGAATGTGCTCTCGGCCACTGGGTAGTCCTTGGCTTCCTAGATGTGGCTCAGGGAACAGCCAGAACAGGCTGTGAAGGGACAGCGTTCCCACACTACAGAAGCAGGGCCTCCACCCAGGGACAGCCGCTGCCTTGGGCCTGTGCCACTGGGTCTGGGTTCTGCCCTTTGTGGTGATGGAGGTTGTGCTGACTGGTCCACTGTTTTCTCCCGACAACTGAATTCTGGGCCTGGAGGCCGGGTGCAGTGGCTCATGCCTACAGTCCCAGCACTTTGGAAGGCCCGGGTGGGTGGATCACTTGAGATCAACATGGTGAAACCCTGTCTTTACTAAAGATACAAAAATTAGTCAGGTGTGGTGGTGCGTGCCTGTAATCCCAGCTACTCGGGAGGCTGAGGCAGGAGAATCGCTTGAACCCGGGAGGCAGAGGTTGCAGTGAGCTGAGATGGTACCACTGCACTCCAGCTCTAGGTGACAGAGCAAGACTTCAACTCAGGAAAAAAAAAAAAAGAATTCTGGGCATGGGGTCTACTTACGGCTGGCCTGTTGGGAGTAATCCACAACCTCCCACAATGCACTCCTCACCTGGCGGGAGTGACCAGATGCTCCCCATGTCCCACACAAGCCCTCTGAAAATGCAGGAGAGCTAAGCAGGGGAGATGTTAGGACCCGTCCCACCAGCACTGGGGAATTCACCTGCCAAAAACCACCTTGATACTCCAGTGCTCTTCTGGTGGGGCCAGAACTGAATTCAGACCTCAAGTTCTAGGCACCACAACAGCCCAGGACCTTGGGGACACACCTACAGGAACCTAGAAACCCTCTGATCCCCAGAATGGACAGTTCATACCATAAATTTACTCAGAAGACCCACAGGTCCGAGCCCAAGTCCAGGGTAGCCACTGCCACGTGCATTTCACCCCTTACCTTGGGTTTCACCACTGTCCCTCCCTGTTTCTTTCCCTTAATACCTGGAATCCATCCCAAAATAAGCCAGCTGCGTGTGTTTTTGTTTCAGATTATACCTCTACTTTTTGAAAATGTCAGTTACTTCAACCTAGGTTTTAGAATTGAGACAAAATTCTACGAGCCTCAGATGGAAGAACTGAAACCCCCAGCCGACCACAGCATGGGTGCATTTCCCCGGCTTTGCCTGATGCAAATTTGGAGTCCTCGCACAACTGTGTAGCTGGTAGAGCAGCCTAACCCCTCAATGACTTGTGCAGTTGGTGTTCCTCTTGCCCATGAGCAGCAGTGGTGACTTCTCAGAGACTTTGAGAGGCCTGAAGTACATCATGTATTGGTTCACATTTTCTGGGCCTTCTCTGTGCCAGTCTCTGCATTGTGGATGGAAATGGTGGACAGAACTCAGAACCACTCCCGAAGAAACCCATTCTCGTGTCTCAGAGGGCAGAGCCAGGGCCACATTCAGCCTCACGCCCTCCTCACGCCCACAGTGCACTTCACCCGGCTGACCTTCACCTCTTGCTGCTCCCTCGTTCATTCCCTCAGCCCCCTCCCACTGTGGGCTTTGCCAGTGACTTCCACACCAACGCCCCTGCCCCACCAGTCCACATGCGACGGCCATCCAGGCCTCCCGCTATCCTTCCCTTCCTAGCCAGGACCCTGCCCTCTTCTCCAGGTCCCTGCCACTCCCTGGTAACATTGTGGGGAGGGACTCCCCAGGCAGGCCCGCTCCACCCTGCACACAGGCTCGGCCCCGAGGCCAGGATGAAAGTTTCATTGATGTGGTCACTTGGTCCCAAGTAATCGGCCCTCTGGGCCTCCCCTATCCCCACGCCTCATGCACACTGCCACCCTCAAGAGTGGGAAGCCAGGGAACCCTCTCAGGGGGTCATGCCCATCACTACCTTCCTTCAAGATGCCCACGCTGGCTGTAGGAGGGCCTTTCTTCTCGCTAGAGACTTTCCTGGTTCAGTACACATGGCCATTCTTGCCCTATGATGACACCCTTGGATGAGTGCTGTGATCAATGTGACATTTCAGCGGTGCCTGCCTGCTCACTCTGTGGATGTGGGCTGTGGCCGAGCCACTGCCAGGCCAACATCAAAGCCTGCTCATCACTCACTTCTACTGCGGAATGGTTTCAACACAGGCCGTGCAGACTGGCTGAGCCTGGGCTTCGTCTGGAACAGAGTCTGATTGTGTGGACAGCTGTGAGGCTGTTACGGTGAGGAAATGCCCCTATATGGGCAGGGGGCGAGGGGCCACACTGTTTCCAACCTAGACAAAAGACAGGGCATGTGCGCAAAATATAAAATAAGAGCGCTATTGACCTCCCTTCAGCTGGTCCTCCCAGCCCCATCGTCCAGACCAAGCCTGAGGGGTGGGGGAAGCGCAGTGTCCTCAGGGCACTGGTCTGAGGTGCTTTCTGCCCTTTTCTGGGCTCTGGGGGGCTGGAGCCCTCCTCAGGGTAGCCAGGGCTGGGTGCTGCGTGTGCACGGCCCCTGGATACCTGCTGTGGCTGGAATGTTTGTGCCGCTCCCCAATTCATGTGGGAACAATCTCCACTGCAAAAGTGTAGCGAGGCGAGGCCTTCAGGAGGTGTAGGCCATGTGAGTGAAATGGAGGCCTTATTATCATTATTATTATTATTATTATTAGAGGGAGCCTCACTCTGTCGCCCAGGCTGGAGTGCAGTGACGCTATCTCGGTTCAATGCAAGCTCCGCCTCCCAGGTTCAGGCCATTCTCCTGCCTCAGCCTCCCAAGTAGGTGGGACTACAGGCACCGCCACCCCGCCCGGCTAATTTTTTGTATTTTTAGTAGAGACGGGGTTTCACTGTGTTGGCCAGGATGGTCTCGATCTCCTGACCTCGTGATCCGCCCGCCTCAGCCATGGAGGCCCTTTTAAAAGAGGATTCACACAGCGTTGGCCTTTTACCCTTCTACCTGCCACACGGGAGACGCAGTGCTCAAGGCACCATCTTGAAGCAGCGAGCAGCCCTCACCAGACACCAAACCTGCCCCCAGAACTGTGAGAAATAAATGTCTGCTGTTTATAAATTACCCCATCCCAAGCCTTTTGTTATTGCAGCACAAAACAGACTAGGACAGTGCCCTGAGGTGCACGTGGCTGTTCCCATCACATCAGTCCCCACGTGGAATCCCCCAGCCTCTTCCTCGCTTCCCACCAGACAGATTGACTTGAGCACACAGGACATGACATTTACTGAAAAAACAAATAGCTGAGGGCTATCATGGAGTTCAGGCTGTGCAATGCACTGCAAATAATTTAAAACCTGCACCGCAGGCCCGGCCTTCACAAGTCATTTTGCCTAGCTCAGGCTGGGGGCTGCTCTCCTGCCTTCTGGCCTGGTCTCTCAGCCTCCTGAATCAGGGAGACTCAGTGCTACAGATTAAAGACGCCCTCCCCCAAGCACCCAGCAGACCGGGGGCAAACCCACTCCCATGTCCTCTTTCTTAGTATGCACTTCTTTTATTTTCTCACACATCACAATTGTGTTTCTTTTTGTTTACTTTATTCCTACCTCCTTCACTAGAGGGTCATTTCTATGACAGCAGCCATCACTAGAGCTGGCTGCCAGTAAATACACGTTGGGTACATGTGGCAATCAGTGCCCTTCAGTGTGCCAGGTGAGCCAGTAAAGAAATCTGACTGATGAGGTCAGGACACCGCCATCATACCCAGAAGGGACCAAAAACTTACCTGAGAAGGTGACCCTTCACTCCACTCTTCCCAGAAGATAAGCATCTGCCACATGGTGCCGGCAGAGGAGGGAGGAAGAGAGACGCTGAGAGCCGGGGCCATCCTCACAGTTGGAGGCCTGCATGCGGTGGGTCTGGCCCACAGGAGCGTGTCCACCTTGGAGGGGAGGGTGAGGGGTTGGCTGAACACAAGGTTCGAGGGCCTTGTCCTCCAGCAGAGTCTGCAATTCCAGCTGCACATTAGAATCATTTGGAGAACTTGGGAAGCTCGGACTCCCTGATGCAGATCCATCACATCAGGGTTTCTAGGAGTGGGGCTAGCTTCGTATTTTTAAGTCCAAGTGATTCTAAAGGGCAACCAAGGTTGGGCTAATGGGTTTTAATTGAGAAGTGGCACCATTTGATTTGTAGCTAGGCAGAGTCACTTGGATGGGGCGAAGGGGAGAGCAGAGACTTGAGGCTGGACACCAATTTATGGAAACAACATTTTTGGAAACTACAGAAATAATCTAAGAGGGAGTGAGTGGTTAGAATGAGAAGCAGACTTGAAGAAGTAGAATCTCCTGGCGTGGTGACAGGTGTTGAGATGGGGCTGGTGAGACAGAAACGGGAGTTCAGAGCAGGGCCCAGGTTTTTTCCTTAAATGGCCAGAAGAATAGTAGCGTCATTCATTGGGATAGTGCAGGACAAGGGAAGGTTCGGGAGAAGCTGGGATGGTTCTACCTGGTGCACGCTGATCGGAGGAGTCCTGGGTGGCCTGCAGGAGATGCCTGGAGGCGGCGGGCCATGTGAGAAAGAAAGCTTAACAGACATGGAACTGCAGACTCTGCTGGAGGACAAGGCCCTTGCACCTTGTGTTCAGCCAACCCCTCATCCTCTCCACCAAGTTGGACACGCTCCTGCGGGTCAGACCACCTGCAGGCCTCCAATTGTGAGGATGGCCCTGGCTCTAAGATGGTTCACATTAAATTGAATTAGTTCAGGAGGTAATGTTATCTTTGGGCCAAAAACCCCAGCTCGGACATGGATAAGACAGGCAGTTTCTGGAGAGGTACCAGAGTCCAGTTCGGTTGTGAGGGAGTTGGCCTGGGGAGTCACCCACAGCAGCAAATAACAGGGACAAAACCATAGGATCCACAGGACGGGTGAGGAGTCAGAGCTAGGGCAGACAACACTGGTGCTAAGTCTGGGGAAGCACTGTCCTGGGGTGCAGCGGGGCTCAGTCTCTGAGGCAGTGTGCTGGGCAGGCACCCTCCAGGCCAGATGCAAGTTGGGGGGCCCTGTGCTATCTGGCTCTAAAAAGAGAGACTCCATGTCCACACTTCTGGAAAGGCTCAGCGGTTTTTCTTTTTGATGTAGGGTTGGAAATCAGGCCACCAAGGCTATAGAATAGCTCTGAGACCAGAAACAACTAGACTGGAGGGGGAAAAACTCTATTCTCTGTCTAGTGAGTCAAACGCATGAAATACAGTGCATGGATATTGTCTTGGCTTTCCTACCTTAAGGGTTTTGTTGCTGCTGTCCTGATCTTCAATGATTTAAAGAGCTGAGAGATCATGTGACATCCAAATAAGTATGATGTTTTTAGTTGTTTGGGCCACAGGCTGACAGCTGCCCAAAAGACCACTAAAACATGCTGACTGAGGGCCGGGTGTGGTGGCTCACACCTGCAATCCCAGCACTTTGGGAGGCTGAGGCGGGTAGATCACCTGAGTCCATGAGTATGACACCAGCCTGGGCAGCATACCAAGATCGTATCTCTGCAAAAACAATTAGCCAGGCGTGGTGGTGCACATCTGCAGTCCCAGCTACTAAGGAGGCTGAGTTGGGAGGATCATCTGAGCCCAGAAAGTCGAGGCTGCAGTGAGCTGTGATCATGCTGCTGCACTCCAGCTTGAGCAACAGAGTGAGACCCTGTCTCAAAAAGATAAAAATAAGAAAGCTGACTAAGGCTGAGTTTATCAAATTACTGCATTAAGGAAGAATATTACCTTGACAGAATTCTGGCAGCATCTCGAAAAGGAGACCCCTAGGAGGGTATCTGTAGGATTTTAGGGTGTGAGCCAGATTACTTTAAGCCTGGCCTTTTGAGGAAAGAAACTGACTGGGATTGGACAGGATTTTTGCATAATAGGTGAGGATCCATGGACACAGACAGATGAGGGTCTTGAAGTGAGTAGTGATGTATCCAGCAATCAGTTTGGCAAGGAAGCCATTGTTGCCTCCCAGTCTTATCTTTTAGGAACAAGTGCTTTCCAAAGCAAAGTAACTATGTTAGTTTTGCTTGGTCCAATATTGTTAAGTATAGACAATAGGAAAGATGCAGACGACAGTTTTCAGATACCATATCTAACTTTCTAAGAACTTTTCCTCAAATAATTCAGATGAAATTCAGAATGCTTTGGAAGTGAAATGCATTCTTCCAGGTAACACATGGTTACCTGGAACACATTCTTCCAGGTAACATACGTTGGAAAGCCCTTGACATCCACCCTGTGGGTTAAACAAGGCTGATATCCGAAACTATTTAGATTTGGCCAAAGAAGCCTTGCAGCTTTGGGTTCAGCTGTCAAAGCTCAGGAATCTGGTAGGGAACAAGGCCAGTCCTGAAGCCAAAGTGTGCTGATTTTTAAGCCCCCTTATACCTCTAGCCACGCAATGCTTTGTGTAAGTGCTATCTCTTGAATAAATAGCATTTTCACAAAATCAAGATGGTAGCTTGTTTTGCAACTTTCCAGCACTAGGCGTGATGCTAGAGGCTGGTGAAAAAGAGAGCATGGTTCTGTGTCTCAAGAAGCCAGGAATCTAGTGGGGACAAAAGAATGACAGTAAATGTAATGTGTTCAACAATGGGCTTTTACTAGACAGGGTAACTGTCCCTTTGATATTTTGTTTTTGTTTTGGGTGCCTTTTTTGTGGGGAGAAGGGGATCGTTGCAGGGTCCGGCAAAGAGGAGGAGTAGGGAAAACTTAATAGAGGTTTCAGCTGGAACAGATCCTTAGAGGAGGCCTGGAGTTTTTCAAATAAAGACGGCAGAGACAGAGTGCCGAGGCAGAGTGTCCTGGCACATTCGGGGCGCCACAGACAGTTCAGGAGTGATCTGCTTCACTTCTGTAGATACAGTTCCCTAATCGGTTCCCCACTTGTGCAGAGGCACTCACTAGATCCTTTGCCAAGAATGCCATCTCTGCTCCTTGTACCCGGTGAGTAAAGGACGATTCATGTGAGTCCTGGCATCACTGCAGAAGGACTGCAGAACCACAGCCCTGTAGAGCCCAGAGCAAAGTGGTCTTTGGGTATCGAGTCGGCCACGAGGTTTAGAAGGAGAAGCTGGGTTTAACTGAGCTTGAACTTAATGCTTGAGAAGTCAGCACATAGCAGGGGATACGAAAGTCTGAAATCTGAAGATTTAGCACAATGGGAGGGATCAATGGGAAAGAGGCTTCCCAATTTGGGCAGAGGATTGAGGAGCTGGAGCAGGAGCTGCAGCCACCTGTGTTCGGAACCCAGCAAGCTCTAGACACCAACCAGTAAGCAGGCCCTGGATCCTGTTAAGCATTTGGATGTGAAATATATCACAGAATCAAAACGGCTTTCCCTCAGAATGCACGCGGCTTTAGGCATGCTAAATGCTGTACCGAACGCTGGCATACATAATTCATGTGTCATTTACACTGCCCACACTCGCGAGTACAATGCATACCAATGAGGCTGCACGGGCTGTTACTTGCCTTGGCTTAGCTGATTTTAGAGATGTTCAAGTGGAATTAGAGCAGCTCTTTAGAATGCTACCTCTCCTAATGGGGTCTGAGAAGGGAGAAATGCAGGAGGGCGCAATATACAAGCACATTCCAGAAAGCCCTGCTGAGAAATTTGCCTATAAAAGTTAGGCAACATGAAATATGTTTATGTGAGAGAGGAGGCAGATGAAGAGGAAGAGGAGGAGAAAACAGAATCAACATGATAGTTTGTTTCATGATCTGCAAGGACTGAGTCTCAGACTAAATCTCTACTCCTGGGGTCATTGAATAACAAGAACAACTATTAACACCAGCAATCATTCATCAGACTTCTATCACGTGCCAAGTATAACATCAGCCTTTCAAAGTAAGTAGGGATTGTTCTCCCCATTTGTAGATGGGATTACAAATGCTAAGAAAGATCAAATAACTTGTCAATGTACCTACAGTCCATAGCAGGAATTTCAGGCCTCACACACAATACACTGAGCTTATAGGAAAGGGGCTTGAGTCCTTTTCCCTGCTGGTTTCTGATGCCGAGGTATCTGCATGTGCTCATTCCGTTGCACGTCCAGGTGCCATATACTATTCCAACCCCTTTGTGAGAAGTATCTTGTTTAATTTTCAAAATAACATTATGAAATATACCAAGTTTGTAGATGAAAGATTTGACTATTAGGGAATTTAAAAAGTGTACCCCAGTAAAAAAACAAAAACAAAAACAAAAAAACACACAAAAAAACAACTTTTTAAACTTTTTACCCCAGTACATATGGTAAAAGCCAGGCTTCTATGCTACATTATTTAATTTGAAGTCTATGTCTATGATACCACATGGACGGTGAAATGTGAAGAAGCTCATTTAAAGGAGGGTTATCAGCCTGGCATAGTGGCTCACGCCTGTAATCCCAGCACTTTGGGATGCCAAGGTGGGAGGTTCGTTTGAGCCCGGGAGTTCAAGACCTGGAAAACATAGGGAGATTTCATGTCTACAGAAAATTTAAAAATTAGCCAGGCATGATCACGCCATTGCACTCCAGCCTGAGCAACAGAGCAAGACCCTATCTCAAAATAAAATAAAATAAAAATAAAGGAAGGTTATCACCCCTGTGCATATTAGCATCACCTGGGAAGTTTTGGGGTATTGTTTTAAATATATATAACATAGGCCAGGCACGGTTGCTCATGCCTATAATCCTAGTACTTTGGAAGGCCGAGATGGGTGGATCACTTGAGGTCAAGAGTTCAAGACTAACCTCACCAACATGGTGAAACCCCATCTGTACTAAAAATACAAAAATTAGCCAGGTGTGGTGGTGTGCACCTGTAGTCTCAGCTACTCCGGAGGCTGAGGCAAGAGAACTGCTTGAACTCGGGAGGCAGAGGTTTCAGTGAGCCGAGATCATGTTACTGCATTCCAGCCTGGGTGACAGAGTGTCAGTCCTGATAAATAAATACGTGTGTGTGTGTGTGTGTGTGTATGCACACAAAATTGTACAGTTTGTGGCATTAAGTAGACTCACAATGTTGTGCAACCATTACCACTATCCATGTTCAGAACTTTTTCATCACCCTAAACAGAATCTCTACCCAGTAAATAGTAACTCCCATTCCCCTTTCCCCAGCCGCTGGTAACTTCTATTTTACTTTGTGTCTATGAACTTGCCTATTCTATGTACCTCATATCAGTGGAATGAGACTATATTTGTCATCCTTTGGTATCTTGCTTATTTTACTTAGTATAATGTTTTCAGGGTTTGTTCATGTTGTAGCTTGTATCATAATTTCATTTCTTTTTAAGGCTGAGTGATATTCCATCGTATGCATACAGCACTATTTGTTTATGCATGTTGATGGACCTTGGGTTCTTTCTGACTTTGGGTTATTGTGAATAATGCTGCTATGAGCATTGGTGAGCAAGTATTTGGTGGAGACCCTGCTTTCCATTTTTTGGGTAAGACACTTAGCATGGAATTGCTGGATCATATAGTCATCCTACATTGATCTTTCTGAGGAACAGTCAAACTGCTTTTCACCGCAGCTGTACCATACTATATTCCCATCAGAAATTCACCACAGTTCAGATTTCTCCTGAATGTGTTTCTTTTTTTTTTTAAATCATCCAAATGAGTATAAAGTGGCATCTCATTGCAGTTTTGATTTGCATTTACCTAATGACTAGTGATACTGAGCATCTCTTCATGTGCTTATTAGCCATTTGTATTTCTTCTTTGCAGAAATATTTATTCAAGTTCTTTGCCTATTTTGAATTGGGTTGTTTGGGTTTTTGTTGTTGAATTCTTTATATATGCTAGATATTAATATCTTATTAGATAAACAATTTGCAAATATTTTCCCATTCTGTGAATTGCCTTTTCACCCTCTTGATAGTGTTCTTTGAGCACAACCATTTTTAATTTTGATGAAATATGACTTACATATTGTTTTCTTCTGTTGCCTGAGCTTTTGGTGTCATATCCAAGAAATCATTGCCAAGTCCAATGTCATGAAGTTTTTCCCCTGTTTTCTTCTAAGGGTTTTATAAGTTTAGCTCTTATGTTTAGGTCTCTAATCCATTTTGAGTTAATTTTTGCATATGGTATAATGTGAGAGTCCAGCATCAATATTTTGCATGCATATATCCAGTTTTCCCAGTGTCAGTTCTGATAAAACTGTTCTTTTCCTCCATTGAAGAGTTTTGATGCCCTTGTCAAAAATCTATTGACAAGGATTTCTTCCTCGGCTGTCTATTCTATTACATTGATCTATATGCCTGTACTTATGCCAGTAACCCACCCTTTTGATTACTGTAGCTTTGTAATAAGTTTTGAAATAAGGAAGTGCGATCTTCCAACTTTGTTCTTTCCTTCCAACATTGTTTTGGCTGTTTGGGTTCCACTGAGATTCCATATAAATACAACAGGTGCTGGAGAGGATGTGGAGAAACAGGAACACTTTTACACTGTTGGTGGGACTGTAAACTAGTTCAACCATTGTGGAAAACAGTGTGGCAATTCCTCAAGGATCTAGAACTAGAAATACCA